>NW_008237231.1:599712-660406 GCF_000691975.1 Corvus brachyrhynchos | reverse complement strand
ATCTTTTCTGTAAATGAAGTCTATTAACCTAACTTCTTGGAAAATTGGAGTCAGAAGCTTGAAAGTCACATAGGTCTTTACTGCATCTTCAGGAATATTCTTAACTATTCTTAGTTTTTAAATTTATACTGCTAGTAAGTCTTGGGGGTTTTTGCTTATAAAGGTTATCAATAAATTGCTCAGGTCTGAGAGCTTTCTATTTTTGTGATATGGTAGAAATTTGAAAGCTAGAACTTTGCACTGTTAACTACCAAAAATATTAACAGTATTTCTATATTTTAAGAAAAGTAGCTCAGTAGCTTGCTGTTGAGCAAATACAAGATAACTTGGCTCCCAAAAAATGAGAAATATGCCTGAAAGTACATCCTTGGGAAAAGGTAGATTTTATCTTATTTATCTACAGATCTAGCTTTTTTTTTTTCCCCCCAGAAAGGTGAGTAATTATGGTACATGCTAAGCTATCTCTTCACACTCAGTTGCTGTGTTTTCACCCAGCAGTACACATAATATCTGGGGTTTGGAATTGTCTGTTCAGACAATAGCAACACAGGCCATACATCTCATGAAATGTGCTACCAGCTGTCTGATAAACACGTTTTTACAGGGTCTCTGCATCTGTTAATTTGGATGAGTTGATGGAATGGCATAACCACATGCCTGATACAGATGGTAAATTTCAAATTTGTGCTCTTATGTACAAAAGTACTGGAAATCACCAATGTAAGGGCTGTTATTTCCTGCTATATTAGGATTGATTTCCTTTAACCGTGAGGACTTTCTGTTTGTTTGGTGGGGTTTTTTTTCAATGGCCCAAATGATTTTGGTGCAAATTCTCTAATGTCATGACAATTTGAGGGAGATACTGGAAATGGAAAATTTCAGCCTGAATGGTTCAAATATGACACATTTATGAGCAATGGAAAATGAGATCTGTTAATGGGAAATGTTTGTCACCTTTAGTAGCAACAGATGCTAGTAATATTGCTTATGATGCAGACAGAGCAGCTTTTAGTCACTTTTTTAACTTTCTCAGCATGTGAAGGGTAATGCATTTGAAATGATTAGTTGGTTTTAGCTTATGATATTCAAGAGTTCTTTACAGGTGTAATTAATAAAACAGATGATGGCCTTTGCCATCTGCTTAAGTTAGGTTTACAAGAAAAACACTTCCCCCACAGTGTAAGGACACAGGTCATTATGTGTTGGCAGCTTGATTACCTGTGAACATTCATACTTAAAATTTTTCACTCAACCCCCCCCACCCTCTGCCCCCCAAAAACCTCCCAGCAACAACAAAACATCATAGGTATGCATGTGTCATGTATATGTAATTTGAAAAGCCCTAATTCCCTGAGGATACCTAGGAAGCCCCATACCTGAGCCTGTGGTGGGTTTGTCAGTGCTTCTGATCTTAGCTTAATATGTCTGTCTGGGATGGGAAACATGGGTTAGAAGATGATCCTGAAGAGAAAAGAAGGCGAATAAACTGAGGCCAGAAGTGGTGACTCCATCTCTATTACTCTTTTCCTGTGGCATTGTGGATTTCAGGAAATACCCAAGATCCAGAGGCAGTAAGTCTGTTGTCTGATGCTAAGTAATATTGTGGGGTTCCTAGTGTGAGGTGGGCCCTTTGGTCCCCTTTGAGTTATGCAGCTATTACACAAGTCTCTGTAGTTGTGAGATGTAGATTCCTGACAGTCCTGTACCACTCTGTAGGTCCTGGGCTTCCTCCCCTTCCAATGAGCTTAATGCCAAAGTTGCCTTAAATCTCTTCTGCCAGGAAGATGCTTGAAGATGTCTGACTTACTGAGACATAAAGATTACCAGGCATTTGTATTTCCAGATTGCATTACCATTTTTCAGGAGAATGTAATGATCTGAAGAACAGCAAGACATGTATTTCTGAATCATTTGTCTGTACCATATGACTGGCTGATTTAATCCAGGATGTTGTCTCTCTCAGAGACTGGCAGAATATAACTGGAGGCAGTTAAAAGGTGGAATGCACACTAACTTATTTGATGGGGAATTTTTTCTGACTTTCTGTCTAGTGTGAGGTGTGAAGGCAGTGTTTTATGGATTAACTTGGGATGTTTTATTATCTATATAAAGGACTAAATGTTTTCTAGTGATTACCAAATCCTTTGCTTGGATGAATCTTGCCAGTAGTTGAACAAGGTTATTTTTCAGTGTTAATTAAAAAGAATATTCCCTATCATGCTTTTAATTCTCTTTCTTCTTTCATTGAATGTCGCCTTTCTCATTCATTATGACAGAGAATCATTAAACTTACAAGCTCAGTACCTTTAATGTCTGTATTACAGATCCCCTCCAGCCTTTCTGGCTGCTGACTTTATAGTTGTTAACTCTTACGTTTTGCCGTCCCAATATCGCTGTGGGGTTTTCTTTGGCTGGTTATTTTAGATCATTGAGGAAAAACCAAATTCAATTCCTTTAAATATCATCATCTTAATGGAGCTCCTCTGAAAAACTGATCACTCTGTGTTCTCCATTCCTTCCCTTATCCTGCTTCTGAAATGACAGAATACCATCCTATCCAGCAGACATATTTCCTTTCTATCTTATGAAAAACTTTGCCACATGCTTTCTAAGTGCTGTACATGCTCTCACCTTTTGCTGAGTGTTTTTTTCAATAGGATTCCATTATACTGTGGAAATATCATCCTATTTACAATCCTGTATGCCTATCAAGGTGTGAAATAGTTCTATTTCAGTAATTTCATAATGAACGAACTGGTTAGGACCGAGCAAATGTTCTGCTCGCCTACAGTTCACATGGTCAAACATGAAGATTTTTAGCTGACTGAGCTTTTAGCAAAACAGGAAGAAAACAATGCAATGTCTTCTTGAACTCAGCTGAACATTGGTATCTTAGGAGTTTACAAACCCACTTACTCAGTACCTTCCCTGGCTGGTGGCTGTGACTATATGGTGATTACACCCATTTTTTTCCAGTATCTGCTCTTCGGACATCTTTCTCAGACTATTCTTCTTTAATCAGAGCTTCTTAGCATGCTAAGTGTGAAGAAAATTATGATAAAGACATTATCTTACCTCCACAAAAATGTCCTTACTCTCCTTAGTGAAGAGTTTTATATGTTTTACACCATATGCTGGTGTGGTAGACCTGTGAATTCATTGTTCCTTCCACAAATAGAAGTCTGAGAGGATAAAGAAACTCACCTGAGTGATTTGGAAAGCTGCCTACCATCTGGACATACCTTGCTGTTGGTATGATGGTGGCAAGAAGCCTTATCATGTCTAAGCTTGCCTGGGTCTCCTGTAGGGCTGCAGCAGGTGGAAATGACGTGCAGCATGTGCTCAAAAAACCAACTGCTTCAAAAATGGCAATTCATCCATTTGGGAAAATTAACTGCGTGATGGGATTTTCTCCCACAGGGAAGTGGGCAAAATCAAGTGGTGGACCTGTAATGACCTGTGAAGCAAACTAATGAAAGGGATGGAAAAGTGCACAGGAAATGCCATGAGCATTTTATATTCACTCTGCTATAGTGAAATGCATGGTGACATTGTCTTGGTTTAAGTCTGAGACTTCATAAGCATGCAAAAAAAAGCGTATGAAACTGATGATGTACTACAACTTCTGTTCTATAAATAATTTTTAAAAAACTTAGATAAATTATGATTACTGAAAAATATACCTGTATGTGGGCTGGAAAAATACTCTGCTGTGTCTCAACTTAATGCTTTGCCGAAGGTCTGGCATATTAAATACTGAATACCAGTTTTATAATGGACTTCATTGTAATTCAGGAATTGCAGAGCTAGCTGTCTTTGAGGACAAAATACCAACTCAATTTATTATTTGCAACCACAGGACATGATGTGACAAATTGGTACTTGAGATAAGGACCAAACCTTACATGCAATGGCAATACAACAGCATTTTCAGTAGCTGTTTAGAATAAAGACCAAACTGATATTTAATATGGCCCCAAAACACTTTAGATGGTTTTGAAAATCCTATGTATAGTCTTATGTTGTAAAACAAGTAGAAGTCCATGACCATAGTTTTCTATGTTGTTTTCTGAAGCAGTAACATATTTTTGATAGTTAAGCAGCACCTGCTAATGGCAACTGGCAGCGTGATTATTTGAGAAAGAGAAAAGATGCAGGGCCTGATCCTCTGCTGCAGCAGGTCTCTGCTACATGGACCTTCAAACCTGGGTAGAGTGACATTCAGTCTGTCAGAAGTGTACTGCACTCATTTACTGTTTGAACAAGTTGACTGCTTGAGTTTCTAGGCAAGGAGGAACAGGGGTCATGACAATTTCATAGCTGTTTTCCAAGTTTAGCTTTAGATACATATGCTAGCAAATTGGAATAAATTTAAGCTGGCATAATGCAAGAGGCCTAAACTGTGTGTCAGAAAGGGCACATTAGACAGATTAGTCTACATGAAATTAACTCCCAGAGTTATTCAAGAATTTTGCTTTATATAAATGTTGGATTAGAATCAGACTGTCATGAGAGCTGACTGTGTCTACACTCGCAAGCATTGTGGAGCACTAGGAACAGACCTGGAGGGCAAACCAGCCACTGTTGAGTACTCAGCACTGACATTATTTGTATTTCTGTGGGTTTGACTGTGGATGGGCTCTCATCTGGTCCTGTGGGCTGGCTGCCCTTTGGAATGTGGAATTCAGAAGGGAAAATCCTAGAGAGCAGTCTGCTCTCTAAGCCTGCTTTGCCAGGCTTTGATTCTGAAGTGATATCTCAATCCAAATTAAAACACTGTAATAGATGAGTATCATCTGCATCTCCTTTTTTTCTGAAACAATTAAATGTTTCAATCATAATTACTGTGCTATTAGCTGTATGAACCTTTCGTTCTTTTCTGTGCAGCCTTCAAGGTCAGTTTGAAAGTTGCAGGAAGTTAATTCAAATGAACCCTGATCTTTAAAGAAAACCTTTGACTAAATAATTTTGGATCCTTAAAACACCTTGTTGGAGTATCTGCAAATAGGAAAAATCTTAAATCTCATGTTCACCATTGTTCTGCCACTGTTCTAGACTGTCTGTCTGTCTGTCTGTCTGCTGGACAGGCTTTTCAGTTACCTTCTTGAGGCACACACATCTCCCCAGGCAGTGCACAGGAAAACAGGTACCCAGGGCTCAATTCAGTTGTCTACACTGAATTAATTTGGTGTGACTGAGATGCCCTACAGCACATGAGAAGGTCTCATAGGGCTGGTGGAAGTGTGGGAGACCTGTGCTCTTTTGGAGCAGCGATAGGAAGCCAAAAGCAATACCACAGAATATGTCAAATACTATTAATGCAAATGTGCCAGCCAGTGAATTTAATACACACATTTTATGTTTTGTTGCACCATGCTTATTAGATGCATAAATTGTTATTTGTGTGTTACCCCCAAATTCATGCAATTAGCAATGCTGAAAGCCGTGATGCACCACTGTGAAATGGTAAGACACATGATTGTATCATAGAATAACACCTCGTGATGATGATGGTTCACCATGCATTTGAATGAGTAGTTAGCACGGATTTTTCATATTCATGACTACTGAAGTGTACTTTTTACTTACTCCTTTTTCATTCACTTTTAGTGGACAGTAGCTGGTTTTCTTTTGTGTTGGTTTTGATTTTTCTGTGGTTTGTTTTTTTTTTAAGGAAAATTCTTCTCCATTAGTTTGTTTCACTTTTACTAAGTTGTAAATTTACAAAGTCTTACTTCTGCACAGCAGCACAGTTCTAGTGCAAGACTCTGAATCTCATCTACATCTTTTTGAACCTTTTTGAAGGTTGGAATATGCTTGAAATGGTTCCCTGAAAAGAGATGAATTGCCACAAATATACCAAAACTTGAGGATTGACCACAGATACTGCTATTTCCTCTCAAAAGATGTACTTGGTACAGAAAGGAGGTGTATTGACTCTTTCGTCAACTGGACAGATCAGAACATGTTTAAATTATCTCCTGCAGGAAAGATAATACAATTTTTGTTATGAGTAGCAAATGATAAGCTTAAATTCCTAGTCAATCTTAGTTATTAATGACAGAATCAAATCCTGCAGCATGTTTGGAAACTGTCCGCCTGGCGTGTTTCATTTTCTGTAAAGAGCAACTAGAATGAGACACTTATTTGCAGCATATTTCACTTTCACAGCAAATCCTAATGATGGTGACATTTAAAAAAATATAGTTTTGCAATAATGCCATTACAAAGCCATTTAGGCTTGATATGAGTAGCAGAGGTTATTGTTTTCTGTAGAAATATCAGATTTCTTTTGGAGGAAAAAGCTGAAATACATTTGTTAAATGTACCATAAAAGCACTGTTACCCAAGGCTTTTAATTTTCCTTTTTGGCAGTCCAGTTTGATGAATTGTCCTGATTAGCTTGGAGGAAATTAATTAAAAATTAGGTGGGGCTCAAAAGGAGAAAAATAGTGACATGCTTGGGAGTCGTTACGGACTGAATCATATGAAGAATTAGATGTGTCAGCTAGGAAGCGGCACATTTATTTAGTTTGTTTGATCCAGGATCATGATAACTGGTTCATTAGTGAATGCAGAACCAGAGACTCATTGCTTAACCCATTTATTGGCCCAAATCTCTCCCTGTTGTCCTGTATCCCATGCCCACAGCAGGTTTCCTCAGCTCACAGGGGAGCAGTGCCAGCAAGTCTCTCACGGGAGTGGGCTGGCGGCACATGCCAGGAGAGAGCAAAGTGGGCTCTGCCAGCCCTGACCTGCTCTTAGCTGCTGGAGAGGACTAAAATCACAGGCCTGATTTGGAAAGAGAATCAAGCAGGAGCCTGGCTGCTGTAGACCCCTCTGGGGCACCTCTGGGCATGGGTGCAGGTTCCTACAGCATGTTTAGGGTCAGCAGGGAGATGCCCAGGGAACCCACGTGTCCCAGACAGCTGTGTGAGACCTTGCACTGTTTAGGTCTTGTGCAGAAGGGGTGCTGCAGTGCTGTTTAAGTTGTCTAAATCCTTTTTGTGGGGCTGGCTCTTGGTTCTTTCTGGCTAGCCAGCAGTAATAATTGAGATAACAGAGATAATGACTTTCTGTAGCTCAATGCTCAAGCTGCGCATTTTGAAGGAAGGAGGGAAAATGTATGTTGATGAAAAACATTCTCCTGGTTCAGTTCTGTAAATCAGTAACAACAAAACAGCTAAGGGAGGTTACAATAAAATCAGAATACACCCTTTAGTGTAGGTCCCTTCATGCAGTCGGGTCTGTAAATGGCAGGCTACTGAAAGACATTCTCCATGTTGTCATGCATTTTAGATCCTTAATTTGGCTGTTCAGTTTGAACAGTCTCAGGATTTTTAAACCTCTTGACTAATGGCTTCATCATTGTCCTTTGACAAAAAGGCATGCTACAGGGTGTGCCAAATTAACTTCATTTCTTGAATTTAAGGGGCACACACTTGCTGCTAGTGACAACTAGTGTGAAATTGGACATGGTTGGCTAACAGTAATGATATAATTTCTTATTTTTGCTTTATTATGTCTGCTAAGTACAAACTTACCTGCAGAGTTCAGCCAAGAAGAAAAATATCAACAACATTAGCATTCAACAGGAAGGGTTTTTTTGTTCTTTTAGCAGTTCTTTTTCTTCATTAGTAATTTTTTTAAGAGACTTAGTTTAAATAAATATAACAAGTTCCTTTCTGTGGTTCCAGAGATTATATTTTATAATTATCTTTGAACATTTATAATCTTTTAATAGCTTTTTTTTTTCTCGACAACATGACAATAATTGCTAGATTTAAAAAAAGAGCAGTTTGATTAAGCTTGAACGCTGGCTTGATCCTATTTCTGTTGAAGTCAGGGAGACTTCTTCAGTAAGAAGAGTTGGAATTTGCTTCATGATTGTTTCTTTTCTCCTGCCAAATCCTCTTTCACTCATCCAAGACAGCAAAGAGGTCTGCTTTCAATCACAGTGCTGTAAATCTAGTCTAACTGCATTGACTCAATGGTCTTATTTTTGTAGAGTTCAGTATAAGTGAGAGAAGGATTTATCCCAGTTGGATTCATGCTTCTTGTTAGTGAGGCAATGTACTATGTAATTGGTGCTATCAATAAGATTTTCCCAGTATTGATTTCGTTTTCAGTATGGAAACAGATGGAATATATCTTAAGCTCTAACTGATATGAAATGTACAGTATCTTGCAAAAAAAGTTTTTATTTGGCAGGGGCTTTTAATCTTTTATCGTGAGATTTAAACATAGCAACGAAGTGACCCTTGCTCATTTTTTGTTGTTTAACTGTCCTAGAAGTTGTGACTGCTGACAGAATTGGAACTGTTTGAAGGGTTGGATCCTAAAGTAGGAAGTGCACAAGGTGCTGCTTATTATTTACAGCACACACAAGGTGGAATATCAGAAAACACATAATTTGAATCTTAGTCAACTCACAGTTAATGAAAGAGTAGAGAGACTGTGAAAATAACAGCAAAATCTCACAAAGCTCACGTGCTCATAGCTTCATTGAGAATGGGATTTTAGCTTGAAAAAGTTATAGTTGAGATAACAAATGTTCTCTAATATAGTTATAAGAAAACAGGGAAGGAAAGGGCCTTTTCCAGACAGATGGGAGAGCCTTAATACAAAATCTTAGAAGGAGCCTTATATTGTTTAACTCCATGGAAAAACAGTTTTGAGTGGTTGCTTTGATAATCTGGGAGCTCTCAGGCGATCTCAGTTATTACATTTTAGAGCCAAGAGTTCTTTGGCATGGATTTTTATATGGCCTTTGACATATTTATTCTTGCTGCAGTTTTTCCAAACCAGCAGGGACCATGCTTAGACTGTGCTTAGAAATCTGGAATATGTTCAAACAATAAAAGAGGGAAAAAGATAATTTTGTTCTTACAAGTTCTGATATACAAAATAGCTCCAGGGGCCACCGATTTTTGTGCTTGGCACTTCCTTTATATTTTGGCAGATTTATATATATATGTATATATATTTTAACTATCTGTTTTCCACCTGCGTGCATCTTACAAGCATTCATGCAACATAAATTAAGCATGTATGTCCTCTCTGATATGTTGTTTGTGAGGCAAGAGCCATTACACCATGTCATTTAGAGATTATAACACATTCAGGAAGTTTAAATTACTGATCTTTACAAAAGGAATACAAAATTAAATTCTGATTCGAGCATGCCATTTCAAACCACCTTGGTTCTCATTAGGGTTCTGATAATCTAATGTTAGATTCATTACCATCTAAAATTATTGCAATCTGCTGCCTTTTGTTTTGATACAATGTCCATAATTGTTCCATGTGATGTCAGTAATTACTGAGGCTGCTTTAGGAAGATATGCAAAGACATGGCAAGAAAAGATGATTGAGCCAAGTTTAGATTTGTTATGTGGTTGTACATGTGCGTCAGAAACTACATTTTAGTAGTGTATCTGTTTACACTTGATGTTGCATAGGTTCCAGAAAAGGAGGAATTACGCTGCAAGATTGGGAAAACAAATTAAATATAGTCTTGAATCATTCAAGATTGAAAGGAATGACTCCTAGCTATATGAGGATGAAGCTTCTGTTGTATTTAATGATTTTTTACTTCGCTTTCTTTTAAAGACAATATATTCTCTTTCCTTTGTAGAACCTACTCCTCTCCCATGCAAAACAGAATAAAACGAACACTCATACTTGCTGAAAATGAGTGTTACTGACCACAAATTACATTGCAGATTATAGGATTTGAAGCACAAAAATATTTACTCTCAATATATTTACTATTGTGATCTGTTCTGCTAAATTTTTCTCATCTTTTGTAAATCAATAAGGCTCTCTTTGCACCCCAAGAGGAAGGATGAAGCGAACTTCATTTCTACTGTTTGCTTTCATATACCTTATTATGAACATTTCACTAATTAAATGAGATTCTACAAAGAATATAAACATGAAAGAGACATCCACTGAATGTGAAATATTTGAAAGATATTTTTCATCCCATAATTTTATTTCTCTTAAAAATTCCAATCTTGGTTGCCAGAAGCAGATGCTTTTGAGAATATTGATAATTTCCTCACTTGTTTGTTTGGTTGTTTGTTTGTGGTTTTTTTTTTTTTTTTTCCTAGTACACATACCCACCTTTCTTTTAGAAGCTTGTATTCTTTTTGAGACAGATGAGACTTATTTAGAGTAAATCAAAACAGAATCTCTGGCTAGACATACAATAGATGCAACAGATCTTGTGTGTTTTAATTTCTGATCCATCCAATTAAAGGACTTTTTATGTTCTGTGGTTGGAATTAGAAGTAGCATAAACCTGTAAAATGTCAGAGTTCTCAAATATATGTACACTTATTAGACTACTTAACATTAAGAAAAACTAATGAAAATCAAATTGAAACCTATGAAAAAAAGCTGTTTGTTTTGGCTTTTGCATGAAGAAATAAAAAAGTATCAGGTTTGATGCCAGTAAACTGTCAATTTGTGGAAGCAGCTGTAAATCAAGTACTGCTTTATTATATTGCTGCACATTTGGAATAAGTTGGATTACTGCAGTGGGAATTATTTCAAATTTATACTACTGAAAATGAGAACGTGATGTTTCCTGACATCACTAGCCAAAGTTTATGACAAAAGCCAGAATTTACTAAGGAGAAGAAAAAAAGAAGAGAAAAAAAGCGTTAAATGTCAAGACATTACAGTAGATAGACTTGGACTCTTATTTAGTTCTTAGTCTTGTTTTGTCAGGTTTAAGTGCTGCCATTTCTTTTGAATGATATGGAGGAAGGAGAGCAAGAATCAAACCGTCTAGAGGACAAGTATGATGTCTGAACTGTTAGAAAAGCAAGCTTCCTTTCCAGATTAAAGATGTTTTTGCCAGATGATACAGATAGCAGATTGTTGTTGATTACCAGTAAGTCTGATGAGAGAGAAGATACTTGGAAATTGGCCTCAGATCACCTGGAAAATTCAGTAACCAAAGAGATGAAACCAGATTCTCTGGAGGCATTTAAACTTTTCCCACTGTCGAACAAAGACTAATGCAAGTCATCCCATCAAAGCGTTTTCCATCTGTTTTTATAAGAAAGGGAAAGGAATTAGTGGCTGTCAAAAACAGATTTCAGAACACCAAAAATTAGCTGCATTGAAACAAGGCCGAGAACTTCTCACAGCAAAGCTGCTTAAATGGGAGAGAAGTTCTGCTTGTGCTGACTCCGAGCTCCCAGTGTGACTTCGTCATTAGCACCCCATGTGGGGTATTTAGCTTTCTAGCTAGGTCAGTTTGGAATCCTGATCTCTTCCTCCTCACCTCAAGCAGCAGCTTCTTAGACTTTTTAAAGATAGCTCTCAGGAAACCTCCCCCCCACAACACAACAGCAAGATGAAACAAACCCCCAAAACCACTTCCAAAAACCCCCGTAAAGCCAAACATGTCTCCTGAGCACAAAGTACATCAGCAGCCCTGGTGATTCAGTCTGGGGTATCTGGTGTTGGTCAACAGCAGACAGAGGGCAGGAGCATAGAAAGACCCTAGCTTAGTCTAACACAGCAAATCTAGTGCTGTGATTGTAGTGTTATCACAGTGCTGGTAAAAGGTACGTTATTAACCTCCTTTTGAACAGAACACATTCTATTCCAAGGTTGATGTATGAATAAGCATAGGTAAATGATTACTTCTGTGTTAGGAATTCAGCCTGGCTAATCAGTAGGTGTGTAAAGCTGATACTATTTGCCAAATACAGGCTGTTCATGGAATTGGTTGTTTAATTGAGAGTGATAGCACTGCAGCATCAGCATGAGAAAACACAACATGCAGCCTTTGCTGGTCTAACCAAGAAAAATATGGTCTGATATTACACCTGGGTAGGTGTACAGAAGTCAAAATGAAGACAAAGAGGGGGAAATCACTTTGGCATTCTATAGCCTAAGCAAAGGAATCAGTCTCTGTTAGCAGAATGCCAGCTAGGTTTGATAAGGAATATTCATTGGAAAGGTATGCCCAGAATTCATCTGAAATGGACTTTTAGAAGTCTGCTGTGTTGCATCAGGACAAAGATGTTTCTGTTCTTCTTGGCCCAAATATCATTAAGCGAGATATAATTAAAATATTTATAACCTGAACCTAACTTCAATCTGATAGTATTGATGTATCTGATATCTGAAAATATAATTTTCTTAATCTGTATATAGTAATGGGTATTCCTTCAAGTTATGCAACCTTACCACCTTTTTTGATTGAAAGTACTTGTTTCAATAAAACCATAACTTTTATCACTTTACTTACTCATTGTAGGATTGAAGAGTTTTGAATTTGGGTCCACATGGATACATATTTTATCCTTTGGCTTAAGTAATGTATAGCTGTGAAATACATCTCTTTCCTTGAATTATCGTTTTCTGACACAAAAAGATATTTTGCTAGGGTATTTTTGACCAGCTACTGTCAGTGTCGTCTATAACTATTAAGAATGAATCTCCCAGTCTTACCTTAAGGAGTTAATATTTTTGAGGGCGACTGAAGAGCTTGCTAAAGTTGCCATTGCTGGAACTGTGTGGCTACAACACCTTTGAATGTGAAACTGTCACCAACTATGAAAAACAGTTAAGTTTAAAATGCATTTCTTAGATATGTTTCCAGTTTGAATTCTCACTTCAGAAGAAACAATTTTCAGGTTGTTTCACTAATTAATTTCAGTGTTAGGGTTATTTCTGGAAGATTTATTCTGTTACAAATGAAAATATTTGGAACAATCTTGCATCTCCAAAATTTTTCATTTCTTGTGTGATCTGATTTTAATACAAAATCAGAAATTTTAAGTTCTATAACAAGAATGTCCTGATAGATTAAATTTTAAGGCTCTGTGAGACAGCAGTGTTGTCATTTCTTCTTGTGTGAATCCAAGACAGTTTTCCTGATGTTGTTGATTTACACACATGAAACTCTGAGATTTGATTGACCTTTGCAGAATTTAGGCATCTGGTGATTTGAAGTGAGCAAGACAGCATATGGAAGCTGATCTCTGGAAAGCTTTTACAGAATAAGCTTTGATTTCATTTTTTTCTTGACTTCAGCTGTTAACTGCTTTTGTGAAATGTGAGCATTAAGATGAACCTTTGCAATCAGCAGAGAATGTGTTTTATATATATGGTCATCCATGTTCAAGTAGTATATAATTTGAGAGCATAGGAAAAAGCTGCAGTGAAAATCTCGACATAGTTAAGTTGGCTGTTTATCCATTTATTTCACTGTGTCAGGATTTTTACTCTGGGGGCTTAAAAGCAATGGAAATGCCTTGGTAATCTGTGATCATTTAACATACTTCAGCCGGGTTATTGTGTATGGAATACAAAGGTGTTTTCAATTGACTCAGGGGCCATCTACCAAAGCAGTAAGGAAAGAAAGAAATTTCATTCTTCCATCTTTTCACAAGTCACTAATACATCAAAATGAATTTTGATAAACAGTATCTTATTTTCTTGCCTGTTGAGCAAAAGGGTGTTATTTCCTTTCACAAACATGTGTGGGAAGAAATTGGGGAAAATGGCTAGTTACACTGTTCAGCTATGACTGACAAATCACAAATGTCATCAGAGAGGTTTTTGTGCCAGACTTCCCATTTATTTCCACTGATACAGCATATACTTGTGTATATCAGTAGATATGACCTAGAATGTTTTGTGTGCTGCAATAAAAGGTGAACATATTTTGATCATTTGAGAAAGGAGGGATTTTCCACTCATTTGTGACCCTGTGTCCTAGAGCGTGCTGCTCTCAAAAACAACCTCCCCATTAATTCCATATGACTTCAAATTTGGCCTTTTCATTGCCATAGCTCAAGAGCATCCCTTCTGGAGAGCCATGAAAACAATTTGTTTAAACAAAAGATCTCATACTGTCTTGTGAGCAAATTTGTGTTTTAACACAGAAACAGGCAATAATCAGTCTGCTTTTCTGTGTCATTTCTTCTTACCTTAATTCTCTCTCACTTCCTTGACAGATGTAAGAATAGTTTCTTATTTCTAAGAAATCAACTAAACTGTGAATAATGCCATTGACTTAAATCAAAAGACTGTTGCAGTGTGATTAAGGACTGCTAAATTTTACTGTCTTTTTAAAAATATTATTATTATTCTTATGGAATATTGTGCAAGAATAGAGTATTTGAGAGAACTAGTTTAACTTATTTTACCCTTATAAATAAATTATATGATCACACTAGAGAAGTCCAATACTCTGTATTCTCAGTACATCAACCAGTGTTTTATTTCATAGAATCATCAGCCTGATAATGCAATAACATTTAATATTCCTTTACGTGTTCTCTATAGTCTTAATAATTTATTAAAAGATTATGAAAAATAATGCAATTACAAAAATTAGGCATTCTGGAGGACACCATGTCTAGCCAGATATTGCAAGTTATATTTGAAAGCTAGGGAAGGATTCCTTGGTTTTGTGTATGTGTTAATTTGAGTACTGCAAAACGAAAACTGATAATGCTCATAAATAGAGGATTTCCAGTGTAAGTGTGTAGGAAAAAATCTATGTGTTATATGATACTACAGCACTCTAGCAATATCTGGTATCAGTGCAAAATAATTTTAACATAATACATTAACTAGGCCCCACACTGGTCTTATGGCTTGTTGAATCCAGGTATGTCCTGACTTGTGCTGAAGGAAGAGTATTTATGAGAGTCTGTGCATGTAAATGAATTACATGAGTCAATGATAGGCCATGTAAACCCAAATAAATGAAAATGCAGAACAGCTACTGAGAGCACATGTATTACAGATGCTCAGTAAAACTTAGCTCAGAGTTTTAGGCTAAAAGGCTGCAGATTTCTAGGTAAAACCTGAAGAAAATAAGGTAGACTAATTTCCACAAAGAGAATGTTTTCTTTTTGGCTCTTCTCATGGGACCATTTTCATAGGAGACTTTAGGCAGGGCTCCATTCAGCTGCACAGGGGAGAGGAAGTTCTGGGAGAGATCGCTCATCAGTAACTGTCATGGGCAAAACAGACTTGACTTGGGGAAATTAGTTTAATTTATTACCATGAAGTAGGATAATGGTAAGTATAACCAAATCTTAAAACCTTCCCCACTGCTTTTTCCTGGGCTTAACCACTCCTGAATTCTCTGCCTCTTCCCCTCCTTCTGACTCTTCCAAAGGGAGTAAATATCCAAAGTGTGAAATTCTGAAAGGCATCTAGATCTTTTCAAACTGACTTTTGAAACACAGATTTTAGACTTAAAGGCTTTAATACTCAAAAGAATTGTGGGAGTCAAAATGCTGAAAATGGGGAAGCTCATCAAGTGCTCTGCTTTTTAGGGAATTCACATCTCCAAATTAGCTGCAGGTCAGTTTTTGCATGGGTTATAAATTGGTTAGAGCTGTGTACAGACAGCTTTTCGTTAGCTCCATTCAGCCTCTCAGCCTGTCCTGGGTAAGCTGGCCATGCTCCAAAAGCAAGGTGGCTGCGTTTGCATCATGCTGCGCCTGAGCAAATATTTTCTGCTTCTCGGCAGGGTGCTTCAGCTGAGGCAGAGCACTGCTAGGGCAGTCCTGTGATTTCTGGGGCTGGCTGGCTTGCGATCTGCCTACCCACAGCAAGCCCTGAGAAGCTGTGCAAAGCTCCCCTGAGGTATCCAAGGTCAGGAATCTGCAAGCTGAGTGGGGAGCTTCGTGAAGCAGCAGTTCTTAATATTTTTAGACGGATCACTTCCTTTGTCCTTCTTTGCTGTAAAGGCTGGGTCTCCCATTTTCATTCACACTCACACTTGCCCCATCCCACCATGCTCCCTCCAGGCTTTGGTGGCCCACATGCAGCAGTGGTGAGCAGCTAAGACCCTGGGAACATCTTATTTCTTGTCAGCCTGAGTCACTGAAACAACTTGCTTAACTGCTTTTTAAAATTTGTGCTAGAAAAGTCAAGGCAATAGAGACTGACCATGTTTTGTTTTTAAAACATCACCTTCAACTTTTTTTTTTCCCTTCATTTTCTTTATTACCATATCAAGAGCAAATCAGTTAGGTGCAGTGAAGAAAATGGAAGCTAAACATATTTTAATGTACACAGAAATGTGAATATTCACTACATCTGACTGTTCCCTCTCACACTCTATGTTCTATTTATAGTTAAGTTAAAGGCATTTTAATGTTTTTGCTTTTCATTTCTTGATGGGTTGTAAAATAAATACTTTGTGGAATTGATTAAAAATAACACCTGTAACCTGAGACTGCTAAACCAGGCCAGTGCATTCTTCCCAAATTCGTTAACGTAGCCTGTAAGAGACGCCACATGAAGATTGTCTTTTACTGGTACCTCTCAAATATGCTACTTATAACAAGTTATGGATGAAAGGTCTCCTAATGATGTAATGGATTATGTTGAACACACTAAAAGAAATTCAGCCTTTTTAAGAAAAATGTAGAAAATGTAATTTTAAAGGCCTGGTACTGTTCCCACTAAAAGCAGCTTGATATATTTACAATTACATCAGTGAGAGGTAGAATGGATCTTTCTTATTACATCTAACTTAAGAATGATTGGACTGGGAAAAGAAGAAATTTTTTCTCTTCATGTTCTGAAAATTTATACTGCACCAAGAGACCAGAACTGATTAATCCCAATATCAAATTCTAATGGTAGAGTCTTTTATCAAATCTGCTAGAGTACATGATATATGGGATAATAAAAATTAAAGCCAAGTAAAAATACCAACAGAGGACTCTAATTCTCATCAGTTTCCTTGGTGTGGTGCTGGAAGGAATTTTGAGCAGATTTATATACTTAAGATGAATTAAGGGAAGAACAGGATCCTATAAGTCCTAAAGGAGAAAAATTCTGCAAGCTAGCTAGTGCATGGGCTAAGAGATGTTTTAATCACAGGAATTTTAAGATACCTAGGTTGGTGATGAAATGTCACAGCTCCTAATGGTTGCTATATATATCTGTTCTCACAGATCAAAGGGGAAAACTGCTTCTGCTGCTCCTTGCCTACTGTTTTCATGAATAAACATATGCACTTATTTAACCATTTCACTGCTTTTTGCTAAAAAGCAATTTCCACAAAGAAACAAGTGAACCTGAATCTGAGAAAGAAAAATACTTTGCAAGAAATATCACATAAGTAAGAGTACTTTCTGCTAGCAGGTCATCTCAGGCAGGTGGGACAGATCACTTTCAAAGGAGAAGCTGTTGTTAGGAGGTGAACACTGCTAATGGAAGGATTAGGTGAAAGACTGATTCATGCACCCGCACAAATCTTGGGCTGAAGGCAGTAGGAAATAATCCAAAAAGGAACAACACTGTGGAAAATGGCAACCTCTCCACTCCCCTCAGTATACTGACACATTTCTCCACAATTTTGCTTGGTAGACATTGACAGAAATAGATAAAAAATATCTGTCTTTAACAAACTGACACGTAATATTTGTCAGTGATAAAGGTTTTTACAAGCATGAGATAGAGATTTGATTATGTAAATATGTGTAGCTTTTATTTTTAACCAGATGTTTAACAAACATTAATTGGAAATGTAATCTCCTTCATTTGTCTTTCATAAACAGAGAGAGAATATTAAATATGGGAAATTTCCCTTATACTTTGATTGATCTGTTGTAATTAAAATGTGGTGGGATTGTCAGCACAAAAATGCATTTTGCTTCAGTTGAAATGCAAAATTAATGCAAGCGTGTGGCTTGGAGCATGTTTACTGCTATCACCACTTTCACAGTTCACAGATCTTGAGCTTGTTGCCCAGAGTGGCTGTGGATGCCCCATCCCTGGAGTTCTCCAAAGCCAGGCTGGATGGGGCCCTGAACAAGACGGTCTAGAGGAAGATGTCCCTGCCTTTGGTGGGGGGGTTGGAACTTGATTATCTTTGCAGTCCCTTCTAGCCTAAGCTATTCTATGATTCTAAACAAATGAGCGTGTCTCTAAAAATTGTTTCCACTGCTCTGCTCCTGACCAAAGCAGACATTTTTAACACTGATGCTGCACATTTGTAACTCTGTGTTGTTGGAGTAAGATGGGCAGCTGAATATCTGCACAGGGTATCCTGGCTTTTAATAAAGTAGCAGAGAGATGTATTGTTGATACGTTGAAAAATCTAGCATGCTAATTGAAGTGTGTACAACCTGAAAGCAATCTTAGGGGATTAAATAGATTTTGCAGTAAAATGAAAATCATAGAATATCTTGAGTTGAAAGGTACCCATAAGCTTCATGAAGTCCCACTCCCTCCTTCTCACAGGACTACCTAAAACTAAAACATATGGCCAAGAACATTGTCCAGATGCTCCTTGATTGATAGGTGTTTTTGGTAAAATATTTTATGGATGCTGTCAGGGTACAGCAGGGGCCAGGGCCCCCTGAGTGCCGGGAGCCGTGGGAGTCTGCAGGGTGGAGGGGCAGCAGCTGGCAGCCAGGACCTGTCCCAGACACCCAGGCTGGGAATGTGGGGGCGGCCCAGCACCAGCACTGGCACCTCCATGGGGATGGGGATGGGGATGGGGAAAGGCTGACATTGGGCTGGGCCTTGGGCCCTTGGATGGGCCTGTGGCTAAGCAGGGCAGGGCTGTGAGAGCATCGCTGAGGCAGGACTGACAGCCCAAGGGCGTGGCATGGGGTCCAGGGCCCTGGACAGGGCCAGGGGAGTCCTGGGAGACTGGGCAAGGACTGTCAGGCCATAGGTGCCTTTGGGATTCACACAGGTCGTGTTTAAGTATATAAAGGTATTCATTAATGGAAAAAAAATTCAATCTGTTATTGGTGTGTTGATTTTGAGGATTTTGAAATTCTCTTGGAAACACTGGTGAGTTTCTTCTTGTTTTAGAAGAACACTGTCTGGTGTTGCCCATGCCATGTTCTGCCTGTCTGCCCTGTTGAGTTGACCCACTCCTCTGCTTGGGAGCATCTGTCAGGGAAGCTGACTGAGGAGCGCATAGGGTTGAATTATGGCACTTTGCTGCCTTGTGAAGATAGATGTTCCTTTGAAGGAATCCTTTTTGCGTTGTTTTTATTCCACTGGGCTAGATTTATCTTGGACTTATCCAAGTAGCAGTCAGGAGTACCTTCTTAAAAGAAATTTCTGTGTCTTGAAGCAAGAAAAGATAAACTGTAAATCATCATGACCTTTTTCAGGTGGATCTGCTGTTGCCTTTTGTTTATCTAGTTGGTTTGGCAGACTAATATGTTAAGGATAATCTCCTTTACCTCTTCCCCTTTCCCCGTTTCACATGTCATTACAGGTGAATTCATGCTTTTGATTTGTCATGCATACCTATGCTTCTTGTGGAGCAGATCCTATCTAACACTAATTTGTTTGCTTTTAATCTGCCACACTTACTCTTTTGATACCAAGAAATTATTTTAAAGATCCAGATTTACAACTGAAAGATATTAGTATTTCTCTATCACTTTCTTATTTACATTATGGAAAATGAATGTATTCCCACCAAAATTTTGGGTTTCCTAAAGGTGCAATATTTTTTGCTGCCAATCTGGATTTGTGAGGTATCTATGACATACAGAAAATGTTAAATTTGGTCACTTTGGTCTGAAGACTATTGCATGTTATGAAACACTCCAGGGTTTGCTATAAATAATGAGAAATTTTTAACATTCACTTTGCTGCTGTGTGGAATTATATTCTTTTGACAATGCATTGAGCTGGAAATACAAACTTGTAAGCAAATGCTGAGAGTTACAATTTCACAAGAACCCAAGCACATCCTGAGTTGTGCTGAGCAAACCTTGTCTAGTTTATTCAATTGCATCAGGCATTGACTGAAAAGTTATTTTTCATTTCTGTGGAGATGATATGTATTTCTCTTACTTTTTTTCAATAAAACATAGGTGCAATGGAAGCTGGTGTTATTTTTGTCTACAGATAAGACAGCAAATCAGGGTTTCATTAGAATATGATTTTTTCTCATTTTCATGAATCTTTCTCCACAGCTAGTTTTGCTAGCTCTGACTTACCCCATTCTACAAGCAGAGCAGGAGTATTGGATAGGTTGTAATGCCGGTTCCTTTTTCTCTCTTTAAGGTCAGATTCATGGTCTTCCTCTCTGGTGGTCAGCCAGCCACAGAGCAGCAGTAACTTTACAGTCATACCTTTTCATTTTATTGAATTGAGGTTTGGAGCATTTAATATAGAAATCTGTTAAACCAACAGAGAACACATATTTCCCCTAATATACTTATATATTGGCAATTATGTGTCTTTCAATGCACAGCAGTACATTCACTCCTGTAAATTAAGTTTATTCTGATAGGAGGTAGACTTAACTGACCAGTACAGGCATGTATGTCCAAGCCTTGTGCTCCCTTCACAACAGAGAAATGTAGGTATTTCTACACATGGGGCATGACTCATTTGACCATGACTTAGATGTCTCACGTAGATCACACGACTTTTATTCCAGAAACACCTGTTTCAGTTGTTGCCTGTAGAAAGAGTTGTAAAGTGACTGAAGCAATCAATTCCACACGATCTACACTGGCACTACATTAATTATCCCAGAAATAACTTGCGTCGTTTTTGTTTGAATGCAAAATGATACCCTACTACCTCTCTCCTTCCTGTTTCTACCTAGATTTCTTTTAAGTCATTGGTTCATTCCTCTGCTTTCCAGACAGACTGATCACCTTTCACAGTTCTCACAAATTAATGCATAATCCAACTCCTCGCCACTTGATGTTTCCATTCTCACTCTCCCTATGAATAGAAGAATATCCCATATTAAACTCATTTTTTCCAATTTGAGCCTTTTACTTTTTGGTCATTTCATAGACTGAGGTTGGAAGGAACCTTTGGAGGTCATCTGGTTCAACCTTCTGCTCAAGCAGGGTCACCTAGAGTGAGTTTCCCAGGACCACATCCATGTAGCTTTTGAGTATCTCCAAGGTTGGAAACTCCACAACCTGAGTAGGCAACCTGTACTAGTTCTTGGTCACCCTATATAAAAAAAGTGTTCTCTGATGTTCAGAGGGAGCCTCCTTTGGTTAGTCTATGGCCTTTGGTCCTGTCTCTGGGCACCACTGCAAAGGTACTTACGTACATGGATAAGATCATGCTGAGTGTTCTCATCTCCAAGCTAAACAGTCCCAGCTGTCTTAGCCTTTCTTCACAGGAGACATGTCCCAGGTTCCTGTCACCTTTGTTGACCTTTGTTGGATACTCTCCAGCATGTCCATGCATCCCCTGTACTGTGGATCCCAAAACTGGAAACCGTACTCCAGGTGTGGCCTCACCAGTTCTGAACAGAGGGGAAGGATTATTTCCGTCCACCTGCTGCAACACTCCTACTAACGGAGCCCAGAGTACTGTTAGCCTTTGATGCAAGTGCTCATTGCTGGATCATGTTCAGTTTGGTGTCCACCAGGATCGCCAGGGCCTTTTCTGCAAAACTTTTGCCACTGGATTTGTAGAAGAGTTTGATCTCTTTGCATTGCCACTAAGTGTTTTTGAACAGTTTCATATGCCCACCCTTAGATTTTTTTCCTTGGGGTAAACCAGCCAATGTTTAAAATTTTTTTTTGTAGGTCATATTTTTTAGACCTTTCATCACATTCATTGCTTTTCACCAGACTCTCCAATTGATCCACATCTTTGTTTTACTAAAAAGGAACAGATTTGCCCATCTGGGGCCTGAAAAATGGTGGTCACAGAATAAGGATTACTTCCTGTGTTTTGCAAGCTCTCTTTTTGTTTATGTAGTCCTGTATAGTGTTTTTTTTCTTAATGACAGCATGACATATTGACTTACATTCATTTGTTCCACTCTGCACTCAGGGCCAGCTTCTTAGGGACAGTTATCCTGCTTGCATTTTTTGCATTTGATTATTTCTGCCTAAGCATATTTATTGCCCTTGTTTTGAATTCCAGCTTCAGCCCATTTTTCCAATTTAAGAGATTTTTTTTTTTTTAATTCCAGTGTTGTCCATTATACTTTCAGCCATTCTAGATGCGTCATGGAAACATAACAGGCAGAGTCATTACATTTCTTTCTGCAAGTGGACTGTCGCCTTGTGCGGTGTTCACAAAATCCCCTAAGCCCCTAACTGCTCAAATATTATGAAATACCTTGCTGTAAATGTTCCTGAGACACTGCCATGTATCCTATAGGACATTCAGGGAAGTCCAGTTGTTTTAAAATTCAGGCTGGACCTCCTTTCTGAAAGTCACCCTATACTCTTTGTGCCTTGAAGTGATGATGGTGATGGTGTCCAGGTTGATTTATCATAAGCTGATTGTGCCCCAGTCTTTCCATCCTCTAAATAACTATGAACCTTTTAAAGAAGCAGCTTTGTTTACTCTTACTGAATTTGTTCATTGTATGAAATCAAGCATGCATATGTAACTGTGTATGAAAGTGTGGCCCTAGCACTGTAAGTTTCTAACCTAGTCCCAATAAATAAATCTAAAAAAAGAAGACTATAATCACATTTTGGGAGGGTTTATGCACTGATCAAAATCAAAGGAGCAGCTCTATTAAAATTTGTGGATTTCAGAGGCAGCAGAAGAGGTCTGGCCTACTGAAAAAGAAAATTATTTTTTAAGCCCCCCAGTTATTTCTCAAAGATAACATCTCATATTTCCTTAATAATTTTGAGGAGATGTGTGCACCTTCTCTCAGTCACTATTCCAAAACACACATCTTTGTGCAGAGTAGTATCCTCCCTCAGTGCAACCGGTGAAGCTTTTCCCTGTGCTTTTCCGTAAAGATTAGGCAGTGTATTTGGCATTTGATTCATAAGCTCTTTGATCCTAGGATGGCTTGCATCCAGAGTGTGCAGAGGGTGTGCAGAGGGTTGGATATTGTGTACCTAATGAAGTAGCTGGTGGTGCACTGCTCAGTAGGAGACTCTCCATATTCTCGAACAGCAGCTTTAGAAACTGTCAGTATTTCCAAGGCTGGTCTTTGGGGAGAGAGACTGAAAGAGTTCCTTAGAATCAGGAACTGTTTGCTCGTTTCATTGCAGTGGGTTTGTGGTGGAACTAAAATTCAGCGATAGGTTTTTTGTTTTCCATCCCAGAACTAGTTAGGCTGCACTGTCATTTCACAGCAACATAATACTGTAAAATATGGTATGCAATTGCTCATTTCAAAATGTTCTCTTATACCACTGTAAATCAGGAAAATGTCCTCTGAAAGTGGTGGAATTATTCTAATTTTTTTCAGTGAGAATATAATTAAAGAGACAGGAAGGCAATGAAATGTAGGAGTAATGAAATACAATTGATGACAGAAATGTTTCAATCTTTCCCTGCTTACAAGAAAGATGGATGATGCCATTCTGATTGCCTGTAGGGTTATGGTCCAGGTGTAAAGCTGTCCAGCTTTGGGGAGGTGCCCAGAAATGTGACTTACTATGGCAAGCTTCAGGTAAACCAGATATCCTATATCATCAGCTCTACTTTAAGATACAAAGAAGAATATAAGAAGCAAGAGAAATCAAAGAAAAGATATGGAAGTCATGCTGGATCAGTCGCAGACTGAAGTCTGCTAGAAAGAGTCTGAATCATCTCTGAAGCTTCTTTGGAAAGGAAAAGGCTTTGCAAAAACGGAGAAGAATGATGCAGTCTTAGCTCTTCTCTGCTGCTGTTCTTTACAAGATTTGGGTGTTTCTTTCCAGGAAAGCTGGGGCAGCTTCATGTCTGTTGTCCTGTTCCCTGATTTGGCAACTTGAAGAGACTGGCAAGACTTTTTCTAAAACACCCATCAGTCATCAAGAGAGAGCAGGATGACAGAATCACTAACGTAACATGAAAGAAGGGATAGGAAACATCAGCAATTCCTGTTAGGCAGAACAAGTGATAATAGTATTCAGGGGGTAAAGCTGAAATAGCACTGAACCTTTGACAGTTTTAGGAAGCTAATCAGTTGTGTAGGGAGAATATCTTTGCAAAAGTTTCTAAAAATGCTCAACCTTGTTGAAGCAGGGGGTCAGCTCACTTGGTTATTATTAGTCAGGCATTTTACAGGATTGTCTGTCTTTTACTGCTTTTCACACATAAGTCTCAAAAGTGTGTTATAGGGTGGTCAATAGCATCGTTCCTGCTGTGCTAAAAGGCCAGATAAGAAGTCAGGGTTGATAATTTGCCTGAGGTTACCCAGAAGTAGAGCAGAGGACTCCAGAGTGCCTGTTTAGTACATTATTTACTCAGTCAGTGTTTCCTGAGAAAAGTCCACCTGGGGACGGTTGGCACAATACATTAACACAGACAGAGATCACATCAAAGAGTTTAACACCTCAAATTGACAGAGGTGAAGTGGTGGCACAGGAGGATGCATTAATTTTCTTCTAGTCTCACAGCAGGTTAACAGGAGAAACACAACTCCAAGCCAGGTGCCTTGCCTTGCTGACAAGCAGCTCACCCCCAGGGCAGGCTGGCTCAGCCTGGGTCTGTGGTCACACTCTCGCCTCCTGAGCTGAAAACACCCTGTTTTCACCTGGAGATGGAAGAGGCAAGTGATAATATGAGATACTTTTATTTCACACAAGAGTGAAATTCTACAAACAGGAAACTCTCCAGCAAAAGGGAACAAAACAGGAAGAGAATTTAGAAATGCTGTACCATGTATTTCATATTTGGCAACTTGTACTTCAGAGTTAAAACAATTTTGCATGTGCCCTTTTGAAAGAATGAGGCTGCATGCATGAAGAAAGCATCCTATTTCCCAGGGAGCCTTGTTTCAAAAGTAGAAAAAGAACACTTAGCCATGGAGCATTAAATCAGCTCATGTAGGTAGCTGACTAGCTTTCTCAGAGATGAATGTCCCAGAGTGAAGCTGAGCAAGTAGGGCTTAGAAATGTAAATATAGTAGGTGTGCAGGAACATAAATTAGAAAATTTGACAATTTTAATTACTTGAATTTACTTTCACTTGCTGAGTTCCCTGGCTGACATCAGAAGCTGCATCTGTTAGGTTGCTAGAAGAGAAGGCAGAGGGCAATGGGGACAGGATAGGCTCAATTCCCATGTTGCCATAGAGGCTGAAATGACAGTATATTACCTAATGAAAAAAAAAAAAACAACAAACAAAACTAATAGAAAGAGTAGCTTCCTAAAATCTCCTCCAAATATGGAAGTACCATGTAGGATTAGCTGTCACCTCAGCAGGAGCATTCAGGCCACTGGACACTTAAATCACATCATTATTGCAGACACCTCTGGGTTCCCTGATGGAGGTTTTTCTGTTTTGCTCGGTAGGATTAGGGATGGAAGGAGGATTAAATGATAAGTGAATCATGTGACAGTGAGCAAATGCCTACATGATGAAAGAAATGGTGACTGGAGGAGACGTTTTTATTTCAAGAGATTGTGTAGAATACAAAAACACAGATATAGGGCATTATGGTGCCTAACACCATGCTTAGATGCATAAGGTTTGTGTGTTGTGCCTGTTTTGACTATGAGATCCTTGGGTTAAGGACTGTGGGTATTTTAGATCACGTAGCACAGTATTGCCCTGGTCTTTGTGCAGTCCTGGAATGGAAGCATTAATCAGGTTGTTCTTCATGACAGAGGCTATGGCAAGCTGTATTTACAAAGAGATACAGTTTGTCTGATTTAATTTAGTTTTCAGTGTTCATTTCAGTCTGGTAGTTTTGTGCTCGACTGCCATGATGGAGCAAGAGGTAACAATCCATGGCCTCGGTGATATCAACTCTTGGACAACACTCAAAACATCTAGCCATTTAACAGGCAGTTGCAAGAGCTATAAACCACCTGATGCTCATTCCTTACTGTTCCTTCTACTGTTCCACAAATAAAAATTGGGTGAATTTCTATCACCAAGAAATCTGCAGATTCTAACTGAAATCAGCCTTCAACTCTGCTGCATGTATGAGAAGGAAAAGAGGAAACAGGAGGACTAGTACGATATTTTCATGCCATTTGTTATTTATAGGGTTGTTTTTCGCATCTATTTTTATTTGATTCCTCTGTAAAATGGCCACAATTGACTTGTATTAGCTATTTTGCTGAAAAATAACAGAAGGTACTTTGTTTCACTAACCTGCTTTCAGACAGTTGCAATTTCTCATTACTTTTTTTTCTTTTTGTGATTTATAGCTAAGTAACAGAGAAAGAACAACTCTGGAATTTGCTTGTAAGGCCACGTACATTCCAGGAGCAATATTTAGACATCACACTGAGAACACATATTATTGCTTTCTTATTTAATTGGGTACAAATAAAATCCAACATCTGATTTGGGAATACTTTTGTGACAATTTAGGCTGTTTTTTGACTCAATTTGGTGAGCAAACTCTGTGAGTCTCATTACTTGAATAGGTGAGTGCAAGAGGCTTCTGTATAAAAGGCTACAGTTTATTGTTTTAGCCAAAAAGGAAAGACGGAGGAAGTAGAATGAGGATCCACATCTATCAGCTGATTTTTCCCCTTTTCTAAACTCTGGTTTTTTATTTTGCAGGTGATGGAAATTAAAGGACAAATGATTCATGTGCCAGAATCAAACTCGATATTGTTTCTGGGTTCCCCCTGTGTGGACAAGCTGGATGAGCTAATGGGCCGAGGCCTCCATCTTTCGGACATACCTATCCATGATGCTACTCGTGATGTCATATTGGTTGGGGAGCAAGCAAAGGCACAGGATGGCTTGAAAAAACGAATGGATAAGCTGAAGGCAACACTAGAATGTACACACCAAGCCCTGGAAGAGGAGAAAAAGAAGACAGTAGATCTCCTTATTTCTATTTTCCCTGAAGAGGTGGCTCAGCAGTTGTGGCAGGGGCAACAGGTTCAGGCCAGGAAGTTTGATGATGTCACCATGCTCTTCTCGGACATTGTTGGCTTCACTGCCATCTGTGCTCAGTGCACGCCCATGCAGGTCATCAGCATGCTCAACGAGCTCTACACGCGCTTCGACCACCAGTGTGGATTCCTTGACATCTACAAGGTAATAGCTCAAGTCCTAACCTAGCAAAAGCTAGTTGAAACGAATGCAGAAAGAATCCTGGTAGCTTTCTTCCTAAATTGAAGACCTTCCCTATAAAAATATGAAGGCAATATTTTTGTTTTATGTGCAAAAAAACCCAAATCTGAAATATGACCATTGAAACTCAAATGCTTTAATATGAAACTGTCATCATGGTACTTCCATGGGAATATAAGCCTCATATTCCCATTTCCTTATAGAAATGTACATCTCCTGTATGATAGCCTGGTTTCCTTTAGATGACACATCAGCAACAGCATCCTAAGGATGAAGAAGTGCACAGTGATGAATCCTAACCCAAGCTGCAGCTCCTGGGAGGCACTCACTTTACACTTGAATGCTTTAGGGTTTAGGCATTTATCTTTCCCTTGAAAGAACTAAAATTTTCCATAAGGAGCAGAGCATTCGCTAAAAGAAGTTATTGTAAGAAACTTCCACTGAAAAACAGGAAGAGGACAGCAGATGTCCGTGCACAGTCAATGTAATGAATGGGACATGGCACTGGTGTGCCATGCTCCAAAGGAAGTGTCACACATGTTGGTCCCATTAGAGAACTCATCTTCACTTCTCTGAAATGGATTTGGTGTCCAGTATGTATTTGAGAGAAAAAAGAGGGGAGGTAGAATTTAATAAATGCACTGAAGATATTATCTGTGTAATTATCCTGTGAAACCTACAGACTGTGTTGTATATGGAATACCTTTAATTTTCTGATAGAAGAAATAGAGCAAGTTTCTTTTTATATGTTAATGCACGAGAGAAAAGAAATGTGGTTGTAAAATTATATGTTGACTTTATTATATGGCTGAGGTTTGCAAACTAACAGTTTTCAAACTGTTTCATATAGTATTTGTTAGGCTGCAGAGATAAAGATCTCACAAGTGTGCTGCCCCTTTAATTTCTAGCCTTTAATGCGCTTTAAAAGGAATTGAAAAATAATTATTACCCACCTGAATAATAATCAGGGGTGAAACGTTATAGCACGTACCACAGATAGAACTGAAAATGGTATAGCTAAAGGTTGGTAGGGCACTTTACCAAAGTAAACAAGCACACTGTAAAGAAGTTGGGCTCCTGGGTTAGGGTTTTGTTTTACTAATGCTCAGAAGCCAAAGGCCACGTTGGGACATGAATGCAGTGGAAGGTACCAGCCCTCATTTGGAAACTGTTACAGTGATACAGTCGAAAAAGATGGTGAGTGCAGTCTCAGTTTGTGTTAGTCTGATGTTGCTGCACTGGATTAGGACCCAGCTCTGGGAAGAGGACTTGAGGAACTTCTGACCCAGAGTCAGGAGTGATACCTAGTAACCCTGCTTCACATGCTGTGTGTTCACATGCTTCACATGGGTGTATTCGCTGTGTTCCCAGGTGATTAATTTCAGCTGTTTTGAAGCATTCAGAACATTCTTTGTTGAAAATTATGGTTGCATGGGAATAGGATATAAAGTATGCAAAACTCTATGATCTGACTGTAAGGAAGGCTGGCTGAGTCCTGTGAGAACACTAAGGAGGAATATTTATGCATAGGTCATGAATATTATACCATTTAGACCATGGCTTTCTGCCTTTCACCTAGCTTTGTGCTACTGTGGCTAGAAAGATGTTACTTTATGAGAAGACTGTCCTGACCAGTGAAATAAGGTCATAGCTGTTGAGATAGGCAAGATGAGATTTATGCATTCATAAAAAGGAATAAGCACTTCCATGTCAAAACTCCCGTGTAATTCTGTGAGTAAAGGTATTAATAAAACCTGTTTTTCTATGGAAGAATGGCTTACAGCTCTAACACCCTTTCTCCACTGTTGCTGCCATAATATAGGTGGTTCCTTCTC
The DNA here is from genome assembly GCF_000691975.1 of Corvus brachyrhynchos. Taxonomy (NCBI): domain Eukaryota; kingdom Metazoa; phylum Chordata; class Aves; order Passeriformes; family Corvidae; genus Corvus; species Corvus brachyrhynchos. The sequence goes on along the minus strand of NW_008237231.1, from coordinate 631,607 downwards.
AGATCCTTTCATCCTGAATTTTCTTTATCTCCCTACTCCCCCCATCCCTGGACCCTCCCTACGTGTCCCCTGATGCCCACCACCACCCACTAATAAGCAAGGCACTGTGCTCTGTGGCTATTCTGGAGCTGTATGCACCTTTTTTCTCCCCTCCAAATGTTTTTTATTTTTTTTTTTTAACCAGAAATCTAAAAAACAAATCTGAGGGGTTAAGTGAAAATGACTCAGTTTAGCACTACAGAAAGAAAAAACTCAGGCAATGAACCTGGTTTTTTTTCACTAGAGAATCAGGCTTCAAATATAATAGCAATCCTTTTGAAAGAAAACATTTGCATTTTAAAATGAAAATAGCTTGTGTGTTTATATCTTTTTCATTTGTTTTATTCTGGAAGCAAAGTTTATTGCTAGGAATGATCACCATTGCAACAATTATGATTTTAGAAGTTATTGTCAAGTAGTGAATTTTAGATACTTGATCACCACTTTGGTGGGCTTTGTACTGAGCCCACCTCAAAGATATACTTGTGTAACTAGGCTACAGAAATTTATTATGTGATCTAAATACATCAATTTTTAAATTTGCTTGGTTTTTAGCAGCATGGCAGGAATAATTTGCAAAGATTATTTGGTGGGTACATCTGAATACCAAATTCACCATTTTGTAAACAGAAAATTAAGCAAAATTCAATAAATAAGTTCCATGCTGTAAATAATTTACCCAGCTTTACTGTTACAGAATTTTGTATTCAGAACCTCAGTGCTTCTAATCTTGGATTCGGACAATGAACATAATATTTTCATTTATAGAGAAATATGGCACAGAAAGAGCAAAGATCCTCACATTTAACTAGCCAGACATAGAGGACAAGCATAATGAGCTGTTATACAGCTGTCTGTGATACAGACTAAAAATGCTTGGAGAGAGCTGAAGGGTGATGAGTTAGACTTTGAAATTTCTTGAGAATCAAAGTAGGTAGTTATAACTGATGAGGTAGGGAAAACTTATCCAATGGATGGAGGCACAGTTAGGAATGACACAGACAGATGATGGGCTCAGAAAATGAATTTCACAGCAGCATTTTGAATGGATACCAATGATGACAGATTACATTTGTCCAGGCTGAGGGAGAACATTGCCATAATTGAGATGCACGGTGTTATGAGCCTGGGTGACAGTTTTAGCAATCTAGAAGAATCTGTGTTTTAGAGAGTGAAACCTGGGAAAGAATCTGCTGACATACACCCTTGGTGAAAAGATTAGGATGGACATATTCGTGATAATCACAGAAGGGCAAGGAGGTGAAAGACCTGAGACCTGGTGATGCATTTGGAAACTGGTGCTGCTGACTCTCCAAGCTAATTATATTTGGTTTGGAGTTGAGGAATGGGAGAAAAAGATGCTGTCAAGCAGGGAGTGCAGTTCAGAGCAGTGTAGCTGCAGATGCTTGGCAGGCTGGTGTTTGTGGACATGCAAGTAGAAACATGGACTCCAGGAGCAGAAGTCATGGGAGAGATATCTCAGTAAATTTTGAAAGCTGTGGCTTTGGGTAAAATATGTACTTGTTGGCCTGTCTGTTTTGACCTGTTTTGCTCTGCATCTGAGTTCCTGTTGTTTGTCAGCCAAGTACTGGGAAATGATGCTTCAGTTAAGCCATCTCTTTATCAAATAAGCTATTTAGATATGCTGCAGCCACGTCTGCTGGCATTTAAAACTTAACCCTGCAGTCTGAAATCTTCCCTGCTTAATATTCCCACAGCTTCTGTTTGTCCTTCATGTAATATGTATTTGACATTGGCTCATTTAAAATATTTGTTTCTTGTTGAGCCCTTCTGCCTTTGCAGGCCTGCTTTCTCAGCTCTTTTCCCCTCAGTTTCCTTTCTGAAACATTTCCCCTGTGCACCCTTTAACTACTGTGTAAAGGCAGCATTTACTGTGCATGTTTTTTTGGCTCTGTGTGCAGTGACTGTGTGGCTATATATGTTGGCTTGGTAATGTCAAGCCAAACAGAGCAGAACCAGACCTGATCCTGTAGGTGTTAGTTTCTTTGTCCTTTCTCTAAATAGGGCAGCATTTGCCCTTGAAGACATTGCAGATTTTCCTTGACACTGTACTTCACTTTCTGTGAGGTGCTAAGTCCCACTTTCCATGTCTAAGCAGAGAGTCCTAAATGTTTCTTGAAAACTGTGGTCAGCTGCCAGAATTTCTTTGCTATACATCTTCGTTGTAAAAATTTTAATTGAAAGTTTATTGAGTATTTATATAAGACAATATACTTAAATACGTTAATTTTACAGTCAGAATCCACAACGTTGTTATATGAATTTCTGTTTTCTTTTTGGTTTCATTATTTGGTTAAACTGGCACTCTCTCTGAGTGGTACCACACAGCTTCCTTGGGCTTTTATTCCTGGCAACACGATTCACTTAGCATGTTAGATCTTTGTTTTCTGATTTTATATGCCTAACACTGTCTACAGCCTTAATGTTTGCTCATTGTAAAGACCTGAGACTGAAAAATGATGGCAAATCTGGACTGTCCTGCAATTATTCAAGACTGATACTCACCCGTTTTGTTTAGGTTGTGATACAAAGCTTTTAGGAACCTAATTTTAAAATCCCATTTTCTAAGAATATCGCTTTACATTTCTGTAATGGTAGTTTAAGTTGCAGAAATCTGTATTCATTTTACAGAAAATACCAGTACATTCTCAGTGCCATGACTATCCCCTCTTGAGAACTAATACATCTTGTATCCAAATACATGTTCTTGACCTTATTATCAGTGCTATAATGACTAAAGAATACTTCAATAAACAGGGTCATGAGTTTCAGACTATTCTGAAGTTTTCCAGGCTTTATGTTTCATAAGTTAAAAAACGTAGTCCCCAAGTTTTCCTGTACAATCTACGGCCACTATTTCTGCCAACTTTCTGTCCAGTTATAACCTTTTAAGTTCAGTACAAATACATGGCCATTTTGAGAAGTTTTGAAATTCTAAACTTCAGCTTAGGCATTTGCAAAAGGCAGGAAGTGCAATTAAGATATGTAAAATGATAGTGATACTCTTACATGTATTGCACATAAAATATTTTTTTTTAAATGGAATGGGGCAGTTCAGAGGATTATCAGTGCAGTAGCTGTTGCTTCTTCCTGATAGTTTAAAGTCAACAGGTTTTGAATGTGTAACAGATGAAAATGGGTAATAGAAAAAAATTTCCATTGCCCAGAAGCTCGCTCTCTCCGTGGTGCCACCCAGCCTGTTAGAGCTGCCTGCAGCACACTGCTCTGTTTGGGTCCCACCACAGAGGGTTCCTGAACCTTCTTTCTTCTGTCTTTGAGCAGGCAATGACACTTTCTCCTCCTGGGACTCTTTGCCCATATGTGGACTTGATGGCACACTGGCATCTCACTCCAATATGAAGTTAGAGCAAAGCTGGGGCAGCTGTCTCTTTGGGGAACTCAGAACTGTTCTTGGGTTAAGGGGAAAAAAAAAAGCAAACCTTAAAAAAAAAAAACGAAACACAAAAGGTTCCATGGATTTTCCCTGCAGATCTGGTGTAACACACCACCCAAGAACTTAAGACTTCCCATTACTTCAAGCACATATTTTTCTCCAGCCTTGTGGACAATTTACACTTTCTGTCTTTAAGGAGATCTGCAAATGAAGCAAACAGACACTCAGGCTCCAGAGGAGTTATTCTTTGCTTTATAAACATACAGCCCTGCACAAAGCACTAAAACATCTGTGCATGTTCTCCTGCAATACATCACCCAAGAATCCTCTAAAGGGCCTAGGACTTCTGTTTCTGTATATAACTACTTCTCTGCTTCTTCAGGAATACCATACTTGTATATAATTCCTTCTTTTTTTTTTTTTTTGGTCTCTCTCCTTTAACTTTTCTCTTATCTGGAAAGCACACATTTGTTTGTAACTGCCCTGGTCCATTTCTCTCAAGTTGCATGGGAGCCTTAGAATCTATGTCCAGCTTACAGGTCCTGGGAGCACTTTCCAAGCCCTCAGTTTGTATGTGAAGCCCACATTCTATGGCTAGGCAGGAACCATGGCTAAGGGCATTCCCTCTTGTAGCACACAGCTCTCCCTGATGCTATGTCCTTTGTTTTATTCTGTCAAGTTTTTCCACCTTCTAAATTTAAGAACCTCTGAGGGACTGGAGAAAACTAATTTCACTTTCCCTCTGCTTTGGCTCTTGTCATTTTCAAGCAGTCTGGTGTTGTGCTAGATCTGGAGGATACATAGCACAGCTGTGACAACATATGGCTGGACTTTTATATACCAAGATGCAACATTTTCATTCATGCAAATAGCATTCATAGCTGTACCTTAATTTATTAAATTATTGAAGTGAACATGGAGGATACTTAAGTAAGTTAATAGGAACTAGACAACATATGAATTTCAGGACACAGAAATTAAAGCTTGTGTAACCTTGAGGAAGATACTGTGGTTCACTAGGGGGTTAAATACTGGGGATACCTATAGCAAATTAAGACCACTCTTCCATCTGGAGAAGGACATTAAACTGAAATGTGTGCCTTATGTCATACATGATTATTTTAATATTTTCTTATTTTGTTGAACAGTTCTGTACTTTGACATTGCATTAGGGCAGAATGCCAGCCAGGACGTTTTCTATTCATCAGAGAGAATTGGTTTGATTTTTGCAATTTCGTATTTGCCTACAGAAGAGAGAAATAATTTATGCACTATGACTTTTGTATTCCGTGGCTGTTGTGTGCAAACCTGATATTGATGTCATGTAGACCGCAAGTCTTCTGGCATGACTCTCTTTCAACGAGTGAAAAAAACCCCTCTTTTAAAATACTAGGTAGTAATTCTACACAGCAAGTACTATTTGTCTTTTTTCTTCTGTAGAGGAAGTAGCACTGAGTTACAGTGTAGATGAAAGAGTTCCTCCACATATTGCATGCTGAAAATCTGTGCCTAAGACTGCTAAGTAGGTGCTATAGAAAGAGTTCAAACACAGCTCTTCTAGCAAAATGCTCCTGAACTTGCCAGTATGTAACATCATTAAACTCACTAAAAATAAGATGGCCCCCAGGCCTGGTAAGAGCAATTTTTTCTTAATTAGGCTCCTGGGAAAGGAAGTTGGTTTTATAGGAAGTCACTTCTTTTAAAAAATGAGCTTTACAAGAAGAACAGAATTCTGAACTTCATAGGTTGACATCTGTAATCCACCCCTTCTCACATGGGAGGTGTTTTCCTGAAGTCAAGAACCATAATGTCACGTTGTAAAAGTGTTGCAAAGTTACCTTGAAACTTGGGTGTAAGATTTCACTGCCTAGGAGTTGATTTTGAAAACATTAAAGACAGAACCTAAGAGAGTGAAACACTAAGTAGGAGCTGAAGGACATTCTTTGAGAACAAGTGTGTTCTCAAATCCTATCTGGAAAACTTTAAAATCCTTTCCAAAGAAGAAAGTTTTTTATAATATACCAGAGATTTGGAAACCTATAAATAGTGCTTTACTGCTGACTAATATTGTTAAGCTTCACAGTGCTGCAAAATTCAACCGTTTCAAGGCTTTTCTGACAAATCTTAGCAGTAGAAAAAACATAGAGAAAACTTCAAAATGTAAACAGAATTAATTTGTATTCACACAACAGCAAAAAACCAAACAGGTTTTGATTAATTTGAGAAAGGACAGTATTCACTCTTTGCTATGTAGACAGAAATGTGGAACTAGAACTACCTCAGGTTCAAAAATCCCTAGGCCAAGCTCAGAGGAGGCTTTTTGGAACTGTACTTACACCACCTCCAGAGAAAGAGCACACACACTTAATGTCTCAGGGAAATAACCTTATCTGGTTTCTCTCCGGCATGTATATTTGCTATTTCTTTCCTTAGAATCTGTATTTTAGAGTAAATGACTTGTTCAAGTCTTTGTACCGTAAGCTGCCCAAAATACTTCACATCTGCTCTCCCTCCGCTTAGTGATGAATAACATCCCCTGACCTGCGTGCCAGAATATGCATGCCAAGGTCCAGAACTTTTTGAGCTAAACAGGATCTTGCTGCTGTGCTGACAAATGGTATCATAGCACTAGCAGTCAGCACACTCATGCAGCCCTTTTCGTGGCTTGGGGTACGTTGTGGGAGCAGGAACATGCCCACTGTGGTGCACTTTCAAAGGCACGGAGCTCCCCTAGAGTCTTCTGAGAGTTTCACAAACTAAGCCTGTGGCCCACATAAATCTGTTTTTCGGCCAATGCCCAGAAAAGCATGCTGATGACAACATGGGAAGGGTCTTCCTTATCAAATGACAGTCTGGGCATGGAAGCAGGCAATTAAGCAAAGATACACACATTTGCATCCTGCTGTACTATTTGGGAAAAAAAGAGCTTTACAGAATTCAGGATGGAATGCATCATGCCCTGAAAATTCACTTTTCTCTTCAGGTACTGTAGAAAGAGTATAGCTGAGCAGATGGAATTGAAGCTTCATTTTTGTGTGACTGACACTCCATAAATGTGAGTTCCATCATGAATGAGGATGTTGTAAGATAGTTAGTGATCTGCAGAGATATAGAGAGAACGATTTGGGTAGAAGGAAATACGGGAGATGTCAATGACATCTTGGGGTAGAATATGGATATCAAATAAATTGTTCCTGTGATGACTGCTGACTTAAAATTAAAATGGAGAGAATCTCCATTTTCTTCAGTCTTCGTCCCAGTTTAAAAAGTGTCCTGTTTGCTGCTGGACTAGAAGTCATGGACAGGAATAATGAAGCCCAAATGATAAGTCTGAAGCACCACTTTGCCATATACCACAGCCTTTTCCTTATTCTCGTGCTGTACAACTTAGGGCAGAAAACAGGTGAAAGAAAGGCCCTTTGGGAGATACTAATATCTTCAAAGGTTTCCTTTACAGTGATACTTGCAAGAATTTCATATTAAGGCTGAATTTCACTGTATTTCTTTAGAGGGAAGACATTTCAGCCTTGGTGAAAGAAATGCATGGTTTTGAGGTACTGTATAGTTCAGTCTTGCATATGGAATGAAATATGGATAAACAGGATAATGAACATTTTGTGAAGGCATAGGTCTTTACTGTAGTTCCTGATAATTTCCAGTGCCATGTCCACTCACATCCTGCATTTTGGCTTCATGCTGGGATGAAACTTACAAAACCATCTCCTTTTATATTTATATGCTACCATGGAAATGCAGCCTGGGTGTGCTGGAAGTTAAGATGTGCTCCAGTAAGTCTAGGCTGAGGAGTACATACAGAACTTACTCTGACTTTGCTCCTTAAGAAACGAAATCTTCAAATCAAAATGAATACGCTAGAAGGCATTGATTTTGTTGCTGATGTCATCATAAGAATCACTTAAGGTTCATACCTCCAATAAATGCTGTTCTGAATTAATCTCAAAGACTGGAAAGGAAACTTAGCTGTGAAGTGTAGAAAGGTTTTCCACTGGTTCATCAAACAATGTAGAGATTAGTATTCCTAAAGAACTGTTTGATTTCCATGAACTTTCCATGTCCTTCTTCTAAAATTGACCTGCCTCTGTGATCTTCCAAGTTCAATCTGCCCTTCTGCCTCTTCACATTGTCCTGTTAATTCTTTCTTTTCTACGGTTCTGAGGTAGAGGTGAAACTATGCTAATTATAGCATAGAGTTAGTAATTTGGACTTACTCTTATCCTCACAGGCAACAAAGGAAAGTTTGATTTTATAGGGTGTGAATTTTTTAAATGTGAGATTTATTTTTTTCTGAGGGAGATTCTTAGCACAGGTCAGATGACTGCAGGAGTTCCCATTCAGTCCATTGATTATGAAGAGAACTGAGAATGAATAACTCATATTCAAATTGCTCTATTAGACATATTTCTGGTTAGGTGAACTGAATCTCACCTGTGTAGATTACAGCTGCTACATCTTAGTAACTTTCAGTCTGTATGGCTGAAATATTGCTTCTTCCCTGCTATTGTCATCTACTTTTCATGTGCTTTATAGTTATTTAATCATGTTATACTTTGATGCCATGTTATGGTTACTGCACAGAGTGTATTTTAACTGACCGAAAGGAATTTTCACTGCATTTGAATTTCTCTCATACAATCAGCATCAACCCGAGTTGTTTCTTTCCTACTTTCTTTGCTTTTTGTTATAGTGCCACTGGAGTAACTCCCATCACCACTGAGCATGGATATTCTGTTGTCTCTCAATAGGATCCCTTACAATACTGTACTGATTAATTCAAAGCTTGACTTTCTAGAAATCATACAAATGGATGTCATGATTCTTGTCAAAACACCTCATCATTGTGCACTCCCATTGAAACAATTAGTAACATAACTAATAGCTATATTTGGGAACAGGGCATACCATATAGTTAAAGCTTGGATTACAGTAGAATCTGCCAAACCAGTGCATTATGATGGGCCATTCTTGATAGTACTGAATGTGGCTGCTTGAAGAAATACAAGATGCCTCGTGAGTTACTTATGAAATGTCAGGTATATATAGCAAACTTCTTTCTAGCATTTTCATTTTGAGATTTATTCCGCAAAATAAAAAGATTATGTTCCTTATCCCTGTATTTGCTGAAGCATCTATGAAAATCTTCACTGTCTTTAAAGGTTTGATTACTTTAAAAAGCTTCTTTTTATCTTATTAAGACCTTGTTGTCAGTAAGTTTCACAGGTTTCCCTGTTTCCTAATCCATAAGGACGCTGATGTTGTTTTTGTCTCTTGCTCTGTCACCCTCCATTGCTGTGGAGAGCCCGCCTCTATTCCCTCAAGTGCCATGAAACCATCTCTGTGCCAGTCTGGACAAGCTCAGCTCTCCCAGCCCCTTTTCCCAGGTGCTGCAGCCCCCACCACCTTGCTGGCCCCTACTGAGTTGGATCCAGTTTATCAATCTCAGTCTTGTACTGAGGAGCGCCAGACTGGATGTGGACATGATTGGGTGTGATAGGGGATGATTGGCACTTCCCCTGGTCTCTGTTCATACATCCAGGTTATCACTGGCTGTCTGTGTTCCCAGGACTCATTGCTGGCCCATGTGCCATTTACTGTCCAGCATGACCCCCAGGGTCTCTCTCAAAGAGCTGCTCTTCAGGAAGTTGGCTGTATCAGTTCCAGAGAAATTCTTTCCCAGGAACAGGACTTTGCACATGTCCTTCCTGAATTTCATTAGCTTCCAATTAATCCTGCCTGTACATGTCACTCAGGATGGCAGCCCTGCCCTTGAGCAAATTGACAATTGAACTGTCCCCCCAGTTTGGTATCAACTGTAGGTTGACGCAGGCGCAAATAATGTTATTATCAGGAAAAACACCCCACAGATTTTGTTATAAAAGATAAATTTTAAAATTATAGATTTTTTTTTTACATACTGTATTTTGAAAAGTGTTAACTACTCAGTACACGTTTTATGCACCGAGAATGCTGTGTCTGTATTTCGGTGGGAGAGGGTAAACACGCATAGGCAACAGGCAAAAGGAGAGGCAGGTTAAGATGGAGAATAATGCTCTTCAGTACAGGTAAAAAAAACGACCCACAAACAAACTAGAAAAGTTAGTTTTCTCAGAGAGAATAGTTAAGTGATGAACAGAAGAGCATTAAAACTTCAATTAGCTAAACTGTTACCCCATTCCCTGCTCATTATTTCTGTTTTCTTCACTCTCAAGATCTTTAAGAGGAAACTGATATAATTACAACTGCTGTCTGTTATTATCTCAATTTCATAAAAAAAAGTTTTATAGAGTATCTCCCAGCAGTAGGATAGTTTCAGTCTATTGGCAGATTACTCATATGTGATAAGAAACAATTTAGTAATGATCTTCTCTTCAGCTAAATATAGCATATACACTTTGTACACTGTCTGTAAACAGGGTGTGGAGCACAGAGAAATTATTTAATATTCCAAGTTTCCTTGCCAACTTAAAATTACAGTGATTACGAACACATACTTACTTAAGCAGAAATAAATATTTCTGGTGATTAAAATAACGGAAAGGGGGGAGACCACAAGCAGGATTTGATGCATATGGAAACTCGATTCAGTTGGAAGAAACATCTGTTACTCTATAAAAAGAAGGGTAAGAAATCAAGACATGGCTGAAGAATATCTAAGTCTGGTTATTCTATCTAAACTTTATGTGTATGATCCACTTATATAGGTTATCCGTATATGTCAATGGAAAACACACACAAAAAAAATTGAGCAGCATAATACATTTTTCATCAAACATGAACCTTTTCTTGAGGAAGAGAAGCCTTGAACAAACATTTGATATACAATTCTTACATATTTGCTTTCCAAAGTAATCCTATATTCTGGTCATCTGTGTGTAACAGGAGTATCCCATAGCTCTGCATCCTGAACTGGAAGGCAGTCTTAACTTTTTATTTCCAATTTACGTTGAAAAAACCACTGTTGAACAGGCTATAAGGGACAGTGACATAAATTATTTTAGGTTAAATGGGTACTAAATATTACAGGCCTTACAAGTGACATAATAAATACCTATGTAGCCCTGTGAGTATTTTGGAGATGAAAACAATACTACACAAGCACCCTTCAGAGGAAGGTTAAGGATCTACAAAAGACATGGTGTTAAAGGTAGGTTTTCTTCCTGAAAAAAGACAGCAGTTTTTGAATTTTCAGACCCATTTTTTGTATGTATTTCATTTTGATTGTAAACAGAGAAGCCTTATTGATATGAGTATAATTTAACCCGAAAAAACACACACACAAACTGCACATAGACTTATTTATGTCTTTTACATGAAAAAAATAGTAATGAGTACTCCATTGTAATAGTTCTAATACAAATTGTATATTAGGCTTTCACAGGAAACCTGCTGAGAGAGACGGGACTAAAACTAGAGCCAATTCTCCCTCCAGCTATTTCTTTCAATGTATTTAATATTTCTGATTGCAGTAGGAATTCCAGATTAGAATTGCCACAGAGTGACCCCTGCAATTACATTTTTTATGTTTATTTCCAAGCTGTGCTTTGAAAAAGGTTCCAAGTAAGACTCATTAGACTATTTGAATTCCTGAATATTTTAGATGAAAAATCTTTAGCCTGCCATTTCAAGTTTCACTTACAGAATGGTATCTCTGCCCCATGTGTGTCACTCTGTAAAATGAAGTGTGACACTTCAGTTTTCCTTCCTTACTTCTAGAAGTTCACAAACATAATGACTGGTGCATATTCATGAATTCATGAGGAAGGATTGAAAGCAGGGATGTTACTTCAATGCACCACATTTTCCCTTAAAAACTGCCACTGAAACAACACCCTGACTTTATACCCGCAGAACATAATTTGGCTAAAACTTCCAGTTTCTCTGTTTAATAACATAAGACAACACAAGGTTTAGCTACTGGTAGTTGGAAGAGACCTGTTGGAGCTGCCCAGGGATCAGGTTATTAGTCTCTGTTCTCTGGACACATTAGAATTGGAGAAATTGCGTTCTGACTTCTGTGCTACCAAATTGATCTGCAAGTTCAATTCCATCTCAAAATTCCATCTCAAATGGTTATGGATTAAGAATAAGTGTCAGTAAGACAATTACTATGGCGTTCACCTTCTGTAAAAATACTGTTCATATCTAAAGCATGTGTAAAGTATCTACCAAGGACTAACAGAAGCTGGGTATATAGAAAATGACTTATTGAAAGCAGAAGATATTTACTTCCTGCTGCAAGTGTTACGCATTATTACTCTTCAGTATTCAGCGGTGTTGGGATAACTGTCTAGAAAGTTTTCCTGAACTGTAGAGTACACACAACCACTTCAAATAATTATTAACTTTAATATGGGATTTGTTGAGGGCCTGACTGGAAAACATTTGGACATTTCCAGTGATTTGGGAGTTACAGAAGGCTCTAGAGGAGGGTTTTGTAAGTGTAAGTAGCTGCAATATTTCCTGGATTCTTGAGTTGTTAGTTAAGAATAAAATTCTATCATGCAGTTTTTAAAGATTGGTCTAATTTTGAAATCCAAGTTCAATTTCTCTTCTATGGTGCTGTGTATTAATTCCCAATTAATGAAAACTCCAGTGAAGCTGGCTATGGTAAGTATGAATCAGTGAAAAGGGATGAGAAGTTGGTAACATTAGGCCAGGCAATCAGTGAGTTGCTAGAACTACTAACAGCAATAAGAAATGATGATTTAATTAGAAGAAATAATACTAAATCTTATCAATGGTAAAGTGTCAGTCATATGCAAAAACAGGTTTAATATTCCGAACAGAATATATTTAATTTTTTAAAAGAAGTGGGATAAGGTATTCCAGTCTTACAAGATTGAAAGGAAAATATCTTTTCCTGCATATGTATCTAGGAAGGATATAAAAATCAAATGTACTACTACTAATGCATCTTAATAGTCACATTACAAAGTCAAAAACTCAGAATCTAGTTTATCACATGGCAGAGATTTCCTCTGGAGTTTTATTGCTATATATCATCATCTTGAAGAAAATCAAATAGATCTGAGTGCAGCCATTTTTAGACACTTTGAGTAGTGCCTGCCTTTTCTGTTAATCCTATTGACACTTACTTGAATATTTATGGAGTAGGTTGTTCTCTGGTGTGCACAGTTTCAGGATCTACCCAGAGGACACTTCGGAGCAAGCTATAAGCAGTGCTTTGTGTTTCTAGTCCAATTGCTACTCTTCAGCTGAGACAAGAGAAATTCCCTTCTTCCCTGTGTGCATCTGACTCACTCAGGAGCCCTGGAGTTCCGAAGTGCAATGTATCACTCTTACTGCAGTCTCTGTTTTAATGTCCTCACCTACCCTTGTGAAGTTCAGCGAGGCCAAGTGAATGTTCTGCGTCTAGGTCAGGGCAATCCCCGGTATTAATATGGGCTGGGGGATTGAGACCATCCCTCCAAAGAAGGATTTGGGAATATTGGTAGATGAAAAATTAGACATGAGCCACCATTGTGCACTTGCAGCCTAAACAGCCAACCATACTCCAGGATGCATCAAAAAAAAATGTGGCCAGCAAGTCAAGGCAGGTGGTTCTCTCTGCTCTGCTCTGGTGAGACCCCACCTGCAGTGCTGCTTCCAGCTCTCGGGTCCTAAGCAAAAAAAGGGCATGGACCTGTTGGAGTGAGTCCAGAGGAGGCCATGAAAATGGCCAGAGGGCTGGAGCACCTCTCCTGTGAAGGTGGGCTGAGGGAGTTGGGTAGTTCAGCCTAGAAAAGAGAAGATCGTGTTTCGACCTTTGGTGTATAAATGGGGCTTATAAGGAAGATGGAGAGAGACGTTTTACCAAGGCCTATAGTTACAGGACAACAGTCATTGGTTATGAACCAAAAGTGACTGTATTTGATATAAGGAAGAATTCTTCACAATGAAGGTGTTGAGACACTGGCACAGGTTGCCCAGAGAAGCTGTGGATGCTCCATCCCTGGAAGTGTTCAAGCCCAGGCTGGATGGGGCTTTGTGCAGCCTGGTCTAGTGGAAGATGTCTCTGTGCATGGCAGGGGAGCTGAAACTAGATAATCTTGAGGTGTCCCAACCAAAACCATTCCATGATTTTATGACTCCATACAAGTGGACCAAATGAAAATGCCATGAACAATCTGAATTACAGGAACTCCTGGAACTTCTGGAAGATTTGTCAAATCTGATTTTGGAGAAAGAGGGAACCAAGGTTAAAGTTGGGTGGAGATACTCATAATGAAAATTTCAGCTTAAATGCTTAGCTGGAGAAAATCTTAGAAGTGAAAACAGGGTCCCAGAATGGTAAACCATTAGACAGCCTTGTCAGTACTCATCACATCCAGTTTAAACTACCAGGTCAGGCTAAGCAGTCCTAGTCCTTCCCCTGGTTCTCCAGTATTGCTGTCAGATGAACTCCATAGCGACAAGCACTTTAAAGAGTAATGGTGTTATTATCATTTTTATTTTTATATAAAGATTAACATGAGGCAGCTTCAGTTCCATTTTTCTGGTAGTGCAGTATATTCAGTGTGTGAATTTAGCTGTTAAACTACAGCTATGGAAATTTCCAAGGGGGAAGAAGCTAACAAAAGAAGTAGTTTTGTCTAAACACTGCTGGAACAGTATATGATCCCAGATCTATGCAACCAACTTTAGTGGAAAAGTCATTCTGAAATTAGGTCATTCAACAAGGAGCAGAATTTGTATTTAATTTTTGTATTTGGCATCACAGACGCAACTCTTTCTGTAGTAACCCCTTTGAATCTATTCCTACTGATGTTTATTCATGATTTTCAAGAATGACAATGGATTTCTGCTAATTCTTCCTTCCAATTTAGAGAATTTTTTACCATCTATTTCTTCCAAACTGTCTTTTTAACTTCTGATACTTCTTCTCACTGTGCTTATTTTTTTGCCCAGTTTCTACAATTTTCACTAGCCATTGCAATATACTTGCTCATCCATTTACCTTTGGAAAAACAACCTCCTAAACTGCAGGGCATTGGTAGTGTCTGCTTCTTGTGGACAGACACCCTGAGATATGGCTTGGGTAAAACAGGCAGGCAGACAGCAATATGGATTGCTCCTACATGTTTTGTTCTACATCCAAGTGCTATTAGGAGCTTTCAAAGGCGTCGAAGGAGCTCTAATGGCTGTCTCAGCTCATGAGAAACCCTCAGCTTCTTATCTGTATTTATGTCCTCCTGCACAATCAGCCAGAAAGGTTAAGGTGGCAAACTTCACAGCGGGTTTGCCGCAGATTAAGTTTGGTCTTGGGAAGTATTAGCTCTTACTTCTGTTCTCGGTTCATGGTCTGGGTACATTTACATGTAATGCTTACTTTTTCAGGTACTATTTGTATTGAGATACTATTTCCAATTTATCAAGACTGGAAATTAATCTGAGAAGGTCCAGGTCTACTACTTAGTAGATTCTCTGCAGAGAGAAGAATCAGCTATATTTATTCTCTGAATAACTCCTTTCTCAGTGCTTGCTTTCTTCTCACCCTGGTCTTTGCTGAAGCATTTTCTGGCATTCTTGTACTGTTGTGTGCAGGGTGAAAGCCAGATTAGTTATGTCACAAAACCTAAACTAATGCTTGAGGTCTGTTTGGGCCCGTGTTAATGGATTTCGTGCGACAATGTTACGATGTGTGAGCAAACAGACTGCAAAACACAATGCTGTAAATAAAGCTGCAGACCTTGAGGTCTGCAGTGTTTCTCATGCTGCCTTTATCCAGAGCCAGAGGGCTTCTGCAATTCATTTTGCTCCCAGTTCCTCCTGGGGGGCAGGTCTTTTTAAAGAAAATCAGGATAAGAGAGCAGTAAGGCCTGCCTGAAGAGACCAGGGGGATCAGTCTGCTGAACTTCATGCCTGCAGGTAGGGAATGCAGAGTAAGATAGCCTGCATAGTAGAGACGCCAATTCTTATTTGAAAATAAGGGAGAAAGGTGCAGTCAGAAGTCTGTAGCAGTAGCATCTGTTTGTAAATTATACCAGGAAAAGCTACCCACTAATGAGGAGTTAGATAGTCTTCACTGTTTTTTATGGTGATGTTTTGCTTTTTCTAATTCTCTTCCTGATAAAATTTTCTAGCATATCAAATACTAATTATGAATTACAGTTCTGCAGCACTATTCTTACCCAACAGCAAACTCAGCCAGGATAGTATGAAATGAAGCTGCAAGCAATTTCTTATTTAGGAAAATGCAATTTTCTGTGTTACTGCTGTGGGAAAATGTTGTCATATCTCAGCTGATGCCATACACTGTTCTAGATGATCTTCTTTGGTTATAATGGTGATAAACCACTGTGCTGTTTCATGTTGGGTTTTGACTGCACCTGTTTGCAGACTCAGGTAATTATGCTCTTTTGTCTAATTGCTTATTTATGGATGTTTTGCTCACATGTTTTAAGCAACAGTATTTGATTGCAGCCCTAATGGCGGGGTTCTGCTCTCATTATCATACTGTGACACTCGGTTTGTCTGATTGCTGCAGGTGGAAACAATAGGTGATGCGTACTGTGTTGCAGCAGGGCTCCATAAGAAAAGCCTTAGTCATGCCAAAGCCATTGCCCTGATGGCACTGAAGATGATGGAGCTTTCAGAAGAGGTTCTCACTCCAGATGGAAGCCCTATTAAGGTAACCCCCTTTGCTCTTCATTACCAGCTAGTCAGTGATACACAGACCCGATTCATTTCATTGTGTTCTGTCTGTAGAAATCTGTTTATTACTAGAGAATTTACAGCTGCATCAGTATGTCTGCAGCTCTGATGGGCCACATGCCTCTTTTCCAAGTTGGTGTAAACCTGCATAAAAGAAGGATCTGTAGACTGCCTGCTCTTCCTCATTGTTAATATGCTTCCTTCCCATGCTATGCCATTTCCTTCCCCTGGTTTGGTACAGGAGGTAGCAGGAGGGGGAAAACCAGATGTCCTTTTGTAACATTATCAAGTTCCTCTGCTGTTCTGCTTCTTTAGATCCTATACCAACATATTCAAAAGAATATCGTTCTGAAAAAAGTGTTGGACTATGGATCTTGAAGAAAATTCTTTTAAAGCTTCATGTGAACATTCACTGAACACAAAAATAAGCATTAAAAGACAAAGGTTGCCTGAAGATACCATAAGGCATAGCATTTTCAGTTTTGATGTATGACTATTTCAAACAGATGTTAATTTAGTGCTACTAAAATATACATTTTTGATTGATTTTATTTATTTTTCCAATAACTATAGCTGATTAATATGTGCTAACTACACTGGTACGTGCTGGGAGAGCTGTCTTCCAGAGCCTCTTCATATTTTCACTTTCTTTTGAGTCACTGCTGCAATTGTAGGGAAATTTTGAAGGTGTATGTTTTAATCTGAGACTCACTTTTTGTGACTGTTTTCATTACCACGCATTACTTTTCAGAAAAGTCCTCATATTTTCACTGTCTGAATAAGAAAACCTGTAAAATAAAGACTATAAAGACATTTCAGAGGAAAAATGTGTAGAATAAAATGCTGGGAATAACCAAATATTTTCAAAAAATGCTAATAAACTTCCTTTAGAATTCAGAAGAAAAAAGTCAGTTCATCATACTTAAACTGAAAGTAGAGGTACTGAGAAGCTCATCATCATTTCTTAATTGTCCTGTCTTCAGCTTTAGGTGTAATAGATTTCAGGGCAGGAGGGATGGTGATATTGTAGAATGTTGTTACCTTTGTACGTAACCTAAAATTGTGCTTAGAAATAAGGCTCATCTTTCATAGAGGCATATTCTGATTTGTTTTAAAATCTCACATGGATATATTTACCCTGTAAACTATTGCAGTAAGGACTTTGGGAGAAGTCTACTTTAGTTTGTCCTAGTTTAGGTGTCTACTCTAGGATGAGATGAATCATGCCCTAAAAACGTGTGCTTTTTCAGTTGTCTGTAAGGAAAATCTACGGACCTAACCTAAATGTGGATGTCTTTGCTGTGAGCTTCTACACTCTGTCACATGAGTCCTGCTACAAATGGCAAGGAATGCATAGTTTTTCCTAGTGGCTATGTCAATGATCATCACAGTTAGAAGCGTACTCACTATTTCTAAATTCAGTTGGCATGACTTTTGCCTTCCAGCCAATGTTAAATTGGCTAGAGTGACCCCTATTTTTGTTAGTTGGCAGTTTTTCCCTAAAAAAAAACATGAAGGGGCCCATTGTGCCACAGATTCCCATTAGCAAAAGTTCCATTTGCATAAAAATGTCTTAAAGCAGCATCAGGGGAAGTTCAGGTTGGATATAAGGAAAATGTGGTCAAGCGCTCGAATGAGCTTCACAGGAAAGTGGTCATGGCCCCAAGCCTGTATGTGTTTAAGCTCTTGGAAAATGCTCTTAAATAAATGCTTAACTTTTAAGTTGTCCTGTGTGCAGTCAGGACGTGGACTTACTTGGCATTCAAGAAACCCCTAAGTATCTGTAAAAATTACTACGGACTCAGCTCAGAACCTTGGCGTGACAGACTTTGCAATTAAGCCTTGTCAATAAAATCTATAACTATTAATTAACATTAAGAACAAAGTACACAATGTAGTCTATAGGGTATTTATATGTGACCTGACTTTTAAACAGCAAATTCAATTGTTCTGTATTGTGGGTGCTTTGAACGGTCCTGTTGACACATCCTGGC
This sequence comes from Corvus brachyrhynchos, assembly GCF_000691975.1. Taxonomy (NCBI): domain Eukaryota; kingdom Metazoa; phylum Chordata; class Aves; order Passeriformes; family Corvidae; genus Corvus; species Corvus brachyrhynchos. The sequence continues at coordinate 613,487 of NW_008237231.1, read as the reverse complement.
AAAACAAATGCAGGGTTTTGACTGTATTTTGACCTTAATTCTTATCTGTGATTCATGTTAACAAGTATAAGTCACATTTTCTGAGTCCTTGACAAGTGTGTAGGATAAAAAATCCTAATGCAGATTTTGTTCTATTATGCTGAAAAACCTTCATCAGTATTTGGGTATTTGAAAAGAATCTGAAATCAAAGGGCACCTTTCCTCATGCCCAACATTTAATAACTTTGACATCTTTCATGATTTGCTGTGACTGAATTGTGACTTTATTCTTCAGAGCAGTGTAAAAGCCATTTTGAAAAAGTCAGAGAAGGCAATTTTTCAAAACATAGTTCCTACAAATAGGAGGTCCCTGCCTTCTGATCTCAGGAGTAAACAACACTGTTCTGTTACATTACTGATGGTTACTCAGTTTGATATGTCTAACTTTATGATCATGGTTTATAGAATATATGTATTTTATATAAATACTTTGATGAATATATTTTGTTGTCATCTCAAGGCTGAATTCACCAGAATATAAGGATTTACTTTTTGTAGTTCTTGAAATGTGATAGCAGTGGATATCTTATCAAGTGACACAAAGTCTCAAAAAGTTAGGATGAAAAAGTAAATCAATAAATTTAAAAAATACCATATCACATAAACAGGAATTTAGGATAAGATTTTCACCTATAAAGTGCATTAGCAGATGAGCAAATGAGGCTTGCTGTCTGCGTACTCAGTTATCGTATGAAGGTTTTCATTGTAGAGATCACAAAAATAACTTGTTTGTACAACCATGTGCACTTTATGAAAAATCTGCCCCTTAGAGCAATGCTCGTGGGGGCAGTAAGCAGTGATGGACCTCAGGATGGTGGCCAGGTGTATGAAGCAGGTCTGGTTTATATCCAGACGACGCTTCCTGCTCTTAGAGCTCGTAGCAGGCTGATGAGAGCACCATGGTGTGCAGCTGACATATACTCAGGCATTTGGTACTTCCAGCAGAGCCAGAGGCAGCGCAAATGCATGAGCAGGATGGAGACTCTGTGCCTGCACTCCTTATACCTGGGTGAAAAGCCTGTGACTCAAAGGGTAATGAGAAACTGTTGTTTTGCAGAGAGAGAGCGAACTGTATTATGGCAAAACCCACAAATCCTATCACCAGTGTTGGAACACAGCCTGCCCTCCTAGAAAGAAATATTTGTAACAGAAAATGGGCTGATCATCCCCCTGTGAGTGATGGAGAAGGCTTCAGGTCCCTGTGTGATTTTTTTAAACTCAGTTCTACTAGAGGCAAAATCCCGTTACTTTAGAATGAGCCAAGGCCTTAGTACAAAAGAGGGACTTTTGCTGCAGACACTGTGTATAGAATTTGATATACATTTTTATCCTTTCAGCATAGAATTTTAGTCTGGAAGCACTCCTTTGATTTACATTTTGTACAACTAATTATATATAGTGCTTTATGACTTTAGTCTGAAAATATTGACTTAAAATTGCCTCCTACATTTAAGTGAGTGTTACTTGAGTTTAGGATGTGCTTCATATTTTACTACTTTTTTTTAGATAAAGTGGAATTACATTAATTTTAATAGCTAGAGATAATACTGTAAGAAGAATTCTCCAGGCCATCGACCTTCAGTGAAAGGTTGCAATGCAGATACAGGATTCCTGTAGAATGTTAATGCTGGGATAACTTTTTATCATGCTTCAAATCTTACCTAATTAATCAATGTGTAGTGTATATCCCAAAGAAAGACAAAGACCTCCTTTTCAGTTTTTTTTTCAAAAGGGCTGCTGTGGCAGAACATACCTAGTTTCTACTAATGAGATTTCCCGAGAGAAAATTATCTGCTTATTTTTGTGGTGTATGAAGGTGTGTGTAATAGGGTCATGAAGAGATAAGAGCTGGGAACTCACAGAGGAAAAGTAAATGATTTACATGAAGCTGCTGAAATTAACTACAATTATCTAGATTAGTTGTGTGCAGGTGTTCTTGTCTAAAACATAAAGGTTAAGCCCTACCACAGCAATTCGAAACATGTTGTAAAATGTTTTGCTACAGCAGAAAAATGTCATGTATCTTTCAAATTATTTATGTTACCATAACATGAGAATTAGACCTGTAAATACTGTAATCACAAACTGAAGCAAATACATACCCTCACCTTTCTTTTTGCTCACTTTCTAATGCCTGGTATGTGAAGTACTCTAAATAGAGTAGTGCAGAAAATTTCTAGCTGATACTGGCTTCATTTATTCTCAGGTGAGGTAGATGGGACCTTGTGTTTGCACAGCACATAATCTGGTACTTGGCTCAGTTGTTTCTTTGTTATCAAGATGGAGTACTTGACCCACATGAAGCTTCTAACTTTCAGATGTCCATTGCCAAAGCTATTTTATTATTGGATTTGTAAGCTGCACTCAAACAGTGTAGGCATTAACATCATCTAATTTCAAACACTGACAATGTGAACAGGTACAGCTAAACTTGCTACTGTAGCTCCCTCTTAAATGAAGAGAATAAATTTAGTCTGTATTCATCTGATATTCTTTCAGTGTCTATAATGAAATATATGAATTAATATTTGTCAGGTAAGTTCTACCTCAGCAGTGAACAGGTTAATGACCTCTCAAGATGGATGATCCCACTGGAAGGAGCTGAACTGAAGCACAGTTTCACGGCTTTGTTCAGTCACAGCTTTTCCATTTGAATTTTAGATGTGATCCAGATTTTCTATACTTCAACTTTCCATATACAGGTGACAAATAATACTTTATGGGTGGGACCATTAGCATGTCTAAGATCTGTGACCTTACAGCCATGCAGCTGCATTAGTTTTGGTTTATGTTGTCTATTTAAATACCTGTGATGGAATGACTGGAACAATGAAAGCCTGAGTTTGATAAACCTCTAATCTCTGCTTGCCAAGTGGTAAATTTTAATTAGCATGAACTCTGACTCATGAGTAAGGGCACAGAAGAGTCAAAAGGGCTCTGTGGATTGTAATGGCTTATGGCCACAGTGAGTGACACACTTTTCTAAATAACTTGGAAATGGGCAATGAATTTTAGAGTGCACAGTATCTTCTGCTGGTTCATTAAGTATTCCCCTTTGTATTTCAGTGATATGCCACTTGGGCCCAGGACACAAGTAGGAAGCGCCAACATGTGTTTGTATAAATGGGATTTTTGTTTTCTAAGTGAAGGGGCCATTCCCAAAAATGAGGGAGAGTAGCAAGTGTTATCTGTGTAATCCTTTTCAGTGTTTCTTGCCTTGCTTATTATTCAGGTTGTGGTGTGCTTGTTTTATAGCAATTTAATGGTCCTCACCAAATGTGCATCTTTACGTAAGCAGCAAAAGGTTGTCTGGTTTGTTTCAAGTTGTGAAGGGCTGACTGCTGATGCAGGCATTCTCATCAGCCTTGTGTGAAAAGCTGCTGCGTTACTGCAATGCTCCTTGCTCCATCTGTGGTCTCCTAGCAACTTTGCCTTGTATCTAATGTCTACATCAGACTCTAGAAGGTATAGAATACCCCACTGCAGCCTGCAGAACTTGAAATTAGAAATATCCTTGTGTTAAAGGTAAAAATCAGAAACAGTTCCACAAAAGAAACCTGTGCATTAAGAGACTTTCAAGAGCTTGTAGTTTCACAGGTTTACCAGCATTAGAGCATCTCAGCAGCTTTGGGGAGCATTCAGAGCTGCATGTCAGGGAAGCTTGGTACTTTTTCTTGACAGCATGCTTGGGAGATGGTGAGGCAAAGTCATTCCAGGTGACAATTCCCTGGACTTGGGATAGTTCACAATTGCACTTCCTCAGCTTAGCCCAGTGCCTTTGGAAATGCAAAATGAGAGGAGCTGATTGAAGCACATATCCCCAGGCATGTGGGAAATTGCAAGTTTCCTTAAACTACTCTAAGGGAAAACTCATTTTCCTCAGCCCTCTAGTCATTTTCACTCAATTTCTTCCTTTTGTGTGATTTTAATAATCATCTTTAAAAACCCAAAACCACACCCATTATTTGCAACTTCTTTTCTTTTGAAGGAATTTTGTCATGTACAGTCATATGTTACACCCACTGTAGGACAGCGTTACTGCATGTGTTGCAGCAACAAGGCAAAGTGGGGTTTACAGGACTAGTGGGTGCACAGCAGCAGCTTTGTGTGAGAATCTGGTCTGAAAAATTAGACTGGCACTTAGTCTGCTGAAGAGGGAAGTTTCCCAAAGGGTTGGTCATTCTTTCAGATGGCACACAGTTCTTAGTAAAGTCTGCAGAGGATGACAAAGGTAGATTTTCAAAGCTACTAGGACTTGACTCTGCACAACATAAGGATCCGCCTGTCCAGGCAGAGGCATGATATAGGGATTGGTAACCCAGTGTAAGCCCAATTTGAATAAATTAGAAAGCTATGATTTTTTTTTTTTTCTGACTGCTGGGAGAAAGAGACCTAAAAGACAATCAGGGAGTTAATTAATAATGTGAAGATCAGCTGAGAAGAGGTTTTGTCATTAGACCCAGCCATTCTACTCTCATGCCATGTGTTCTCTGATGTTCCTCTGTGGCAAATAGGAAACACAAGTGCCATTCCATCTATACTTGTCCCTGTGGCAGAGATAAAGCATACTTGTAGAAACCAGGGCAGTTATCCAGGGCAGCTTGTGAACTTTCCCACTGTTTATTAGTTCACAGTGATTACTACATGTTCACAGCTCTTTGTGACTCACAGTATGTAGATTTAGCTGCATATGGAAACGCCTCTGTAATTCAGTCGTATTTCCTGTTCCTCAAGGGAGACTAAACCTTGCTATGATAGCTGCACCTAACTTGTAGCTTTGTCCTGGTGTCTCACAGTGAGCAGATACTTTCATTTCCTTCTCTAGGTGCTATAAGCACATGCGCAGGGAAAACCAGCAAGGATTTCAAGGTTTAGGTCCCTGCAGGGGCCACAGGATATGCAGCTGGGTTGTGGGGTTAGCTTTAAGCACTGTGTGACATCTCCCACGTTTCAGCAGTCATACCAGACACAAACGCCTCCAACTAATACTCCAGATGTCTGGCTCATAGTAGAACTGGTTGGGAATTTTCCATAGAAAACACTTTTTGGCTGAGAATGCTTTATGATAAAAAAAAAAAAAATCATCAGGCATATCCACCAGATTTTGTTAAATTACTGATCAAAACTGGCTTCAGAGTACTAAATACCAGTAGTTACTGGGAAAATGACCTGGGGGAAAAAAACCCCAGAACTTTAAAGAGAGTAAAGCATTGAACTTGTGTTCTTTATGGAGAAAAAGACCACTGCATTCTCATTTATCTAGGATGGAAGATATCCTATGATACTGTTTTGCCCCTGGGCTTGGGTTGGGACATTTTTTGCAGCTGCCAGAACTTCACATTCTGGCTTTGACTGTTACAGTCAGTGCAGGACTCCCATGCTGAAGCCGAAATTTTCTGTTGTTGTTATTGTACATTGACTCTTTGTGCAGACAAAAAATAAGCAATAATAACAGTAGAAACACAACCCACCAGGTGAATAAATAATTAAATCTGTGGTGTATACAGCATTTCAGAAGGTTGATATTGCTGCATCTTTATGAAGGGAAGAAGGGACAAAAATCTAAAGTTAGAATTGCAGCATGTACAATGATGTTATATATTTATATATAATAGAGACATAAAACCATATAATTTGAAATAATTCATGAATGTTTAAAGAATTGAGCTAGGGAATCCAGGGTAGCTGAGTAGCAAAATTTTATTCCTCCTAAGTCCCAAATGTATGTTCTCTTCTTCCATCAGTATGTCTTCCTGTCATACAAAATTTAAAAAGTCAGGTTTCCACCATACTACGAGAGTATTTTTTCTTATCTCCTGAGATGGAGAAGAGATGAAAAATATTACACAAAAATTGATAAAAGTAGTGATATGAGAATACACAAACCTACAAGGACTCACAGAAGATAAGCAGTAATACACTCAGAAACAAGCACAGGCTATGCATAAAAATAATGCTTGATTGGCTTTTACGCAGTAAGCATGACCAGAAAATGCTAGACTTGAATTGCTACCTCACTGGGTTAATAGGCACAGGTGATCCCAGAGGCCTCAGAGGGAGATGCAGAGATGAAAATGCCATGCCCTTTGAAGCTGTAGAGGAGGTTGCTATCTCAGTGTCTGTGTTTCCTGCTGCTGAGATGCTTTCAGGTGGCTGCTACGTGTGCTGCATTGCTACAGTATCTGCCTTTCCCTTCAGTGGCTGAGCTGTCAGCACCTGCTTTGTGGTCTGCCTGCTTGAAAATAAGGAAGCTAGTGATATTTATTTACTATTGTAATCTCAGTTATGTACATTGTCTTTTCTAAACTGGACAATATTGTTGTTTCAGAACTACCATTAAATCAGTGATACCTAGTTTCTGTCTCTCTTCCAAGGGTCCAAACAGTTTAGTCACCTAATCCAAATGGTTTACTTTATCTGGAGTCACAGTGTACCATAAATTGTAGGTTTTGGCAGTGAGTAGGGCAAATCTACCTCGTCCTTTGGTTTGGCCCTCCACTAGAAGAAAGAGATGGTATTATATCTGCAGTGTGCTAAAGTAACACATATATATATATCCCGGATAATGCAGCTTGGGCGCCCATGGGTTAGGTGACAGTGCTAACATAGCTCCTTCTTCTTTCATCCAGATGCAGTCTGGAAAAGATTCAAGAAAGGGCCTTGTCCCTTCTACTGCTTCTTCCCTCTCCCTTGTCTGCTACTGCATGAGTAGTTTTGGATAAGGTGTAACTGGAAATACAAAAAGCAAAAAAAATAGATCTGAGCTGCCTGCACTATTTTATACTGTATGACTTCCTTTACATATTTGAAGTGCATAGTTCTCCTCTCCATGACCTATTAGTTCTCGTCCCTTTAATATAAATTTTCTGGGAGGCTTATGCTCACTGGAGGAAAGATGCAAAGCTTTTTCATGATGCAGTGAAGAGCACCTCAGTTGTCCTTGTCTTTCCTGACCCTGGATTGCAAGCAGAGCCTTGCACTGAGTCCCAGAGGAGCTGCTCGTGGCTTGTCTCATGGAGATCAGTGTCTTTCTCAGCCCCACTGGGTAATCCTGTAGAAATGTTAACCTTTATGCAGATCTGGCTCAATACTCTGGCATCCACAGTTACAGCATTTTCAGAAGCAGCTGCCAGCATCTGCTCTGTTCTGCAAGTTTAAGAAGAAAGTGCATTTGGCCGTTTGCTACTTGGCTTCCCCCGTTCTCTCTGACATGCACAGCTCAGAGAAGAAAGTCTGCAGTTTTAAGCACCAGTTAAAAAACTCTATGGCACAACTGTTGTCATTATTCTGAGCTAAACAGTGAGTCATTACACTGTGCTATATTTGAGGGAACAGTTCAGATGGGGGGTGGATGCTGGAGGATTATCCTTGGCCTTCTGTTTGAAGCTGACAAGTTCAGCAACATTGTTCAACAGTTTCAGAATAGTTTAGTTCCCTAAGGAAGAATGCGTTTCCTGTCATAAATAAATCCATAAACTAAATGTTTCATGGTATTTCAGCTTCCTTTCATATGAGACATAGAGTATTTTGGAAAAAATGCCAATACTTCAGAGAGGAATTTGTGACAGCCTTTTCTGTTCAAATACCTCTTTTAAGTCTGAACTAGTGTAAAAGTAATTCAATGCAAATAATCCTCTTCAAAGACTTTATATTGAATAATCTGAACTTTTCGCAAAACAATTTCCGTATTTATATTGGATTGTGGTTTTGCTTTAGTATTTTGAAAAGAGAAGAGAGGAGAGGCAAAAACATTAGTTTTGAATGGAGGAGGGAAAACAAGGAGGGAAAACAAGGGAAAATAATCTGAGGTTGCTTAGTCCTACCATGTGACCTATTTGATTGCATCAATAAAAAGAAAGGGGAAAGTGGTATAAATAAAAGTGGATTAGAATGTACAGGCATTTCTCCACCTGGCAGAACTTGGAAGGATTGAAGTGATCATTTTCCTGAAGAAAGACCTGATTTTTATCTACTTTGGAACTTTGTTCCAGGAAAAAGAATCAACCCTGAGAAGGAAGATGGGAAGAGATGTATTTCTGAGATCCCATTTTTCCCTCCTGCAAAATCTCCATACCATAAAGCAAAAGGCCCTGGAAATTTCTTGCTGAGATATAGTTTTCCTAGATGAGTAAGATGATTCTTGGCATTTAGCTTAATATTCTAATATTGGTCAAGCCTTTCACCATTATTTTAATATCTAAAATGACAAAAACTGATTAGAACAAAGTTATCAAAAGTCACAAAATCATAGAACAACCTTTGAGGCTGTAAAGGATCTCAGAACAACAGCTGGTCCAACTTTTTGTGCCCAGATGACATTATTGAGCAACATGTCCAAGGGCAGCTTGAACACCTCCACTGATGGGGACTTCACCCTAGGGATGTTGTTCCAGTGATTGATTGTTCTCACTGTAAAAAATTTCTTTCTTATGTTGAGGTGAAACCTCTCCTGATGCAAGTTGTACCCATCACCCCTTGTCATGTTCTTGTGTCCTCCAAGAGTCTCTGTCTTGTTTGTAGCTGCCCTTTAAGTACTGGAATACTGTGATGAGTTTCCTCCCTTAGGTGTCTCTTCTGAGGGAGAAAAGGCCTAACTCCTTCAGGCTTCCCTCACAGGGCAGGTTTCCCAGCCCTGTGATCATCTTCATGTGTTTTCTTTGGACACTCCAGTTTATCTGTGTCTTTCCTGAGCAGTGGGGGCCAGCGCTGGGCACGGTGCTCTGGTGCAGCCTGACAAAGGCTGAGCAGAGTGGGGTGGTGATGTCTCTGTCTCTGCCAGCAATGCCCCTGCAGATGCAGCCCAGGATCCAGTGCCTTTGTTGCTGCAGCAGTGCAGTGCTGACCCTGCCAGCTTGTCCACCAGGACCCCCAGATCCCTTTCAGCAAGGCTGCTTCCCAGCCATGCAGATCCAGACTTTAAGGAGCTCTTTAGTTATCCTGGCCCAGGTAATGTGATGATATATTTATATTGTTAAAATTTGATGTTCATCTGGGAGACATAACATCTTCTTTACAACAGCGTATATTTTCACTTTTCTGTAGAAGCAATGACACCTCTTACAAAGATTTTAATGGCAAGTGAGTAATTAAATCCCTATGTGCCTTTTAAAAAATTTATCTTTTCTATCATCTCTCTGTAGAATACCTGTTTTTCTTTCTGTGACAGCTTACTTTGTAGTAGGTCCATTTGTGCTGCATTTAAAAAAATGGATGAAAAAAATCAGTAAAAACCTTTAACAGGAGAAGAAGAATCCTAAAAATAGAGAGATTTTTTAACTGCCATATAGTTCTTTGGGAAAGGGGCTAACTGCTCTTGTTACTGCTTTACTGCTCTCATTTCTCCTTAGTGGTGCCCACTCTGTAGCCACAAGCAACACTTTGCAGAATTAGAGTTATTGTTTCCCTTGGGAGTATCAATATGATCTACTTAAAAGAAGCAGTCTGTTACAAAACCTTAACTTGAAGAAGTCATTTCTTTTTCTCAACTGATCTATGACAGTGACAACAAATATATAATGCAAAATGACACATTATTCCAATAAGTGTTTCTGTGGGGTTTTTTTTAGTAAATGCTATGATCTCAAGGTGTTATGATAGAAAATAATTGAGCTTTGTGGTCTGAAAATCAGGCATCTGGGGGTCATCTCAAGTAGAACAATGAAAACCACTACACACTCTGAACTTTAAAGCAGATAGTATACTCAAAAAGTTGTATTTATAGTCCCTGGTTATAGGACTTTGATCTTTTATTTATTTGTGTGTTTATTTATTTCAGTTGGCATCTGTGTATGTTTTTTTATCTTTCCCACTTTTCAGACCTGGTTTTATATGCCATCTTCACTACTTGGTTACTGCACCTTCCTTATAATGTTTTGAAAATGTGATCATCTCACAGCACACTGATTGCTTGAACCCAGAGAACATGTCCATTATTCAGATGTCTTTTTGACCAAAATGCCTATTTATTTAATCAAATACAGTCCAGAGTTTATAGATAATTTCAAACCTGGTTAGCTAACTATACCTTTGTACATGTGAGTGGTTTGGGACCTGAACTCAAGTCCTTTTACTTGAGTAGAAAATCTTTTTGCATTTAGCTGCCTTTGGACTTTGATTTCCTGAGGTGAAACTGTAATTTCTGACCATCAGTTTATAGATACTGAAAGGGATATATATATATATATATGTACGGAAAGATGGAACAGTTTCTTCTTTATATTGCCATCTATTTTTCTTCAAGAGTTTGCTCAGGGTGGTTATTCTTAGCTTATATTCACCAAGACAATATGAAAATTAGTGACCCTTTTCCTATATAAACTCTGAAACACTAATTAATTTAATTTCAATACATGCTAATTTTAGCATGGACAAGGTGTTTTTGTAGGATGAAGATAGTTTTATTATTTTGAACTCCAAAATATAAGTTTCCTTTTCACTGTGAATAGTAACTTTTCCAAAGGTAAAAATTAAAGATGACATGGAGTTCAAACTTAGGGGTTTTATTTCTAGATGTGTGTATCACAAAACTTCACATCTCACAGGAAGCTATTTGATGTTCAAATTTGCAGTCTCACTTTTCTTAACCTTTGATGAGAACAAAGCATGACTGCATCCTGTTTGGCAGTCCCTGGAACCTTTGCTCTATCATGTCTAGAAAAAAGTCTTCACAGGCTTCAGTGAGTCCTTCATTTTAACCCCATTTTTCTCCAGGGTACCATCTATTGCATACTGGGCTCTCTGTTATGTCTGCTTCCAAGGCCACAGTACTGGACTAGATGGTCTTTTGGTCTGATTCACTACAGTTGTTCCAACATTCTTATCTAATTTATTGCCTGTTCCTAGTCACAGATCTCTGCAGCTAAATGTCAACTCCTTTTTCTGAAGGAATGACATATTTAATAGCTAGGATAGGTCAGATAACAAAACCAACAAAACTTCTGTCTGCTATGACTGAGACCACGGTATCTATTTCAGTGTGGTTATCCTACAGATTTTTGTAGAATGGAATAGGATGTTATGGAATCATTTAGGTTGGGAATGACCTTTAAGATCAAGTCCAACTGTTAACCCAGCACTGCCAAGTCCACCACTAGACCATGTCTTCATGATTTGTTTATACACTGCCATTTCCTCCTCAGCAGACTCATAGGAAGCTTATGAAATTGCTAGTCATAAACATATTGAGGACACCATAACAGCCTTCTTCTGTTCTCAGAGCTTTCATTATTTTTGAGCATTTGCCAAAGAATTTTTAGCCTTCTAGTTTTTCATGAGCTCTTCCTTGATGTTTGCCATTTGTTGCATTGTGTGTATTGGTTACCTAAATTATGTGATGTTCTTGCTCTCTGGACAGAAGAAAAGCTTTTGAGGCATGGAAATGAATGGCAAATAGCTAAATAATAAAGCCTACTCTTGTTCACACACGAAGACTATTGTTTAAAGGAGATGAGATTAATTTTGCTAAGATCTGTTCCCTTGCAAACACATTAAGTTTTTTGGTCTGATTGTTGCTGACTAAAAAGAAATGAACAGCCATTCAGAATCAAAGTGATTGTTTGCAAATGTACCTTTTGCAGAATGGAGAAGGGCTGTTCTCGCAGTAGAACTGTCTCTCCAGTTAGGTCGTCACAAACTTAGGGAGCCACACGCTACAAACTGCAATCTATAAGACAGTTCAGAGTTTCCAGTCTGGTTTTCAGTGAGGCTGACCATTGCATCCTGGATAGTGGTAGTGTGGGGCTCCACTTCCCTTCACTTAGAAGTGGGAATTAGGTGTATGTCATGCTTGTTGCTGGTTTTGACAGTTCTGTTAGAAGAGCTATCTGAGGCTTCTTTTTTTGTTTGTTTCTGGTGAAATATTTTTCTCATATTAAACCAATCTTTACTGTAAAATGCATTAGATTTAATGTTTTTTTAATAGATTAGGATGGCATTTCTGGTAACACAAAAAGTTATTAAGAGCAGCCAGTGTTTAAGGGGAGTGAGGAAAACCAAGCTTAGCCTCTGTGGCTTACATTAGAAAAAGGTGAACGTCCCACACTCCATACTAGGGAGTACCATTAAGCCCCAAATAGGATAGTGGCTGTTCTTGAGCCTGTCATTGTTTTGTCATTTCAGTTTTGTTTCTCAGAAAAGATGTTTAAAACATGTAATGTGTACAAAATGGAATTTTCTTGCTAACCCTAACAGCAAGAATCATTGTTGCACAGCCCACATAACACTAATATTAAAATGAAATCTAAGTTTTAAACAATGTTTTGCAAGAAGAATCAAAAAGTTTTTCTGAGAATTTGGAAAGTGAGAAATAAATACATGTTTTATAAGCTCATGTATGTTTAGTGGGCATCTGAACTCCAAAAAATTAGGTTATAAATGCCTCTGTTTGGAGCTACGACCAAATTGCACCAGATGACTGCTTTTAGTTTGGTCTTCTGAAGACCAGAAAGATATATGGAACCCTGATGGCTTCCTGAAAGTTTTTCTATGTATACATTCCCTCTCTCCTCCACAGAAATGGAAAAGGAGCAAAAAGCCAATAGGAAAGACACCTCTGAGCAGCAAATCTGCATGCAGAAGAATTGAATAGCAGGTTTACAGGCTGTAGAAAGCACTGAAATTTGTGGAAATTTCTGAGAGGTCTGTAATACCAGTTTTTCTGTTGCTTTCTTTCCAAGAACACCAGCAAAGAGCCAGTCTTTAACTGGAATTGTGGCTTCCTTGGTAGGATGTGGGTCTATGCATATGTGAATATGGGAAGAGGTGGGGGTTGCCATCTATGTAAAGCATTCATTTGAATTTACTCTGCAAACTTTTCTAAGTCCATGTCTGGATTTGTCTTAGACTGTAATGACAATATTATGAATAATCCAGATGCAACTACTTCCTGAGCCTATTGTCAATTTAGTTGGACAAGGTTCCAAAATGACAATGTGACTTGTGTTCTCTCATTAGTTTGGATTAACAGAAGTTGCTACCTTTATAACCCAGTATTATTAGAGGAATTACAGTTTTCCCATGGATACTGTGACACATCTGGAATTCTTACTGGTGCATGAAAAACATGTGCATCTTTTTCTGTTGCTGCCAAGTTTCACTACGGGCTTAGCATACCGAAACTTAAGTGTCACTGGTCCCCTTGCTCCATGCTCTTCCACTCTTGTTCCTTTTGTTGTCTTGAATTTTGCTTTCAAGTCATTTTCTGTAAGCGAGGTTCTCTTTTACTCCATATGGTTATGCTCAGGCATATTGGTTATGGTCTTTAGGATTTGGTAGCTACAGCATTTAAGATTACTGTGGTTTAGAGTGGATAAACATGTATTGTTGTCCTTCCCATTAATGTCTTTGTCATAGGTTAGCAAGCATAGTCCCGGAAGGGATGTCCTTGCTAAGGGATGCTTACAGCTTCCTCTGGGACCTGACAGAACCTATCAGCTGGCCAGTTTGGATATGGACAATTCTCTAAGCCACTTAAAGTTGTGACCACCTCTGTGATCCACATTTAAGAATAGGCAAACTCCCCCCCAAGCTCTCTCTCGTTTCCGGCGCTGGCACAGGTGGCTGCAGGCCCCGTGTGGGGCCCAGTGGGCCCAGCCCAGGCCCTGCTTGGGCCAGGCCGGGCCGGGCCACGGCCATCCTGGAGCCATGGACCTGTTCCAGTCATGGAACCCCCCCACATCCCTGCTGTGGGCAGCCGGAGCGGCTCGCGCCTCCCCCCCCCCCCCCCCTCCCACCAAAAA
>NW_008237231.1:554887-598937 GCF_000691975.1 Corvus brachyrhynchos | reverse complement strand
AATTTTTTTTTTCCCTCTTTTAGGTCTGTTAATAAACTTCTTTATATTCTTTCAAGTTTGGTGCCTGCTTTGCATTTCTCCTAATTCTTATCTCACAGCAGATAAACAGTAATGAGTATTTTAGACCAAACCACTACACTAAATTGGTGTTTCCGCCCGGTTACAAACCCAACCCGCAACAGTCTTGAAGGAGGCCAGTCTTGAAGGAGGCCTTTTATCTTGTGTCACACCCTTAACTGCCACAGGTCCCTCTTCCCAATTGCCGCTCTCCTTAAACCCAGGCATCTTAAGCATCCCACAGCATACTGTCTGCTTACCAGCTTGCATTGCCCTCTGCTGTTCTACGCTGCCTTTGACCCAAATCCTTTTCCAGGCGTCTTTTGAGTCAGTGAGAGTTCACTAACAAGTTTGAACACTGCTCTGTGTGTAATCCAGATCTGCCGCAGCGTGCTGTCAGCTGTGGGTGTCAGCACAGGGCTAACTGGGTGGAAAAGCAGCGAGCTAAATCATGTGCTTTGATGCTACCTTCTGTTTTAAGCTCTCTAGGACTGCACTGAGGTGACGTCAGAAGCACCACTTGTGACCTCCACAGAAATGGCACATTTTCAAAAACGTTACTTTTAGAAATAATTTTTGGGAAAGGTTTCCAGACATCTCCAGGCTGAGCAGAACTGATTCCATTCTTATGAAGATTATTTAAAAAGTCATTGTATGCTAATGTATGTATGTAATGAATTACTTCATTTAAATGAAGTGGAGGATATGTAGAGGAAAAAAGGGAGCCTTACTGTGGAGTTAGAGGTCAGGTTTATTATTGCCCTGTACTTGCAGCCAGGAGAGCAGACCAAGGAAAGAGGAGCTGCAGGCAAGTAAGCTGCCATTAATTAGTGCCTGAAGGTTACAACAAAGCCTCCCTTCAGTCCTCCCATGAACATTTGAGGAATCCACTCACTGCATAGCTTTGAAAAATCTGCTGCAAACAAAGACAACCAGAAATACGCTGGAACTAAGGGACAGGCAAATTTCAAAGTTACCTGTTCAGGTTTGTGCAGTTAGTTTGAGCAGTCATAACGATCTAGTGAGGGCATCACAGAACATGGAACTCAGCAGAAGGTGATATATTTTTACCTCAGAAGACTCAGAGTTAGAGCTGGTTGGAAGCTAGGGAAGCTGGAAAGCTATTACTCATTTGTCATGTTCTCACAATGTTTTATGGGTGTTGACCACTGCCATGGTTTGTGTCAGGACAGTCCTTCTTGCATCTCCTTGGGCTGACCCAGTAGCAGTGCCGTGTTTCTATGGCTATGCTGGGTCAGATCTGAACAAGCTTTTCTTAACACAGCTTGGAATCTGTATGCCTCACTGAAATGTACAGTGCAGGTAATAGCTCTAAAGGTATTTCAAATTTAAAAATAGCCTTTCTTAGTGTGGCAGAAATTATAGATACAAAGAACTTGTGTTTGCTTGGCAAGATTTCCTCATGATTAATGTGAACCTTGTTAGCAGGTTCTTCACACATAAGCATAATTCGTAAAAAAATTTGCATGCCTTTTGAGATACACTGTTCTCTGATTTAGACAGACATTAATAAAATGTACATTTTAAAGGAGAAGATCTGCTTCTCTTTGCTCAAATTTGCATATTAAGTTCAGCTGCCTGAATTTGGATGGTTGCTGATTTGAAGAAAGCTCCTATTTATTTTTATCGAAAATAATTAATTTATTTCAGAGAAAAGGAAAAGAGTTTTCATTACTCTTTCCTCAATTCTACAATAGGGAATGGTGTCTGTGGAACATGTAGTCTGAACATTATTCATCTTTCCCATGGGGATTACTGGAAGTAAATTTGCTTACAAACGAAGATCAATTTCTAAGTAACACTAAATGAAGAAAAATTTTGGTGATTTATCAGACACAGTCCACTGTAGTAGCTGCTTTGTAATGAGCTTTGAGACACACCATAATGCAGTTTTTTGTTGCAAGTATCTTTTGTACACACACTGCCTACCTTTTATGAAGCAATTAGAATTTAACGTGCTACAGCTTTGGAGTGTATGAAGCCAAACCCTTAATGTGGGAAGCTTCTGGGATTAAAACATTTTTGCAATGAGAAATCTTAAATATGTTTTGACTAGTTTTGTTCAAGGATCATCTACAGCATTTTTATGTAAGTGAATCTCTTCTTTTATGAGCCTTACCACTCTAATTAAAGATGGCCTTGTTTTCATTTTACATTTCAGTCCTGAACATTTCTATTAGAGCCATAACTTTTTTACTTGGTAATGTATTTATTGTTATAGAATGTCAGTCACTGATTAGAATTTTAGCAACTAAATTTTTTAATTCATGGTCACAGGTTTGAAAGGCCAATATAATGTGGTTATTTTTGCTGTTGCCCCTGTCACTCATGACACAGTAAGTGTGCCAGCTCTTCCAGTAGATCAGTGCAACAGAAAAGGATCGGTGGATTGATGGAGTTTGTGCTGAGGCCCTTGCATCTATACTTAATGTGTTTTGAGATTTTTACTTGGACTGATTTAGTTCCTCATACTAAGTGCCTCTACCATACTAAATGCCTCCACAGATCTGAAAGATCAAATGTTGATTTACATCCTGATATGCCCATAAGAGTTTGTCGTAACTTTGGTGTACATCTTGAGAAGAGCTACTGCTTTAATTTCCTCTAACAGTTCTAGTTAATGCAGAACAAACCATTTTTTAAAGTGAAGCAATGTAGAGTAAATAGGGACAGTTGGGGCACGTGCTTCAAAAGCATGTAGAATGTAGCTGTGTAGTACTTTGGAGGTTGCTGCCCTTCAGTGAGGTGATTCTTTCTGTTGTTCTCATGGAGGATGAATGTACAACTGCCAAAGTATTTCCTGTGAAAGGGTTTGTTTTGATAGTTATCCACAGGAAGCTTAGCTGTGATCATCTGTGATGAGGAACAGACCAATGCCAAAATAACATGACTAGGTATGATTGCAGAGTATTAACAGAACTGACAGTCCATCACAAGAGGATGACTGTCTAAAAACTTATGTTTTCTGTCAAGATTTTGGTTTTTTTTGTCAACTGTTTTTGCTGTTCATGGTGTGTGCTTGATTCTGCAAAGTATGTTGTTGACATAGATCATCATGAGATTATTAAAAAAAAGGAAGTTAAAAATCCGAGTTTATAGTTTAAGTAAAATTGGTTCAACATAGTTGCTGTACTATTCATTTTTTTAGTTTTAGTGAAATTCTAAAGACAATGTAAACCAAGTTACACTTAATTTAGAACTGAAATTCAAAGTTCTGGTTTTTTAAGTGGCTTCAGGACATTAAAAAATATTTCTCCCACCCCATCTGTTCTTAAGGATGACAGGAAAACAGACTTCGCAGCAGTCATTTGAAACCCTCAAATGTAACACTACTTTTTAATGAGTTTTCCTTCAATGCAGTATGATGTTAGAGTTAAAAAAGACACACATATGTTAATGCATCCTGTCCGTCTTCCTGTCAACATCCTCACAATGTGTTTTCAAGTGTTTCAGTAGTGCCATAATGAAATGATGTAACTTAGCTCACTTACCTCAGGAACCTGTCACTGTCACTACAGTACAGCCTATTTAGGCCTAGGTAAGCTGGATATTCACCTATGTCTTCATTAAATGGTATTACTTCTAGTTGTGTCCCCATATGTCCCTCCTTAATACTAGCATCTTGCACATGCTTGTAGATGATTATCATGCTTCCCCTATTGAGTATTAATTAGCCAAGCTGTGAGTATTTACAGATTTTTAGTTTCCTTCTTATCAAATCCTTTCTGAAGAGATTCTTGATCTTTTCAGAAATCACACCTGTTGACAGTACCTAGGTCTTAATAAGCTTGGTGAGGTTGAATTCTGTAGGAAGGAACTGTAGGTGTCAGATCATGTTCATAACCCCAGATTACTTTTTCATGTGGCCAGATTGCATGCTAGCTTAAGTTCATTTTGGTCTTCACTCAGAATTTCCCAACTTTCTCTCTTGAATTGTGTATTTTTAGTTCAGAGTATATTTCTAGATACATTCAGTTTGCATGATCTGTTGACTTGCACTGTGTTGTTTACTGCAGATCATTAACAAACACAGTAAATAAAAATAAGTTATGCTGAATTTTATTTATTGCACACAAGTATGAGATTTCATCTACTTCATTTATCCACAAATTTCAACTCAAGTTAAACACAAATAAAAATTATCAAATTGTCGAGATTTAATCTTCACACCCATTTTCCTCTCAGAGACACACTGACAAAGAACAAAGCACCAGAAAATAAAAGGATTCTTTCCATGAAGACACATCTTGCATGCTTTTGGGAGGAAAGAAGTAAAGGATGGGACTAAGAGCTAAAGGACTTGTCAGCAAACATTGCACCAAGAGAGATTCTTCACCCACTTCTTGGTTGAAGAATTTGACTGGAAAAGTTTCAAATAAAGCATAATCTGACAGGAGCAACAGCAGGAAAGAAGCAAGCAATAAAAATGCTGGATAAGTGAAATCCAGGGCTGGGCATCTGTGCCCCTCAGCAGCCAAATGCACGCAGTTAGTGTCATTAAAGGTTGGCTGGGCAGCAGTGACAAACAAGGAAGTTACAGATATGCCATACTGTTATCTTCTACTGCCTCCCAAACTAGATTAGTGTTTCATTTTCAAAAGAACATGCAAGGATAATTGAGATTTAAAGTCTTTGACTTTCTTTTTTCGTCTTTCTCACTCACACAAATAATAGCATAAGCACACTTTACCTTTTGGCTATATGTTTGTGAATTACAGAAATACAAATTAGTTGATAAAAGCTGGTGAAGATGGGCAGAGATAATCTTGACTAAGCATATTTGAATATTTGCAATTGCAAAATGCATAACCTACATAAAAGGATTTCTTATAATATATGCATTAAGATTGTTATTTTTTACAGAATTTACAAGCCCAAACCAGCCGTACGTGTTGCCGTTCTTTGTCAGCGTGTCTCTGAGAGAGGGATGAGTGTAAGACACAGTGGGGGAGATCACTGAATGAGATGAAGGAAAGTCATTAGACTTAACATTGAAATCTTTTCTTCCCTTAAGTGATTCACCTGCATCTGAGAACAATTTGTCTCTGGATTTTGTCATATCCTTGACATCATCAGGCCTTCGTTTGCTAATTTTTTGAAAATAAGATCAGAATCTTTCTAGTCATTAAAACACCAGAACATTCAAATTTATCCTGAATCATCTTCTTAAAATTGTAGTGCAGTTACCAATTTTCTCTGAAGCAATTTAAACAAACGATGAAATAGTATCTCATTTGTATTCATGGTACATCTGATGTTCAGTAACAATCATAGTGCTTGTAGATTTCCACCTTAATTCTAGGAATACAAAATGCTACATTTTTTATGAGTTACAGAGTGATTTTTCATTCATTTCATTAGCCATTTTATTTACAAATTTCCTTTTTTTAACCTAGATTTTCAGTGAAGGCAACAGAGCTGAACAGAATACTCTCTGAGTTCTGATCCTAGCTTTTGTTACGATTTGTTTTGTGGTGTCAAGAAAGTTTGATTGACTTGCTGAAGTGCTGTCTATACAGGAATCAGGAGACTCACTAAATGCTTAGATAATTTGCTAATATTCTCAGTTCAGTGCAAACCAGCTGCCTTTCTTTTTGTGCTAATTCCCTTTGTTGTATGAAGTAGTGATTCTCAACTGTGTGAATTTGCTTGTCTGAAAGACTTCAGAAAAATAATTTAATGTGAATTTGTATTTTGAACTCACTGAGGAGGAAATTCACTTTCCCTGCAAAGGTTTGCAGCTTTGTGAGGGTGAAGTACAAATGCCGATAAAGGAGTGTTAATAAACCCCTTCCCAATTATAGCCAAGGTGAAGTCTTTCAGTCTCTTTGTTTATAGGTTCCATGCAGTCACAGAGCCTCATTTCCCTTTGTATGCAATCGCCACTGCCAGCTGTGGAGACTTGCTCCAGGCATAAGAGTTGTGTAAGTTCTGCAAAAATAATTGTCGTCATCTTACATTGTCTTGTGTTCAGTCTATAGAAATTGCAGTTCTTAAGAACAAACTGGTGAACAAGCAAAAGAACACAGCAGCATTATCATTTTTGAGCAAGGATTTAAGGATTATCTAATATAGTGAGCTGTTCAAACACTGGAACATATAAGGTATAAAGTATCTGTATGTCCCAGCTGTCGCATGGCAACTTCCTTCTCTTTACAAACTAATTTATTACACAAGCTTTATTTGAGCATGAGAAAAAGTTGTCATGCTGCATATTTGGTATTCAGCTCTCTATGATGGTAGCAGTGCCCTTAGTTTCTTCACAAGGAAGTAAACTATTTTTTAGCTATTATAGCCTTCAATTCTAAGCATTCTTTATACACAGCTTGGGGTTTTCTTAGCCTTTTATCTTTCATGTGGTCATTCCCTGATTTACTTTTTCAAAAAAGGCCATATATTGACTTGTTTCGGGTATTTGTGTGTATCACAGAGTCACAGAATCACATAGAATCATTTATGTTAGAAAAGACCTCCTGGATTGTTGAGTTCAACCAACCTTTGACTGATCACCACCTTGTCAACTAGACCATAGCACTAAGTGCCACATTCAATCATTTCTTGAACAATTTAATTGGCTATATTGTTTGTTAGACTGAGAAGTGCTGAAAGAATTAATCTCTCTGCTTTTCCCAACTTAAGAACAGGTATATTTTCAAAACCTGACTCACTGATTTTTTTGTCGTGTCTACACTGTCCATATGGAGCAGGGAGTTTAATAATTTTTTTATTTTGATTATGTCTGCCTTAGTGCTGATTGAAAGAAGCTGGGGGATCCAGTAGAAACCACACACTTTAAATGTGTCTCCTCTTCATGCAAAAAGTATTAAAATACCTTTCAGTGGTAGAGGTTTAAATGACATCGGCAACAATTTAGGTTTTATTAATAGTGTGGAAGCCTTTGGGAAGGCTCTGGATACATCATTATTGTAGATGCTAGATAAGGTTGCTTCTAGTAGTAAAACTGTGAGATTGTTAGAGATCAGTGGTTCTATTTAAAAGCTGCTGTGCAACAGATCCTTGTTTATTGGTTCCAAGCTCTTCCCAAAGCAGATCACTCTGACTTGCATCTCTGAGAAATGTACTATGGTCAGAAGATGAAGCATGACTCTGTCATTGAAAGGTCATTTCATTTTACAGTTTCAGAGATTGCAGGCTAGATTCAAAGACCATTATGTTAAAACATCTGAAGAAATTTCTGCAGTTCTACAAATAGAATGATCTTCTGATCCTATCCATCAACACCAGAATTTTTTGATGATTTATGCACGAGAGCGTAGCTTATTTTAAGGAAAGGAAAAAGTGTATCAACTTTGCCAGGCTGAGAGTTGGATTCATCTCACCTTTTTTTAGCTGTCTGTTTATGAGGTGTCCAGGTTAAACTTACCATTAAATGCCCTTTCTGTTCCACCAGGAGAGTTAGACAGCTTCAGGAGTGACTGATTCAGCCTGTCCTGTGTGCCAGTTTTGGAACGTGAAGAATTGCAGCCCGGAGGTTGTTTACCTTGTGTGTTTAGCAGGAGTCTAGAAATCTAACCTAAATGAGCTGGCTAACTTCTAGGTGGTTGAAATCAGGTGAAATTTGATGACTAAATTAGCAAAAGTATCAAATGTTGTTTCTTAAGGTTAAAACGCTTAGGTCAAACTTTTTTCTTTTTTTTTTTTTTTTTTTTGAGTACAGTTTTTTTTTCCCTTAAATATTTTGAGCGTGTATCATTTATCCTTGTTAAAGTATCACCCAATCCATTCAGTATATGTCATATGATGGCACTGTGAGACAAAGATGTCCTCCTACAGCAGGGATCAAAGAGAACTTTCTGATGATTTTTTTTCTTTTTTGGGTGTCAGTGGAGAGGAGGCTGGGAAAAATCTTCCACTGCTATGTGGGCTTGTGTGACTGATTAGCTCTTTTTTAAGTGCCTGAACACACAGGTTCACATAGTAATTAAATTCCTACTGTGGAAATTACTATTTAAAGAAAACAATAAAAGGTGTTTTTGATTAAATGCCCCATCAGCAATGAAATGCAATGTTTTATTGATGAAAGAGAAGCAGCTCATGAGGAAGCACATTAACTTTAATGTTTCTTCTTTGCAATCTTAGAGGAAGGATATAGGTTTTATTTTTCTGTTTAGCAACTCTAAAAATTCTGATTTACATCATTTAACACCCACCTCTCCACCCACAAGCCCCTCCAGTAAATAATTTCAGGTCAGAAGTTTCCTTACAAATGACCCAAATCCTCTTCTAACCTAGACACTGAGCAGTGCCATAGTGAATTCACACGATGCCATTTGGCTCAAAAAAACTTGCCACAGTGTAAACTTTCTTTTGATGCTAGAACTAGTGAGCTCCCAAAACTAGTCTGAGTCTTTGTTTTTGTTTTTACTTCATCTAATTCTACCTCATACTGATGATGGAGACTCACAGGTAGGTAATTCTTCAGCACAGGTTATGAAATACAGAGTTGTGAAATAAAGGAAGCTGCAAGGAACCTCTGAAGGTTAACTAATCCAACCACTATTCAAAGCAGGCCTTGCTTAGATCATAGTAGAAGAACTTCAAGGGAAAGATAAAAATAATTTCACCCTTCAAGTCTGGGGCTTCTTTATGTAGAAATGCTTCATAGCTCCTTTTTCCACATGCAGTAGAAATCACTGTATGCCAAGACCATAGCCCAGGGATGTACATATGTAATGTGCATGATGTTGGTTATAATTTAATTGCATCTCTTCAGCACAAACCACGTGATTGCTTTACCCAATAGCTATTTAAAATGGATATATTGATCCCAAGGCATTCACTCTTTATTAGTTTATTACTGTTTTTTCATTGTCCTTGTGTAGTTTGCTGTGTATTTTGCTTCAGATGGGTTGAATAATTCAATGAGTAAGAAGTCTAGGAAATTCTGATTAGAAAAACGTTAAGTGTTTATTTCTCCAAATGTTGTTCAAATAGGGGGAAGTATATCCAGCAGTTTTGTTCTATAGAACACCTTGTGAAATTCAAGTGATCTAAATTTTCCTCTGAGCAGGTCTGTTCCTTGGCAACAATTCTGTAGTGAGCTGTACTGTCATATGTCCCTTTCCAGAAAGGCACTGTGATATTTATAAATCTATCTAAGAATACAGATAACCCACACACTAAAGCATATGTCAGGACATAGCTGTCAGTCCTATCAACTTGCAGTTCTTTGAAGGAGCGGAAAAGCACATTGACTCACCAGTGTGTGGCCCTGATTTTAGACCTCTGAGCTCTGGAGGGTCTATTTTACATTAAGACATTTTACAAGTAAATGTCCCTGTGTAAGGCATATGTTGAGATTTAAGAGATAGAACTTTTGTAGAAGGTACTAGAAAATATTAGAGCAGAAAACATCTTACAGAATTTGGCAGATTCTGTTTGAAAGGACTTGTCTGTTTGTCATGGACTAATAGCTGAGACACAGTGAGAGGTGACTTTTTCGTTTCTGAAGGACACTGCAAGGAGAGAAGGGAGAAGGTCCATACTGAAACACAGAGTATCACTAAGTATGTTAGGGCAGAAAGTGAGGAGTGCTTTTGTCTAAGAAATGTTACTGTACAGATACCAACATGCATTACTGAAGCTGATCTCAAAAGTACTGATCCAGCAGAATGCTTCCTCTTCTATTTAAATGCTTTTCTGGCTTGGGACATCCATGTGCCTGGAGCTATTTTCATACAGCTACTGCCTTGTAGGCCTGAGCTCTGCTACCAGCTCTGCACAAAGTCTTGGGCAGCTGTCAGTCAGTCACATTATTGATGCTTGAAAAGCTCCAAGTTGGCTGAGTGGGGGATCACTTCTGGCTGTGGTTGCCTTCCAAACTGTGTCACCTACTTCCCAGCCTGCCCTCTCTCCTTCATCTGTGTCTGTGTAAGGCAGACAGTTCTGTGAAAATGAATTTTGTGTCCTGGATGCAGTTAACCTGTGAGGCAATCTGAGACTTCTCTCTGGCATGGGAGTGTGTTTTTCAGAGTGTGAGAACTGTTTATTAAGGTCCTTCTTTCCATGTGTGTGGTGGGAAGAAAGAATGTGTGCAGAAATGTTATCATAGCTCATATTTGAGGAGGAACTGTGAACATCAAACACCTTTTCTCTACAAAAAGAATTTCTTTTGGTTCAGGAAATCCCTGAACTAAAAATTGCTAGTTGCAGAGAAAGAACTTTGGAAATGAGCATGTATTGTTGCCCTGTGCTTATCAGGAGACAGGTTACATGGTTACCTTTGGTTTGAGTTGGAAACTCTGGTTTTAGCATTAACTACTCTTTACTGGAAGACAAGAAGAAAGGTATCCACAGACTCTTCTTTTTCCTACTCTGCCTTTCAGTTTATTTCAGTAATTCCTTTATTAATTAGACCACAGAAAAATGGTTCAAGCTGTAATGATTGCTGAAAGGAAAATTAACTGGGTTTTTAACTATTCCTCAAGCTTCTTATGCACATGGTGCTGTGCAAAAATATTTGCAGTCTTGGTTATGGGCTTACAAACCTATTTTAAAAAGCATAACTCATCCTTTATTCAGAAGAAAAGAGACTAATAAGCAACAGCATGAAGAATTGCATAAGGGTGTGACTGTGAAGAATGATTTCTGAATTGAAAAGAAAAGGACTGCAAATATTTTTTCACAGCACCATGCATAAGAAGCTTGAGGAATAGTTAAAAACCCAGTTAATTTTCCTTTCAGGAATCATTACAGCTTGAACCATTTTTCTGTGGTCTAATTAATAAAGGAATTGTTTTTAATTCTTGTGATGCAATGCCTCAGTTTTGACTGAAGGGAAGTAAGGTTAATGTGGTTTTTGGCTATCAATTTGCAAACACGTATTGGTAAAAAAAATATAGATTTGAGGAGGTTTTATAAAATGTTCTTGAGTAGACAAGTGCTACTTCTCAGATTGTCTTTCCACTTGCATTCTAATTTTTGCCCTGAAAATTATGTGGAGAAATGAGAAAAGAGAAAGAAGAATACATTTTTCAACAAGGTTTCAAAAGAGAAAAAGCTCAAGAGCTTTGTTCATAAAGAAAATGACTGGATTTTTTTTTTTATTTTAATGTGAGAGTACTGATTAACAGAAAAAGCTATTAAGAAACAAATTAGCAATGATGAAATTTACTTCAGGCAGGCCACTGCATCCTTTACTGTTATTAAAATATTTTTGCCTCTTCGCCATAAAGTCAGCTGTAGATGGGTTGGGAATTTTCAGTGTTGCATTTACTCTTATCTCAGTTGGAATAGGCTTTATTTTGATGGAAAAGTGCAGTTTTCAGTATGGTGCCTAAGAAGGCATTCAGGCTATTGGAAGTAATTGAAATTGCACAGCAGATAAAAAAGAAACAAAACTAAACAAAGCAAAAACCTCAGCTCTTCTAGATATGAAAAAGGAAAATCATCCTTTGGCAATGAGGAGGTGTAAAGAAGTAACATAAGATTTAGGACATCAGGAAAATTCAGTAACAGAATGTTCAGTTCTGAAAAAGAACAAATATTTTTGTGTTGTTCATCCTTGTTCCTGTTTGTTCTTGATTTTCCTCTTGCAGTCCAGTCTGGACTATCAGTTCTCATTGATA
Source organism: Corvus brachyrhynchos (assembly GCF_000691975.1). Taxonomy (NCBI): domain Eukaryota; kingdom Metazoa; phylum Chordata; class Aves; order Passeriformes; family Corvidae; genus Corvus; species Corvus brachyrhynchos. The sequence continues at coordinate 587,271 of NW_008237231.1, read as the reverse complement.
GGTCTTCTGGCACATTTCCCTGTTAGATGATGACCTTCAGTACTCCTCATCTTTCCTTATGAATTTTCTTTATCACTATTAACAAAATCACTATCCTATCCTTCCTGGCACTCAGGTATTAGCCATTTCTGCTCTCTGTGCCTTACCCTGTAAGAAATACCCAAATACTGCCACTTTCTCTGTACAAGTTTTGGAAGCTTCTTTTGCTTTGCACATAGCCATGTCTTTCATACTACATTGATCAGTGCAGGCTGCTTTTCTTTTACACCTCTGACTCATCAGCTTTTCTCCACTTTACTATTACCACAGCTCTTGCAAAGATCAGATTTGTTAATCTTTTCTTCTCATTTTCCATTCTGGATCTTTCCATTGTACTCAGTTCCAGTTGTCCCTCTTTATGTAAAAGATTTCTCACAGGTCTCTCACTATTTTTCCCACCTGTTTGTGTTTCTTTTACCATTGTGCCTTCCAGTATCATGCTTTAGAAATGTCTTTGGCTTTTGTCAGTCTCTTTACTGTTCCTTAACTACTGGAGGAGTGGTATTTACTGGTTGTTTTTTTCATGGCTGTCTCCTCTTTGTGATAGTTTCCAAAGACCTATCTTTCCATTTGTATGCATAATGTCTCTGAACTTTTGAGTTCAGTTACACGCTGCATTTTTATCTTTAGCCAAATAATTAGGGACATACAAAGGAGCAGTTGGTACAGATGAAGAACGTGCATTTTCTTAAAATCACTCCATTTAAGACAGTTAATAAATGTATAATTTGTACTGCACATTTATTAAAAGGAGTAAACAGAGTTTTGATAGACAAATAATGCATCCTAGTGTTGTCACCTAATTTTCACTTTCTGTGCTGTTATTAATATTTAATGGTGACTGTTCTGGGAAAGCATTGATAGAGGCTACATATACAATATAGCTTGGGAACTGTAACTATACATGTATAACTGTTGCTATTATTTTTCTAAGTTATGTAGTCTAGGCAGATTTTCTTTTCCTGCAAAGGTAATGTGAAACATTGATGTGCCCCAGTAAGTGCCGTCTTGTTAATAATTTGATTACACGTTTTCTTCCTTTGTAAAAAAGAGCCTTAAGCTGTTAACACAAGACTTTTCAGCTCAGTGAGGAAAAAGCCAAAATAACGTATTTGCAAATGAAGAAAATTTTTAAGTAAACATATTTCACTAAAAAGTACTATATGACCCAGTGTAATGGTTATTCTCAGTATAAGAAGGCACATCAAAGAATACTTCATGGCAATAGCATCAGTGTTTGCAAGCTCTTTTCTTGTAGAGAGCTATATAATAAAGCAGAAGTGGAGTTTTATTGTAAGCCATTCTTTGCATAATTCATCTCTATGGTTGAATGAGAAAGCCTACATCAGCTTTCTTCCACCCAATGAAAACTTCAGGTTTTGACACTCTCTATGTAATTTAACCTGTGTTTGTGAGAATATATCTACCTGTTTTATTGTAGGAGCATGTGTTTTTTAAAAAGCTCTTACAATAGTACAGAAGAACCCTCACCTGTGTCACTGAAGCACTGAGTGATAAAAAATATTGTGGCCATGTAAAAGGAAGCAATGAAAAGGAAGAAATGAAAGTAAAAAAACCAACCAACAATAACTTCAACTTTCACTGCATATATTGCAAAAGCAAATTTTATTTTCTTAATACATTTTTTGCTATCATATTATCCTTCCACTCTAATATATTCTCTTATCCCTTTGTTTTTAGAGGAAAACAAAGCTAATACTTTTTCTTGCAGTTTAAATCTGGCCTTCACATGTCATTGAATGTACCCTAGAAGAGGTCACAGCACACAGTTAGTTTGTGATTTTTAAGTAAGTACACAGAGTAGCAGTGGAACAAATAGGTTTCATTAGCTCTGTTCTTAAAATTGTGTGCAAAATGACTAATTCACCTCCCATCTCACAAGAACAAGACATTTTAAATAAGTTGTTTATTATTTACTGAATGCTGACAGCATGCTTGCTGTTGTGTGAGCAAGACTTCCTGCTCATAGTCTTTCACTAAGGGAAGGTGCTGACCTCAACTTTATGGAGAAGGGCTGTTTGCTCACTTCATGACTGCAGGAGCACTTTTTCCCACTGGTAATGGTCAGTGGAGTTTAAATGTGTGTTGTTGTAGAAAAAGCAGGAAATATTATTGCCCCAAAATATGACCAAAATAATATAAGGGTTATGAGTTTGCACAGATGTTAGTAGGCAAACCAAGTTTGTTGATGCTCCCCAGCCCTATGAAATAGAGTATTTGAAGGATTTCAGTGGCTGCCTTCCAAACCATAGTAAAGGTTGGAAAGTTCAATTAAAGTGAGTGATACTTATTCACAGAATTTAAAAAAAAAAAAGAAAAAAAAAAAAAAAAAAAAAAAAAGAAAAAGAAAACAAAAACCAAACAACCTACTGTGTAATTAACAGCACTGTTGTGAAAATTGAGGGTTTTAGGCTGCCTGTGAGAATGTTGTAAGTAGTATCACATTGAATGCAGAACATATTCTTAGGTTATGCATGAGCTTACTGTATAGCAGATATAATTCTAAACCCATTGTCTGTGACATATAAGAGAGGAACAAAATTAAAAGAGTGCTTAGCTGCATGGTAAAAGTCTTGGGCATGGGGGAAGAATCATAGTCAGTGAAATACTGTGGGGTCCCACATGTTCTTAGAACTTCATGGACACCAGTCTTACTAAATGGTGGCATTTACTTTACACAAAAAAGGAGTAACAGTGATTTTTTAATTTGTATTTGAAACTATATGTATTTTGTTATGAAAAAAAATAAGGACTGATGGACAAAAGTGCAGTGCAATAACTGTGAACTGAGTAAGTGAACGGACCATACTGAGTACAGTGTTAGGTAAGTCACTCCATACCCCATCAGACCCTCTTAGTAGCTGTTATTTATTTCCTTCACCTCATGTTTTGCAGCACTCCAGTTGCTATGAGCAAGAGTATCCTCAGAAGATATAAATATATCCTTTTCAATTTTTTACTGTTATAAAGTTAATAAGAGAAAAAGACTTCCCTATCTGTAAAAATTATTTTCTTGGCAAACACAATTGTCAGCTAAAATGTATGCAGAATAAATCTCTGATTATTCGCTCTGAAAGGAACTTGGATGATGACTCTGATCTTTACAGGTCTGTGCAATTGCCATATCTCAGACAGTTACAGGGGATGATTGCTAGAATAGTCACATGAGTTTTTTTTAATTTGCTGGGGATTTATTCCTCCTTATTTTGAGGAGGATGCAATTACTTTAAAAATCATTGGTGCCTCAGTCTTCAGCATTCTCACCACTGCAATATCTCTCAGTCTGACAAAGTGAGAAAGACCTTAGACCTTGAAGAGTTTAGAAGAAAAATATGAAGGAGATAAAAGTAACTTATTCATTCACTCCACTTAACTACTCTTCCTGCCAGTTTGAGAAAGATTTGGCCTTACTTTGAAGCCTGTGTTAGAATTGGTAGCAAAAATAACCCTCTTTAATGTATTTATTTGTGTAATTAGATGGTTGACATTGCAAGTAACTCTGGGTGATCCCGTCCTATTCTGTTCATGATTTCTATTTTTATTGTCACAGTCTCCAGAAAATGTGCACAGAGGAAGAAAATAGTTTTAGTAAAAAAAAAAACCATGTTTTTGTTCTTTCTTTTAACTGCATCTGAATTAAGCTAGTGGCATAGAAGAACCTGTTTTCTTCACTCTTTCTTCTTTGGTTTATTCTTTATTTGAAAGAATTGCTTGTAAGTAAGTGCTAATGACATTCCCACTGGTGGCACAAGAGAGGCAGCCTGACATGGATCCCATGTTTTTTCCAGATGAGGATAGGCATTCACTCAGGTTCAGTGCTGGCTGGCGTCGTTGGTGTGAGAATGCCACGCTACTGCCTCTTTGGGAACAACGTCACCCTTGCAAGCAAGTTCGAGTCAGGAAGTCACCCACGCCGCATCAATGTCAGTCCCACCACGTACCAGTAAGTCCTCTTAAGCCTTCCCTATTGTTTTTATTTCAGCCTGTTTTCAGTTCCATCTTGTAACATGTTCAGTCCTCAACAATGAACTTCAACAGAAAGTCAGCAGGGCACCAGGACAGCTGGAAAGAGGTGTTGCTTGGGGATGTCGGTCTTTCGTTTGCAGGTTTGTGTCAGAATGTGCAAAGAAGTCAGGCAGTGGAGGCAAGGTAGCCATTCCAGCCTAAAATGACATCTAACAGAAAAAGTGGAGATATCTCTCAAAGCAACATAGTTTTATGCACTATTACAGCTTTTGACTAAGGATTTGGGTTCCATCTTCTAAACATGGTTCATGAAAGCAAGCACACTCCCATTGTCTTAGAAGGAAGTCTAACTTTGCCAGTAAGGCCAAGCTTACAAGGAGATTTCATGCTTTCTTGAAGACAAAATTTCTTATTTAGCACTGTAAAGACACGCTTGATTGAAGCATTCTCTTAACGCAGGAAAAAAGATTGTAAATGGCAAAGCATTATCCCTAATGTTTTGAAGAAATTATGCAAATGGAAAGAAGGCTTGATTAAATCTGGTTATGAGGAACAGCTCCTGAATAAAAAAGGTGTTCCTTATTGTTCAAATTTGACAGTTTGACTATTAGAATTTCTACTGCTTGGATTACAGCTGATGCACTCACTTTTTTTTTTTTGGCAGGAGATCTCAATCTTACAGTGTTCTGTATCTGAAGTAATTTTCTGAAGTAAGGTTTTGAGACTGTATGGTAAATCTGTACACAGTTGCTCACTCAATATTGCTTTTCTTTCTTTTTTTTTCCCTATTCAGAACTGTGAATCTCATTTTTTCCCCCCATAGCTATCTAAATAAATAAAAATCTTAAATGGGATTTCTTCATCCAAATATTCAAGTGTCTGCTATGCTAAAATATGAATCAGTCAGAAATTACAGTTAAAAATAATTAAAGTACTGCATAAAGTGACATTCTTCTGAAGACCCCATTCACTTGAGATCAGATTTTGAGAATGAAGCAAGTGTAGCAAATTGAACAAGAGGTAGAATAACTGAGTAGGCTTTGTATCATAAAGTGAACAGAAATAGATTCATACAGTTGTCTGGTAACATGCAAGAGAAAGACGATTTATTAATCTCCAAATCTATCCAATTCCAAATCCAATCTATTATTGTTTACAGAAAACATTTTCATTTAAATAAAAATAAATTCAATAACTATATGGGAAATTTCTGTTTGGAACTTGGTATCATTTGAAAAGAAATTGTCTTGGGGACCTTCCATATACAGCGTTCTACAGCCTTTGGCTCTTGGTCAGCCACTGTGGGGTAGGAAGAATCCTCTAAAATCTTGTTTGAATAGTCACCATAATTTTGTTTATCATTTGTGCTCCAGTAACAAAAAATTACAGAGTAGCTGGGCCTTCGGTGTGTGGTTTGTGGTCTGGCAAAAGGTAACCAAGGCCCTATGGCAGGGAGCTGGACTTTTCTTGAACAGGATCAGTTCTTATAAAGGGCTGTTCTCTGAGATAGTCTTCAAGATATTCTGAAAGTGCATTCCATACTTTTTCAGAAGAGAGATCTTAGTTCTTCACAAATGTGGTTCAGGGGTGTGATTTCACTTGGGGCTGTAGTGTTGCTTGCTCATGTTTGTGTCCCTGAGAGCAGAAACTGGTAAGCTAGACAGCTTTATGGAAATATAACTAGTGAGTATTTGTGGGACCTGTGGTGCACAGAGCTCTCTTCATGCTGGAGCCAGAGTCACTTCTGTGTACCAGTGGAGAGTGCCAGTTCTGTTGAATTTGGTTATGAGTGACATGGCAGCTCCTCTGTGAGACACAGATTTGTGGTCATTGTTCAACAACCTGATCTAGCTGAAGATGTGTCTGCTCATTGCAAGGGGGGTGGGCTAGAAGGGCTTTAAAGGTCCCTTCCAACCTCATTGATTCTGTGGTTCTGTGACTGTATTTTCTTTTCATGACACTGCTGATAAAAGACTGTTCTGTAAGTTAGTTTGAGGGCCTGTGTATGGAGCTTGTTAGAAATCTGTGGGTTTGTTCTGCCCTTTATCTGACTCTAGTACATTGTGGCACGGAGAAGTCAACTTCTCTTTACCCGTGTCTCATCTCTGCCTGGCTGCCACTGGTCCTATTGTACCATGGCAGGTCAAATGTGAGTCACCTTGGAGAGCATTCTTACTAAGTCCTAGGCACCAAAACGTGAGTCAGATCTTCTCACCTTGCATATCTTTCAGGTTGTATCAGAAATGGGTCTACAGTTTTTTTCACTTCCCTTTAATCCTAGAAATCCAGTACGAATAGAATGATTTTTTTCAAGATGGCCAAACTTTCACCTTATATGACCATCATGTCTGTACTTACCTTCCAGAAAGTTATCAGTTTAGATTGTTGCTTCAAAAAGGGAAGAAGGTAGAAAAGTGACTGATGATGTAGTAATGCTGTAATATAAAATTGCAAAACAATGCACGACAAAATACAGAATTATTGGTATTTTCTATCTGTGTTATTGTACTCAGTAAACAGTCTGCTGTTATTGTGCTGAACAAATTCAGTGCTTGATTCAGAGAACTTCCAGTGGAAGTAACAGGCTAGACACATGGTTATAGGTAAAGGAAGTAGAAAGGGCAAGAAAATATGTGTTTGACTGCGATGCAGTTATCATTCAAGATGAATGGCTAGAAGTAGTGATGATCAGGCTAGGAAAAATTTTGTATTACAGGCTTCAGAAATGATGTGAAAAGATAAAATGAATGTACATGGGGCAACTTGAAAAGTTGATTTCAAACCATACCTTCTGACATAGTTGAAAGCTTGAAAACAAACAGGGAAGAAGTCAAGAAATGACACTGTTGAAACAATGGCCAGAAGAGACTGCAATTACAAAATACTCAAAGGGGCAGAATTATTCAGAGTTTCTGAAAGTGTTCTATGAGATTTAACATAATATCCTGGTGGTGTCCAAATAAACAAGTAGTGATTGATCTGATGCATCCATATACAACTTTTCTTAAATATAATTTGTATGACTATATATTTATTATGTATAAATAAAGTGGTTCATCACAAACTGAAATATATTTGTATTTGACTTTATATTCTATTAAATGCTTCTATTTGATCATACTGTGCTGCTGTACACTCTGTTAATACTGCTGTTAATATTTTTATTATCTAAGAATCAGTGCTTTCCCAAGTAGATAAATTTGCAGTCTGTATGAAAACAACAGAATTTTCAATTAAATGAAACTGCTGGCTTTTATCATCATGTGTTTGTGTCTACCTTGGCCCCTGATGGAAGTTGTGACATAAGTTTTGTGCTTATAAAGCACGCAGATACTGAAAACATGTCCAGTACTTACCAGCTTTCATTTTACAGTAGAGATTATGCATCATAAAGTGTCATCAGCATTCAAATAATAATCACACTTCAGAATACCAATTATTGATTACAGACACTTCCCTTCAAGCCTGTAATCTGCCTAAGTAAGAATCAGAGTCTAAAATTAAAAGTACAAAGTGTGATATTTGTTGCTTAGTAGCAGCAGTGAGCCTGGGGCAGCTGTGCTCCAGTTACACCTGCCTGGGCAGAGCTCTGCTGTGTGTGAAGCAACACCTTTTACAAAGGTGGTTTTTGCATCTTTTGAATCTGAAGCCTCACTTCTGTTTGGAATATCTTGTTCTCTTGACTCAGACAGGTCTTATGACAGAAGGATCACAGAGCCCCATTTGCTTCGAATCACTGAGCATTGTGAAATTAAATCACTGGAATAGCTCTGGTAAAACTTCCAGTGAAAATGTGGAAACTGGAGAGGAAGTTGAGCATCCCAGACTGGTCCCTATTTAAAGATATGGACAGGAAGGAATAGGAAAAGAATTGGCTCAAAGTTTATTTAATTCATCTACATTATCCTGAATTGAATAGAATTACCCTATTTTCCACAGTCAGGAAGGAAGCACAATAAGATTTATGAGACTCTTCAGCACAGAAGAGAGATTAAATATTTTTTAATTTTTTGTTTCAGCCTTTAATAATGATTTTTATGAGGTATTAATATAATATACCCACATTTGTCTTGTTTTCCTAATAGTGTTGCAATGTAATACTTTGGGATTTCTTAGCAGTTATTAAAAGCAGGTAAACATAGTAGTTCCTGTTTGTCAAGTAACTCCTATTTAAAAATTAATTCTTTTTTTTCCTCTTCTTTCTACCTCTGGTCTTTTGCAGCATGTATTTCCCTTGTGGATAATGTGCTTCTGGCACTCACTGTTGGGTACAGATACTTTCCATTATCACATGCTGGGTGATATATCTGTGACCTGAGCTTAGGCGAAAATGAACAGCCTCTATCCCACATCTTTATCTTGATTTAGGAGAGAGGGCAACCCAGGTGTACCTCCTTATTGAGCTGGGTGAGGTCATTGTGTGTTCACCTGCGTAAATTGCTTCTCAGCCTTTACAATTTATTAAAACCCATGTAGGTTTTTAATAGTTCTTTCACAGAAAGTTGTATGAAAGAAGTTTTAGGTAATTAAGAAGTATTTCTATACTTCTCTCTTTACAGGGGTTTTAAATTAAACTTAGGCTTTTCAATAAATTCCTTATAGATTTTTTTTTTATCAATTCTTCTTCCTACAGGTTATATCTATTTATATGTATTATTTCTCCTACAGATTATAGCTATCTCTACATCTGTATTTTTCTGCCTCATATGTTCAAACCAATGGGCTTTCTCTCCAAGAGCCTTTTCAGATTATTTTAGATTTTATTTCTCAGCATCCTTTAAAAAACTGTTTGTTTTTATATCTTTCAATTCACTATGTATGTTCTCAAAAGATGCTGGTGGACAGGCAATTTATTTATGGACAGAATGGGAATACAGTTTATTCATGGACACAAAAAAATATTGCCAGTCTAATTTTAGAAGCATAGTCAAAACACACTATTTTTTTCTTGGGTTTCTGCTCCCAGTGTCACCTGCTTCTGTGAGGCTGCACCCCCATAGTCACTGTGATTTGTGATTGTGGTCCTTGGGCCTCTGATGTCTGGCTGTGCTTGTGCTTTGTGACACTGCATTTTTATTCCAGGTTCACTTTTATTGAAGGTTCACTCTACACAGAATAACTGTGCTAGATCACTGTTCAGTAGTTTGCAGTGTATGTTACCCCACAGTTTCACATGGCTAATCTAAAGCTAAAACATGTCTAGGCAAAAGTCATCTGTTGGCTGCACAACTGCTAAAACTACAAAAAGCTCAAGCCTGGAGAAATCGAGGCAGGTCCTGAGGCCAGCACTTTTAGTGAAGCCTGAGGCCTTTTAGTAGTGATGATGCAAACCCGTGCACTGAGCCTCTAATGTCCCAAACAGAGAGCAGAGGCACAGTATTCTTTTTGCTTAGGTGGGTGAGACAGAAAAGTATTAAAGGTCAGAGACAGACACTCACCATGCTGAGCTGCCTGTGGTATGCAATATATTCCATAAAAGATCATGACTTGTCCTTTCATAACCTTACCACAGTTGATCTGTCTGAAGAGCACTAATACATTAACTGCCATAGTTTAAAAAGTAATAAATGCAATGTGCAATTAATGAGGTATAGATGTAGTCAGGGTTTTTTTTCCAGTCTCCTGATGTTTATAGCATACATAGAAACTGAGGGAGAAATTAAATCCCACTAAAGTTCAGAACCAAGTGCACTGATTTTTAGCATTACAACAGCAAATTCATATCTATACAGAGTATTTTAAGAGCAGCCTTCCAATATTTCTAATGAGTGTGGTAATAATTTATTATCTGTATTCATATGGAAACAAATGAGCTGGTTTATGTTATCAAGTAGATCCCAGCTGGTGAGGCAAGCAACACTTGTTGCCACAGAGGAAGGGAGCAGCAGTGCAACAGGAAACAGTCTTCTCATAGCCTATTTGGAAAGCCATTAAATAAACTTTCCTAATTATATCAATTAATAGGGTGATGTGAACAAGGTTAAGTAAAGGCTTTACAGTCCTTTTAGAGTGAGGACAGAAAGAACCTTTTTCTTTTGTTTGTCTCTCTCCCTGTGAAAGAGAGCATTCCTGGAAGACTGACCTGGCCAATGTGCTTTTCTTGGTGTGTACTGTGTTTAGGAATGCACTGCATAGTGTCCTTTGTTGTAGAGCATTATATTTCTCTTAGAAGTTTAGTTCGAATTTTGGTCTCTACAGACCAATTTTTCTAAAGCAAAGTTCACGTTGAAGTTTAGTTCTGAGTGGGTGCTTTTGTGCTCTGATTCAGCAATCCAGTAAGAAGTACAGAAGTCTGACATCTCTGAGAGATGAAGAGATAAAGAGTGGGCATGGAGGGAGTAAGAATCATCATAGGAAACATGCACTCATTATAGGGGGCATTGCAACAAATAATTCTGTAAGAGCAAGTCTCTGTTAGTTCAAACTGGAGAGATGAGCAATCACCATTTCTTAGTTCAAATTTGAGGGCTGGGCCATATGAACCATATGAAGTTTAGTAACGGCAAATGCCAGATTCTGCATCTGGCACTGGACAACCCTGCTTGTGTATATAGACTGAGGAACAAGAGGCTGGAGAGAAGCACTGTGGAAAGGAACTTGGGGGTCCTGGTCAGTGGCAAGTTGTACACGAGTCAGCAGTGCCCTGGCAGCCAGGAGGGCCAACCCTGTCCTGGGGGCACCAGGCACAGCATCACCAGCCGGGCAAGGGAGGGGATTGTCCCACTCTGCTCTGCACTGGGGCGGCCTCACCTCGAGTGCTGGGGGCAGTTTTGGGTGCCACAATATAAGACAGACATTAAACTATTGGAGAGTGTCCAAAGGAGGGTGAAGGGTCTGGAGGGGAAGCTGTATGAGAAGTGGCTGAGGTCACTTAGTTTGTTCAGCCTGGAGGAGACTGAGGGGAGACCTCACTGCAGTCTTTCTCATGAGGGGAAGAGGAGGGGCAGGCACTGATCTCTTCAGTCGTGTGACCTATGACAGGAGTCAAGAAAAAGTCATGAAGCTGAGTCGGGGGGTTTAGATTGGATATCAGGAAAAGGTTCTTCACCCAGAGGGTGGTTGGGCACTGGAACAGGCTCCTCAGGAAAGTGGTCCCAACACAGAGCTCAAGAAGTGTTTGGACAACACTTTCAGGCAGATGGTGTGACTCTTGTGGGTGTCCTGTGCAGGGCCAGGAGTTGGACTCTATGATCAGGATGGGTCCCTTCCAACTCAGCATATTCTATGATTCTGTGGTTTTCTGAATATAGAAACTCTGATGAAGATGTGACTGTTTCTTGCCAAGATAGTTTGAAATATAAGTACTCTATCATTTCATCTATGTGAAGAAAGAGCTACAGCTCTTAAAAGCATCTTCAAGGTTCCCACTAAGTATGATCTCAATTTTCATTCACACGCAGACCTCCTGAGTTTTTTTCTTAAATGAAGGAACTGAAAAGAAAAAAAGAGAATAGGATAATTCTTAGATCCCCTCTCTTTTTGTCTGAAAGCAAGAGCATTTTCACCAAGGTAGTGACAGAACAAGGCTTTAAAAAGCATTGGAAGATTTCAGGTTAGGAGGAAAAGGTGTCAAAGTTAATCAACTGCAAACAGCGTTTAAGAAATCCTTCTTCCCCTGAAACATCAACAAAGAAGATAAGCTGAGGGCAGACCTAATTCCAGACAATTTATAGGAATGCCTGAGTACCTGACCCTCACAATTTGAGCTCACAATTGTAAATTGTGCATTGAACCACTTGAATGGAACCCAGAATTTAGAACCTGTGAAAAACCTAGTATAAAAATACCCTTTGCAATAGTGCCCTGAAGGGAAATTCACAGAAGTGATTCAGAAAATACAGCTAAGATAAATGCTTTGGGATATTTTCAGACTAGTTGTTACATGCATATTCCTGAACTGCGGAGGTTGTGTAACTTCAGCTTGAGCTCTCTGAATATGGGACAATCTGGGGACATTTTTTATACAGTTTAAGCAGGAATTTAACATAATTTGCTGAAGGTAAAGGATAAGATTGTGCTCTCTGGGTAGATTGTTCTTTCAGGCTTTCTCAACGGGTGGTCTGACTTGTTCACAAAGGAGTGCTCTGAGAATGGTCCACGAGGTGAGGCTGCCAACCAGAACTGAGGGCCACCACCCAGGAAGTGTTCCAGAGCAGAAGGTTTTACACTGGATCTTCTCCAGAGCCAGAGGGGATTGCAAAAAATGGATTGCATGGGATAGAATGGCTTGGTGGGCACCTGGTGTTCAACCAAGGTCAGCCCACCACAGGGTGGCTCAGTGCATATCCCTGGGGACGTGCAATATTCATTCACCTGCTTGGCTCAAGCATCTTCTGAGGTTCTTTGTACCCATGAAAAGGAATTCAAGAAACTTAGAAATGGCCATGGCCACCAATTGCTGTTGTTTTCTTTTTGATATCACAAGTGGCCTAAAATCAGAGGGGAAGATTTCTGCAGAAAAATGTCCTCACCCATATGCACTGAGAATATGCAGATAACTTGTTTCTTTAGTATATACACAAAGATATAAGAAATCAGAGGCAATTTCTGAACTATGAACTCATTCTCAGTCTGGGAAGCCAAGTGTCAGGACCAACATATTATTTAAGGAATTTGAAAAACCTGTTCTTTAGGAGAAAGCTAACAAGAGGCCATTTTCATCATGATTAAAATCTTTCTAATAGTATTATTCTATGAGCCAGAAATTTCTTTTTTTTCCCCTTGAAAGTGTAAAGTAAGTAGGATAGAACATAATTATAAGTAACTTCTATTAGCATTTGGTAACAAAGGTTTCCTGCCATGCTTGCTTGAGAGCTGAAATATTATCCCAATGAAGGTCAGCTGGACAATTTCTGATTCTAATATTTACAATTAAAGCCATGCATCTGATACAGGGATGTGGAGTCTATCACAAGCCACAGCAGTGGAGGAATCTTCAAAAGAGTAATTGTCTATCAGCCCTGGAGCATTTCATTGTAACCAAGTTGCAATTCACAAAACAAGTGAAAATAAGATGGGTAATTAATGTCTTGCACTTCTTTTCTATGAGGAAATAGTGTAAAATATCAACTAATCTTAATGCCAGCCCTGACCTGAATAAAAGAATATAGATATGATATATTTTACAGTTTTGGATTTGTGTAACTGTCATTAAAATTACATGATGTTAGACTCTGATAAGGAAATCACTGATTTTTAGGAAGGCTGGATGCTCCATAGTGAATAGTCAGTGTGGGGAAGAGTAGCTACAGTGAAAGCTTATAGATATAGCTCAGAAAGTTCTAAGATTTCAGCTGTTAATGTGCAGAAATCTGGTTTGGGAAGCTGTGAAGAGTTATTTCAGTATATTAAGGCTGTAGTTTGGAAATACAAAATATTTACTGCAAACATTGCAGAGATAAAAAGAGAGAAGCTTCTCTGTAGAGGCCTCCACAAACACTCATGCAATTTAGAAAAGATTGCAGTATTTTGATCATAAAATTGACAATCTGGACTTTTAAGTACACACTAAAGATCTCCACAGAAGTTCAAAGGTAAAACTTTGTTTGATTTATAACTAAGTGGTTATTTAAAAGCTGGAAAGAAAATGCCTTTATATTTCAATGAGCTCACACAGATTGTCTCATGCAAAACCCATGAAAAGTACTCAGTGAAGGAAGTGCCATTGCATATACTGATAATCCTGCAAAATTCTCCTGGCAACGGGATTCATTCATTCATTTACTTTCCAGAAATCAACTTTACAGACATTAAATAAACTACCTATTACAAAACTACACTGAAACTTATAAAGTTCTTCCCAATTATGTTTTTGAACTTCAAACTGATTGATAGAAAGAATAAATATCGTTGGAGGGAAAAGAGGAAGAATGCTTTTGTATATCCAACTGTGCTCAGAATTTACCACTGTCTCAAAACTGCTCTTTTCAATGCTGCAAGGGATTGAATACCACTAACTTAATTTACATAAGTAATTGGAAACGAAAATGTATAGAGTTATTTCCTTTATTTTACACGTTCAGCTAGTTCTAGGGATGATACTTGATAAAGATGCCCTAAATGTTCAGGTCTAACCAGGCAGAGATTTCTGCATCATGGCTAAGGTGGCAAATGGCAGAAGGCAGTATAGTCCGGGCTGTGGTGTTGTACCACCTGAGCAGGCATGCCAGGAGGTGGCTTCATGGCTCCAGGGAACCTGGATCCCTTTTTGACCCAACCAAATAGCCTAGATTAAACCTATGGGTACTTTGATGAATAGTGTCAGACTTGCTTCTGGTGTTGAAGCTGGATTTGCTGTATTTGAACCCAATTTATGAAATACATGACTACGGAGTGTGAGAAGGGCACAAACTGACCTCCCTGCTTTTATCTGTGAGAGCTCCCAAGCACTGCTGCCTTCCAGTGGGAAACCTGCTGGTAGCCGTCACTCTGAAATGTTAATTTTTGCCCAACTGACCAGGCTGAAGTGTTCTAATTAAGCCAAATGATTTGTTCTGGACAATGACCGTTACGGATTTGGTTCTCCTTCTGGTACATTACTTTCTGAATGCTGACACTAATTTTCAGAGAATATTTTTTTGAGCCATTCCTTCAGCTGATCTCCGTCAACAGAGCTCCTTGAAGTTAATGATGATAAGTTCCTATATATCAGCTGAGGATCCTGACTTAGAATTTCTTTACATGTTACTCATTTAGTGTTAACTCATTTTTTACTTGGTTGCACATAGGATCCACCTCTTCCAAAGAGACATTTCTGGAATGTGTTTTACAGTGTTTTATATCCCTCTGTTTTGTTTTTCTCTAGGCTTTTGAAAAAGGAAGAAAATTTTATTTTTATCCCTCGTTCCCGTGAAGAGCTTCCAGAAAACTTTCCAAAGGAAATTCCTGGGATCTGTTACTTCCTGGAGGTCAGAAGTGGTCAGAAGCCACCAAAACCCTCCATCACATCTGCCAGAGTGAGAAAGGTGTCTTACAACATTGGCACCATGTTCCTCCGGGAGACTAGCCTATGAGGCCTGCTGCAGATCAAAGACTCGTCAAAAAAGCACAAGCCCAGAACTGGGTCATGACAGGGGAGTTGGAGGTTCTTTGTATTTCACTGCCTTCTTCTGAACAGGCAGTAAAAAGCTCCATGTAATGTCAGGCAATAATCATTTTAAAAGGTGGGTAACTGCTGTCAGTAAACAAAGTGGAGATAGGGAAAAAATATTAAACAATGTACTTCCACTTCCAGAGGAATTTCTTTCATAAACTTCAGTCTGGCCCCTCTATGGCAAACAAAACAAGAAAACAAAACCCCAACTCTCAGATTAGAGGTTGGTCTTGTTTTGTGCAGAAAGGATGATGGTTCTCTGTAGATTTGCACCAGCTAAGCAGAATTGAGAGTCAGTTCTGATTATGCATTCCTACATTTAATGTGTTCTTCAGTAAGGTAATGATGTTTTTTAACTTTATGAACAAGCATTTCATACATATACTGTAGAGCTATTGTAACCTTCCTGGCAGGAGGAATTATGAGTCAATACAAATATTGTAGGAATTTTACCTATTTTTATACATACTTCACTTTCTGGATAATTACATTCCACATACTGTAAGCTGAGTGAGCTTAGATAGCTTTTCAGAAGAAGTTACTGTATATTTCATACATTCTGCCTATCAAACCTTATTGTTATACAAGTGGGAAGAAGGCATTTCTTGACTTTTTTGGCAACAAAATTATCAATATTTACAGAATAAAAACCCCACTTTGGTAAATAACTTTATCTGATTTTTATGCTAAAGCTTTAGATGAGCACTGTCTTCTTATATAAAATAATGTTCAGTATTTGTCCTACAGTGTTGTATGTCCAGTCCTTCCAGGACAATGCAAACAAAGTGCGGAAGATCAATGTGTGGACAAAAAAAAGTTCTCTTCAGCGGGACTTGTTTCCCCTCTAAATTATCAGCCAAACTGATTTTTGGTAGAAGCCTGAACTTTTCTAAAAATTTGGTCTTGTGAAACCTTATTCTGAGGAATTCCAGCAGACACTGGAAGCTCTCTGGATGCTGGTTTTCCACATCTTTTAATAGGACTTGTGCTCCTAGTCCAGACTGATTATTGAAAATCCATTCTGTTAATAACAACTGGTCATTTGGAAACTTCCTCTATTGTTGGATTGGCTGAAGGTCCCCTGCTTCATCTAGTGAAGATCAAAAAAAACACCAAAAAGGGGAAGGCAGTACTTTTCCAGGTTTAATGCAAATGGCAGTTCAAGATTTTTGTTGGTCAAAGACGATTAAAAAAAAAAAGGCCAATTCTTTGCTGTTGAAAATTAATATAGTATTACTGCCTTCAATTAATCCACTTCAAGCAAGATGTATATCTGGCACATTTTCAGGCATTGTTTACTTCTCAGGTTTTCCTTTTCAAAAGTAATGGTGGTCAGTTTCCCTGTGCGGGTGTGCTGCCTTTGGATCATACTGGAGTGGGTGATGTTGTTCTGAGCTTGTAGATTTTTAGTTTAAATCTGTGCCGTGATTGCGAAGTGGCTTAGCTGTACATGGGCTTCTAATCACTTTAATCAAAGATAACACTCAGCAGCAACTAGGAGGCATGAGAAACTCTGCATTTCTCTAATCCAGAACAGAAATGAGTTTGCTTATGGATTTAGTAGTCATAACATGAGGCACCTCTTGAAAATAAGTAAGTAATTTTCACCACATTTCGAGATTATCCAGTTGGATCTTTCTGTGAAGGGAATGACAGTTCTGTATTCCTCCCCTTTGACCAGTAGCCCCTGTGAGTATGAGATTAAGTCAGCATGGCACTGCTAGCTTGTGCTGAATATGTTTCAGGCTTCCTTTCCTTGAAGCCTTTCTGGATGGGAAAGGACCGTCTTGACCCTTTACAGACTTCAGCATACAGAGGACATCTGAATTTACTATGCAGAGGTGATTTTTTCCTTGCCTGAGGAGGGTAGATGCATGGGAATTAGCCCAGAAACCTATTTTAATGCAAATTCCCTCACTTTCTGGTAGAATACTGATGTTAAAGATTTCTTTTATTGGTATTAGAGCATTCTTGGGATTAGAGGAGTTACTCTTTTATCTACCTTGATAAACAGCATATGGAGTTCTATGGCCTATCTGAAAAATTACTTTCAAAAACTGTCCAAGCTTGAGGTTGCAGAATTTCTATCCAAACTACAGATCTGAGAATTTCCTGCACAGGATGACAAGTTTTAGCCTATAGCCATTAGTTTGCACATACACAGGATGTAGCATGCATTTTTTACCCTGGGAACACCAGTGAGATGTATAAGAATCATAAATGGATCAAAGTTCATGTTTCACCACTGAAAGAGGAATGACACTTTGCAGCTAATAAATCCATAGTTCTGATGTCATTACTTGGTTCCCTAGAGTGAAATTTTTGCAAATAGCCATTAGTGGATTTAGATTTCAGTCTGACTTCTCTGGCACATCTTCATTGTTCAGTAGGTCAAAGTACCAGCTTTTCTGGCCAAGCCCTTCTTCTCTTCTCACCTCCCACAGTCCTATGTGAAGAGTACAAATGTAGAGGTTTAGACCAAAAGCTTGTAGTTCATACACTTGTCTCTTACAGTTGCCAGTAAGAAATGTCTGGGTTAATTCTGCACCTCATCTTGATCAATGAAAACATTTTCATAGCAAATGATGAGTAAATGCTAGTTCTACTAGCAAATTGGAGAAACAGTCAAAAGCAGTTTGTATCACCATCCTCATCCTTTCAGAGACTGTTTGTTGTATAAGGAAATTTAAAATCAGAGAGATCAGTGTGAAAACTGAAAACTGGTATCAGTATCACCATGAATACATTGATAGTGTTTGCAAATAAATCATCTAGCCCCAAATTAGAGTAGACCGACTGTATAAAATATACAGTCTTTGTTTTTAATAAGCTTATGTAAAGGTAGCATATCTAGAACTACAGCACAGATGCTAAGTATTGTGTTGTGTTATGATGAGGGAAGTTAATGAAACTAAGTGTGGGCTCTCTGGGGACATTTTTCTATGTCAACGTGAGGAAAGTGTAAAACAAATTCTCAGCACTTTCTAAATTAGTAGTTGCATCTGCTGCCTTTCATATTAGGTTGCAAGGTTATTTCATTGGACACCTTTACAAAGTTAAATGAAACTTATTATAAAGATTGATGTTGTCATGTCAATTAGGTGGTATTCAGACTCAACATTTCTTCAACAACACTTATTTTAGTGATAGGGAAAAGGTTCTCATTTTCCTGGCATTGTCTTCATAAATAAGGTTCTCAGAATTTTATACCTTGAGATGATGAGGTGGAGAGGTTAGAGGTGCTGAAATGGTTGCAGAAATCCGATACTCTAGTTGGAATTTTTTTTCAGCATTTTCCTTCCTATAAAACAGATGATCTTTTGTTCCTCTGGGCAAGAATTTACATGCTTATGTTTCTTTACACCGCTGCCAGTAGCCACATCTTCTGTCTTGAGCTTCTGTGCGGAACAAATCCACCCTCTCTGAAGAGAGAGGGAGGAGATCTATTTCTTACTGCCTGTACAAGGCAAAGGGGAGGTAATGTGAGGACCTCCCTAGCTGGGTTCATTCTCCTCTTTGTAGTCTGTTTCTTGTACAAAAATCACGAGGCCAAAGTAAAGAGAGTCATTTCCCCACAACACATTTTACAGATCTTGTGTCAGATTTTTCCGTCTACTTGAAGCTCCCCATCACGCAGGCTTTTCTGTGATGCAGTGCATAAGGTCATGAACTCAGAGCAAAAGGAAATAGTGATGCAGTGCTAGGGTGGTGGATAAATTTTGTTCTGCATCCCTCTGGTAAAATTTGCCATTCAAAGACAAAAGCCTCTGCATGGGAGAATTGCTGCTGAGCCAGGACTCTCAAAATGTGGTTTTCTTGCAGGATCCCAAAGGATATTTCATTTTTAATTCCAGAGAGCCAATAGTCATTAACTGTGATTGTGGTTTTAGCTTCTCTGTTCATTCCCACATACAGTTTCAGATTCGAGTCTGTTTTGAAGCCTGGAAACATGCCTCTGCAAACAGAAAACCAAAGCTCTTAAAACCTTGGAAATCTTGTATGGGAATTGCCTGTTTTGAAGAAATCCTAGTGATTGAGTCAGTAACAGTCCATGGCAGTTCATGTGTGTGCACATGCCATTTCACACTGCTATCTCCTCCTGTGCTTACAGTGTTCCCTACCAAGCCCGACAGCAGGATCAGGCATATTGGACATCCCTCTTCCATTTTTTCCTGTATAAAGCAAGCAGTGCAAAACCACTACATGCTGCATGCATTTAAGAGTATCAGCACTGCACTAAAACGTAAACTCTGATAACCAATTTCACATTGTATATTACTTGCTCTGAATAGATCCTTCTCTCAGGCTATTTAAAAATGAATGAAAAAAAATAGCACTCAAAACTGCTGTGTTGGATTGCAAATGAATTTGAAACCTGCATTGGTTGTTGGGGCAAGTTGAATTGCTGGACAGCTTTCTGATTCTTCAGCTGCCACAAGCTGTCACACGTGCGTGCTTCATGCAGACCGTCCTGTCAAGGAGTCTGTGATCCAGCAGCAGCACTGTCAATTTAGGACATATTCTGAGTTTTCCTCTTCAAGTCTCAGGCCACTCCCTCACCTCTGCTGAGTGCTCAGAGCTCACTGAGGAGAGCTAGTTCCCTGTCCTAATGCAGTCTTAGATCTTCTGGCTTCATTTCTGAATTCTGGTGATCTTTTGCAAAATTGTGCATGTGTAGTATTGGAAATAGCAATGTGCTTAAATTAGCAACAAAACAAGAAGCTTAAAAGAGCTTGTCAAACTCAGAGACAGTTGGTTCCTTTCCCTCAAGGTAATGCATTATTCATCATGCTGTACAGGATTGGGGGTGCCAGTGACAGGAGAGGCTGTGGATGAATTGAAGATGCTGCGTGCTCAGTAGACTCAACAAGTAGGAGTTGATTGGCTTCTGCTACTGTTAATAATTCCATCATCTTGCATGGTATGTCCTGCTCTTGGTCAGGGTTCTGCTCTCCAAAACACTCCACTTTCCTTCCCTTACCACATGTGACATAGATAATTCCTATTGTTGTTCTTATTAGCATATATTGTTGACACAGCTGCTTGTATCTAAAGAATAACTGGGATTAAAGGGCTGATCTTACTCTTCTTGCAGCAAAGACAAAACTGCTACAGTGACACAGCAGGCCCTCACATCCTTATAGAGGGAAAAAACCTCAGTGCAAGTTACCACTGATGTATTTGGGTGAAGTCAGTGCATTAACAGCCCATGGCATGTTTTTAGCTTCCACAAGCACCAAATTTATCTGTGCAGATAGGATTTACTCCTTAACAATGTTATTAATTTGCAGTGCATGAGCAGGCTTACAACAAAAATCTGTGAAGTGTTTAACCTCATATACATGATTGATCTTTTGTGGCTTGGCTGTTAATCATGCATGAAAGCAAGAGGAACAGTGAAACTGAGGAATGCAACAATTCAGTCACAGGCAACAGATCATTCACCTCTGCAGATGCTAACTTGTTCTTGTGGCTTAGGTTGACCTCCAGTTATCTGTGGTCCGGGTCAGTATCACTGTGTCACTATAGTAACAAAATGGCCTCTAAAAACAGCATGAGGCATCTCAGTCTGCTTCCCTCTGGACTGGGGTTCACATGAGAGAGCCCAAAACAACATGTGATGCAAAGTGGCAACTTTGCTGGCAGCCTTAACAAAAGGATCAGTGGAGGCAGATGTTAAACCAGCTGTTTGCTCCAGGGATTTTAGTTTCCAAAGGCAGAGTGAGGCCTTTTAATTCAGACATTTTAATTCAGATAAAAAGAGAAGAGAGGATTTCAGAGAAACAAGTGTCTACCCTGGCTAGCAAGGAGGGAGTGGAATTAACATGAATTAAGAGGGACACACTGATTACCTTGGCTGCAGCAGGGCCTTCAGTGTCTGGCTCTCTTTGGCATTCCAACAATCAAGTTTCTTCTAAAAACTGGACGACAGGTAAGCACTTCAGGCACTTGTCCCCTCTGCTTTACACCGAGTGTGAGGCTGCCTAAATCCTTGAGTGTGCTTAACTTTCTCAGTGACCGCAGATGGCAAACTTAGACTAGACATCTGTTTCTTAAGATGGCCAAGATAAGTGAGACTGATCCCACTGAATTACATTCTTTTCAGCCCAAGTGCTGTGTCTCAGATCTTCTGTTGTGCTGCTTTTCAGCATTTTGCATTGGCCAAAATCAATTGAATCAAACTAAGTGTCAGAGGGATAGATAAGCATATTCCAGGATAAATAAAGGGTTACCACCGTAGCCATGGTGACTGTCACGAACATGGACTATTGCAGTTCTGCAAATCTCTCCTAGTGTCTGAACCCTTTGCATATAATACCAGCACTGCCAATCACAACTCTGGGATGCCATTAGGAGTGTGATTTAGAAAAGGTTTTGAGCTTTGAGCCCCTAGCCCAGTTACGCAAAACCTCTGTGCCACGTTCACCTTAACTGTATGCCAGAATGCCTGCATAAATCTTATCCCAAGATGATAATAACATATATAGATTCTAAAGAACAGAGAGATAGTTGGTAGGTTATTATTAACACACATTTTTTTGTGCTTTTGTGAATTTGTAGGCCCAAAATTAGCCTTCCATTAGCAGAAGGTCTCACATTGAGCTACTTGTTTTCTAGGCAATTATTCCTTAGCAATACTCTCTAATGACTACTCTTGAAGCAATAAATAAAGCCATGCTAATCTCTTCTGTGTAGGCTCCTGTACAACACCTATCACCTTAACAAATCGCTTTCCAGCAGGACATTAAATGGCAGAATAACACCCTGGCATGTACTATTTGTCTTTTCATCCTCTTCCTCAGAGAAGAAGAGCATGTAATGGAATAATTTGATCTTATGAGGTGGTGTTTTTTCGTTAGTTTTCTAAAAGTGTATGTTGCTACTTACTTAAATAAGGAAGAGCAAAATCAGAACTATAGACCAGAATTAGAAAAGATTCTTGGATGTAAACAGTATTTTAAAAGACTGCCCACAGAGCAAGACTAGTCTCACATCCTAAAAACAGCAGTACAGGTAGTAGATGTAAGATATACCCAGGAATGATAAACAGGAATAATTAACCAGGCAGGTGTATAGAGTGGATGACCTCTGTTTTATACACAACAGTAAATAGATGCTAAAACTGATTAATACCCCCAGAGGGCAAATACTGTTAAATCCATTTTGGCTTTGTTTATTACCAGTACATCTCTAAGGTATTATTTTTTCCTTCCCTAATGAGATTGGAACATACTGTTAAATCAATATCACAGTTTCTGAGCTTACTGCAAAAGAACAAGCTTAGGAATAAATAACCATCAAGGAGAGATTTTTTTAGATGTGAGCCATTGCATGAGGGAACGGATCATGTGGAAAAGAAAAAGGAGGTACTGACAGGTATATTTATTTTAGAAGTTTCTATGGCACTTCTGGTTGATTGAAATCATTCTGAAACTGTACACTGAAAGCATGGTTGCCCAGTTCAGATTATTTGCATTTGCTAAGGAGGTAGCATTTTTAAAGTCGCATTAAGGGGTATACTTCTCAATCCCATTTTCTCTGCTTAAACACAGCCTCTTTCTGAACATTGAATCTTTGCTGAATGATCCTGAGGTTTTAAATGCCTAAATAAGTTTTGGATATGTGGGTCAGAAATCCTCCCTCCAAGTTAAGTCCCATAGGCTTGTCAGTGTGTAAGTGTGTAAACATTCCTCTCTGGAAACTTCTTGTAGGTCCTTCAAGTATATAAATAAGAAGCATCTGAAGAAAGTGAAGTCTGTGTGTAGGAGAGGGCAGCTGTACATAGATGTGCTGTTGATGCTAGCTCTCATCTGTTTGGAAGCTGGATGACGCATAGATTATTCATAAAAAATGCAAGAAAGTATTGTACATAATGTCATGAACTCTGAGGGCATAAGGTTGAATTTTAGAGTCTATAATCCTTAAACTTTTAGTGGAATTGCATGAGAAATGCATGATTTTTGAGTTTTTTATTTTAAATAAGAGTTGAATCTCTAGTTACAGAGAAGAATTGTGGGGGAAAAAGAAAGTCTAAAAAGTCTAAATGCAAAATGCAAAGTGTCCTGCTTTTTTGTATTATTTGGCTTTTCTGTAGGACTAAGAATTCCTCGTTGAGTTTCAATACTGAATGCAAAACTAGATGTGAAACAGAGCAAGTGAGGTACTTTGCCAACTGGAAATTTGGAGGTGGTAGTTAGAATGTCTTTTAAAAAGTGTATAGGGATAAATGTTAGCACTTCTTAAAAAAATGGAGACTCCTTTGCTCTGTAAGTAAATATTGTTTAAAAACACCTAAACAGAAAGAAAGCCTGGAATAGTGTTGCACCATAATAAAAAGGTACAAAGTCTATGAGATAATCCACAGTTCACACCATTCCTTCAGAAACAGACCTATGTATGGAGTTTTCAAATGCACATTCAGCCAAGAGTTGTCTGTAGTCAGTGTCCAAGGAGGTAGTATTTCACCCAGCAGCTTCTGCAAAAATGCCATGCAGATCATGTTGGGTAAGGCTAAGATTTAACTCAGTTGTTTAGAGCTTATTAAGAGATAGAGAGCATCCCAGAGCCAAGCGTTAAATGTGCTTACTGACAGGACAGCATTGTGCCTTTTACTGAAATCTAAAAAAAAACCCCATTCTAGACAAAATTACCATCCTAATACATGACATTTATACTGCCTTGCTGGAAAATTATCACTTCACTAAGTTGCAGCCATTAATGTCTTTGATGCTAGAATATTCCTTATTATTCCTTTGTCTCACTGTGCCCAAGTTGCACTGGGGTCCGCAATTGCACTGGGATCCTCTAGAGGACCAAGGGTTTGGGGAATTGCTGTAAATATGAGTGAAATTCAGCTGATCTGTATTTAGGTATCTTAAATTTATGTCTGGTCTGAGCTAGTCTGGTGGGTTCCCTCTACAGTCAGTGCAGACATCCTGGTGTTTCAAAGATTGAGCTTTCCTGAAGAAAATCTTAGGGATGAGATAAACCACTGCCTTAGATATGCTCTTCACTTTTCTCCCCAGTGACCACTGTGTGGAGGTGGAGGACTAGTTCAGATTAGCTGCTGTGCTGTAGGTGAGATGAATTCCACTGCTGTTAAGAATTAGAGGATGTAAAGAATAGAACATCAAGTACTTATGGAGACAAATACACTGGGGCAAGGGCCAGGCTTCAGCCAGGGATTCAAAGGGATGTGACAGTAAAATTATTAATATTTAAGATTTTGGAAGTCTGGCTAGGGGGTTTATCCTAGTTATAAGAACATTCCTTTCAACTTAAAACTAACAATCTGTGATTATTGCTAATTCCCCACTTTTTCTCTAAGATAACACTGGTGTATTATCTGTTATATCCACCAAGAGCCATCTCTCAAAACCATCATGTTATTTACTGCTCTATTCTTTCTTGGAATAGCTTCTTAATAAATCCATCCATCCCAGAACTGGATATATATTTTTTTAAACATTGAAAAGATAATTTTTCCTCACCAATTTTTTTTTCTTGAAACAGTATAAACGGTGTCTGCCATCACTTGGGAAAGAAAGGGGAGCAGAGGGTGAAGTGCTGGCTGGACATTCTCTCACTATGATCATAGTTACTAATGCTTCTATCTGACCTGTCCTAAATTGTACTTGTGTTGTTGTGCACTTGGAGAACCCAGATTCTCCGACAGGAATTTGTGTCATGCTCTGCACCAGAGAGGAGTGGGAAGAACCAGGGCTGCCACTCTGCTACACTGCTCCCATCTGTCTCTGTTCTGTCTGCAGTTGCCATTCTGATCCTTAGACATCTGTGGTGATTTTCACCGCAGTGACGGTCCGTGGGAAAGTTCCTCTTGGGAAGAATCAATAGTATGCCGTCCTCCACACTGTGAGCTGTTACTCTCCAGAGAAAAGGGATTAGAAGTAGTATTGTCCTCAAGAGCTGAGAAAACTTGCAGATTTTCCATGTACAGTAAACAGTTTCTATAATTACCAGGAAAACAAAACAGAGAAGCAGAGTTGTGCAGCAGGGCCAGCCCCTCTCATACACACTGCTGTGATAATGAAATCCAAACCCTGTGGAATTGCAGGCACATTATTCTCACTTGCTTTAAAGGTCAGCTAAGAAGCTGATTTCTCAAATGGGCTCATAGCTCTGAGACAACGTAACACTAGTCATTTCTTCCAACAAATTTCAGTTGTCAGAGAAACTGGATTAGTAGCTCATGGAGCTAAAAATAGACACTATGGGCTTGCCAGAGAAGGGTGAATTCAGTAACAGAGGTGAAGGTACATCAAAATATCATAACATCTGGAGACAAAGCAACAAAAAATGCTCAACTGAAAGCAAGTTAGCCATAACATTGCATTAAAAATAATTGGAATCACAAAGAAGAAGAATGGCAAGGTTTAGTCTTAATTCTGTTTTACTGACCTTCTAAATCCACCTTGCAGTTTCTGCATTATCTGATGAATCAGTTTGGCCACAGTCCCTTCAAAGTTTAGTACCTCAAGTTGGGCACTAAAAGTCATGTTAAAGCCATTATTTAAATACTGAAAAAGAAGTTTTTGGTTTGACATTTCCAACTTCTTTGCAGGAGGGAGGGGGAGATAATTTATTGCTGAATTTATTCAACTGAAAAACAAAAACTAAACTCCCCAAACCCAAATCTAATAACAGAGCTACAGTGAAAGCAAATTTCCAAACCTCAGCATATCTTTACTAAAAAGTGGATATTATTTTCCATTGCCTCAAACATTTGCATTTTAAAGAATTCTCTTCTGTGCCATGATTTTGCAAGTTCGTATTGCTACTTGCTTGGATTTAACAAACAAAACAAACCACTTCTTCATTCTTCTTCAGTTACTTATTTTCTGCAGCAGAGCAATTCCACCATACTGTGTTTCACCCTGAAGGAGCACCAATCCACTGTAAAAGGGAACCTCAACCTGTTCAGTCAAGGTGAGAAATTCTGCAAGGCATAGGCTGGGTCTCAGCTGAAGACAGGGCTGGCAGTAGTTGCATGCAGTTTCTACTATGACTTAAGTAATTCTTATGTATTCACAAGCTGACCTATGCATAGCTCAGGAATAACCTTCACCACTTCCTTTAGAAATTCTTTCTGTAGTATGTGTCTTTTCTGCACACCTGTTACAAACTCTCTGCATTTCAGATCTGAGGCATTGACAAGTGTAGGGTATAAATAATAAATTATGTCAGCGAATCAAATCACTGTGAAAAACATTTATAAAGTATTTATGTTCATTGTCCTTTGGGTATCTTGTAAACTAGAATTCTTTTTGCAAATTTTTGTTCTTGCAGAAGTCCTTATTGTAAAACAAGTCAAGAGTAATCTTGATTTTGGGGTTCAATTAGTATCAGTGCCATTTATCTGGCAGTCTCTGTACCATTATTTCCAGGGTGTTAAGGTTCAGTGGTGGAACAGAAATGTCAGGACAAGCAGCACCAGCAGTTATCTGAATCACGTCCTACACATTATGTACACATTCCATGGCATACTTTGTGTTTTATAGAACATGATATGATTGCTTAAACTTGTAGAAATATAGTTAGGGATCAATAATACAAAATATATGGACACTGTCTGATAGCTATCTTGAGATATTATGGATATATTACCACCTACCCTTGGGATTACTCTAAGCCAAATCATGCACCTTTAGCATTCATCCTTACTTCAGTGAAAAGCCCATTTTCATCCCTTTCGTTTTTAAACTTGAGTTTCTTTAGAGCCCAGAGATTATTGACACAGGTATTTTTCAGCAAAGTATTTTAAGAGAATAGTAACTGTTTTGTTTGGGTTTGGTTTTTTTTTTTCCTGACTGTGGTGGGCTCCACTGCTAGGACTGACTTTGCATTCTTTCTTGATATGAGTTTAACCTTTCCCAGGTTACTAAAATTCTGCTAAAGTTCTTCTTTGCAGGATCCCATAGTGTTTTGAGGAGGCTATGTATATTCTTTTTGTACAATTCACGGATGCAACACATAAATATTAAGGCGTTTTCAGATCACCATTCTGGACAGTCCAACCAATTATTTCATAGCCACAAATAATCCCCTTATTCTCTTTGCAAGTTTGCTCTGCTTCTATGGCCAACCTTAGAGAAGGAACTGAATGGTACTAAAAATAATCCACTGGTTTATATTTATATATTTCAGTGGGATAAATTTGTAATAAGGAGAAACTTTTGCAAAACCAGCTAGTATTATTGTCATGGAATTCACAGCCTGGGCCTACCAAGTCATAGTTCAATCTCTTCCCAAAGCCTTTGAGAACAAATTAAACTTTGAATGCAATTTCTAGCCTAGAAGAAATGATAACGATTTTCCAGTTGTCTGTGACTGTGATTCTGGTTCTCCCATCTGATCAGGAGTCATGAAATTCAAGGAAGTGTGAATGGAAAGTCATTTCTGATACTTGTTTAAACAATTTTTTCAGGAACCAGCTGAAATTGGTGATTTAACTGGTGATTCATTCAGGCTCATCTTCATTTCCTCTGAAGGTAATGCCAGAGGACAATTAATTTTGATGTCTTAGAGTTGTATCTTTCAACTTTTCCCTTTAATTTCGGTATTGACAAAGTAAAATCTGAGGGCTAATTCTTATCTAAGGTGGTCACAAACATCTGTAATAATAGAACCAGACATATGTGAAGATAACTTGGATTATTGTAGGAAGATGGATTTTCACCTGAGTTCATGATGCTCAGTTCTAGGAGTGGGAATTTTAGGAAGAGTTACGAGCCACCCATTGCTGGTGTGTCATTTACTGAGAGCAGACCACAGGGACAGAACTGTTTGGTAGAGTGCAGTTTTAATCTTAGCTTTATGAATGCTGAGGATTGCTGCTTGTCTTGTTTCAAACTTCTCTGTTTTGGATGCTGGATAAAAATACTTGGTCCTCCTAAAATGTGAAGATTGACCACCTCAAAGTGTGCAGTCCTTTGGAAATGGATGAATATCCCCTGGGTGCAAATGCTTTTTGTGTAGTTCGTAATGCTGTGTCCGCATTGTCCTATAAAGCTTCTCTGAAGAGACTTGTACAAGCGTTCTGCACTAACAAGATTACAACCTTGCACTATCAACAGTGGTTGCTTAGCATTAAAATAATCTTGGATGCCATTATAGAACACTAGAGCTCTATCAGGGCTTGGAGCACTGAGACGTTTGCCAACTGAACCTATTTGTATAAAATTTCTTGCAGACAAAGGATAATCTAATTAATGTCAGTATTTCCATTTTAGTAATACGCAGAGGAGGTAAGGCAGCGTCCCTAGAGTTTTCTGTCAACTTAATGGTTAAGAGATTAATTTTAGTACTCTCTAAATCTGAACATTATTTTAAAACATCAGCCTCCAATCTATTGGGAAGGGATGGGGCAGGTTAGAGTTTTACTGTCAAATGGCATGAACAGAAGAGCTCAGAAAGCATATAAGCCAAGATCTTCCCACACTGAAATCAAGGGATTAATTGCAAAATTGCGTCTGATTACTTGTCCTTAGCTAGCTGTTCAGCAAAGGAATACACCTGCCAATTGAAGCCGAGTCCATACAAACTATCACATGCTGCATTTCAGTTTTTGTATTGGGATTTGTTTGGCAGACTTAGTGATCTGGAAGTTCCAGTAAGTCCTCTGGTTGAAAGTTGCTATTTCAGTTATGATTGATTCCCCAAACCAACTGAATTTATTACTAACCAAAGACATACCTACTTGAAAAAAAAAACAAAAAAACAAAACAGTAAAGTTTGGTTCTGTCATTTATGTCTTTGACTGTGAGCAGTTGAAATGCATGATGTATGTACTAACCAGGCCTGTGCTGTGGCATTGAACAAGTTATTCAAGGCTGCAGCACCAGTATAACACAGCAGAATTCAGTATTAATCCCTCCATGGGAACACGAGTCTATGTAAAAACTTGATGTGCCATATGTGTAGGCCATGGGAAAATTGTGTGTGCAGTGAACTATATACGGTCTTAAAAGCTTTAACATTTGTACTGCTCTTCCTATAACAGAATGTATGTCTTGATAGCTGTTGATCCTATGAGCTTCTGAAAAAAAAAAGTAATCTAAAGTTTATTCTTCTTGTTTTAAAATTACTATTTTGAGTCTAACTGTTTACACAGACCTGCCTACAGCAAAGGGTCTTTCTTTGTACGTTGCTGGGAAATGGAAAAGCAGATGCTATTTGTAAATTTTGCAGGCTTAGAGAGATCAGTGAATGCCTTTCCTGAATCTCCTCCTGATAAGCCACTTCTATTTTCTAGCAAATGCAAACAGTGCCAATAGCCTGGGCCTTTTTAGAGGAAACAACCAACCTTATTCTGTTCCACTTCTATTGATACTTCTTAATTTTGTCTTTTTGCCTCCTTTTGAGTAGGCTTTGGTGATATGATTCTTCCAAAGTGTAACTGAGGACAAAGTTTGCCTTTTTTACCCTTCCTTTTTCAAAGCCACTGAAGGCCTCAAAACAAGAAGAAAAAACTTTACAAAACTCATGCAGGTAAGTTGTTAACAGGCAGCAGAAGGATGAAACAGCCTTCTCAGAGTACCCCAGACTGTCTTTTAACAGCATGCCTGCACTGTGTTGTGACTTGACATCATGCTTTCATAGTGTGACCTGCTACAATGGTGTTTGTTGCAATAAGGTCCTTTTAGTTTGTCCTAAAAGATTTTACTCGTTTGTCATCATATTAGAAACATAATGTACACTCTATAAGAAAAGCAATATACAATATACTATACATCTTCTATTTCAATGCCTCTAGTTTTAGCCTAGTATTCATATAAATGTTTATAATTGAAATACAGGTTTTCTTGTTCTTCACAGGACCAAGCAAAGTTTTGCCTTGTCTAAATACTAACAGAAACATTTCTATTCAACAAATACTCTCTTCTCATGCTTCTAGTTTACTTGTGGTGGGCTCCATCCTACTGATTACCCATTAATGCATTTGAAAGGGAAAAGTAATGAGCTATTTCAGTGCATGACCTTTGCACAGTACCTGATTCATAAATAGATCCAAAATTTCATTTATGAGTTACTAGTGATCAGCAAAAGTGACAAAAAGCCTTTGAAGTTCAGCTGAGGAAATTCCGAAGTTCTTGCTTTGCCTATTCAGTTTTGCAGTTTCTTGAGTCATTATAATGGATATATTTGATGAAGCCTTTGCCATAGACACTGGCACCTTCATAAAAGTTGTTCTAATTTCTGCTTCCAGTTATTTGTGGAAGTGTACTGTACTGGAGAAATTATCTGGATTTAAAAAAAAAAAAATCATACAGGTTTTCTTCAAGACAGTTCTCACTTTCTTTGACCTCATCCTGTGGTAGATAGCTCACTTTAATTAATTTTTGTCATATTAGTAGCACAATATCCATAAAAAATGGTTCTCCAGAGAAACCTCACTGAAAAACATTTTGATCCTGATTGTGACCAGGATGCCTCTATTTCAGAGCTAAGGCACTGAAGAGGTGATCAAAGAAGACAGAATATTAGGACAAATCAAGAAATTCTTGTGTATATGGTTAAAAAGGTGGTACAACAGGGAAGTTACTGAGTTCTTTTTTCCCTCATTAAAATTTGCTGATACACATAACAGCTGCTTGCAAAATATTTATTTCTTCCTTCACTGTCTTTTTTTTGAAGCCAAAAGATCTCCTAAGCACAATATGTTACCCAGTGGCTTTGTACGAATAACATGGCAAATACATTCCAGATGCCAAGTCCATCCAGACTTTAGTAGTCCCAAAAGTAGCTAATTCACTGGAAGTCATTGACAGAGCTTGTTCTTCTGAACACTGTTATAACACAGTATGAAATGCACCAGTTCAGTGACGCTGTTGGCTGCTCAAGATACCACCCAGACTATAGTTATTATTCTTCTCCCATTGCTTAAAAAGAAAAAAAAATAGCTTAAGTTTGTGTCTCTGCATTACTCAAGTACGTGCAGGCTGCATCTGGTAGTATGTTGCAGACTTGCTTTCCCATGGCAGAGAAGATGGTTTATGCCTATTGTGGTACCTTTTTTTTCTGTCTGGAATTCTTTGACATCTCTTCAACCATGTCAGTAGATTTTTTTGGGCTGCTCAATGCCTGGAAATCCTGGATTAAAGGCCACACTAAACACGTGCATGGCAATTCTGCATCTCAGGTGAGAAGTTTTGTATGGATATTTTAGGTTTATTGCTAGAGGTAGACCAACTTTTCCAGTTCACCGGGCTCACCTTATGCTGCAGAGCTGATGTGTAAAGGCACAACACATGTTGACACGTTGCTCAGCTAGGGCAGACACATGGTCATGCAGTTCAGTGTGGCAAATCCTGAGGAAAAATGGAGTATGCAGTAATTGGAATTTCAGATGTTGGCAGGCGTACATGATTTGTACCACCTACTCTCTCTTGTGTCATGAAAACTATCTAGAAATACAGGAAAATAAGAAGGAAGGAAAGAAAGAAACAAATGAGGGCAATTGCGAGGCAGAGCTCATTTATCAAATTTCGTGTTCCAGATGTGGAACTAAAACCATTCCAATGCTGTGGTCAACACTGATCAGCCGTCTCATAGGAGTTCCATCTCAGTTTTCACAGGTAAATTTTATGCTGAGCAGCTATAATACTGCCACGGGGCAGGAGATGTTTGACTTTTTAATAACCAGTGTTTAAAGATTGGTTGCTAAAATGGTCAATACCCAAATACCCTGCTGGGTCTTGGCAAGTAGGGTTCAGTTTGCAGCAAGGTTTTGTGGTAGGAACTTTGAATGTTATTGTGAATCAGGACTGACCAGTGGTGGTCCTACGCTTTCAGAAATAAAGCAGGTTGTTGCAGCACAGTCAAACCCCTGGTCAGTACTGCCGTGCCAGAAGCCCCGTGCTCTGAACAATTGCAGGCTTCCTACCTCCTGGTAATCCTCGCAAAACAAAACCATGTGTCTCCTGTTTTACATAGTAGGAGCCCTTGTTTGGGCTAAAAGCCTGCAAAGAGCTCTGAAACCGTATCCTACACTCCTTGCTGTGCAAAACCATCAGTGGCTGCTTTCTGCAAGCGTTCCCCGTGCTGGCTACTGCTCGCTCTGTGCCCAGAGCCGCAGTGCAGCCCGTGGGTGCGTGGCGCGTTCCACCCAGGAGCGGGGCGGCGCTTTTCCCTGAGCGGCACTGGGCTGTAAAGCTTGGCTCCGTGGGCCCCTGAGGCTGCAGCCCTGCAGGTGCTCGGGGCAGAGGGCGCAGGGCCTCAGGCAGGGGATGGAGCCTTGGCTGGGCCC
>NW_008237231.1:512159-554642 GCF_000691975.1 Corvus brachyrhynchos | reverse complement strand
GCCTGTGGCCAGGGCAGCAGGGCACGGCTGAGGGCCAGTCCTTACCCACATCCTACGCACACGCCTACATATTTTATGAATCAGGTCTGTGGTCAATGTTTCGAACAGTTCGTTCGCTGCAGTTTCATGGGGTTTTTCTCTCTTCGGTTTGCAATGTAAATAATATTGCACATCTGCTATTTTATGATACAAATGCCATGTGAATTGCTTATTTTTAAAATGTTATAGCTCTGTTATGATTTATTTGCGATGCCATCTTACAGTATTGGTTTAATATACAATGTATCTGTACGGCATGAGTGAAAATGCTTATATTTTGCAATGTCAAATATTTTGTTTTTATTTTTTTAAAATGAATACATTTCATCCTATGCAGTTCCATAAATGTTTCTTGAGTTACTCATTATGTCTGAAAATATTGCTTCCTCTCCAGTAGTGCGAGCATAAGAACTAGTATTCCTGATCAAAATCATCAGATATATCATCTAGCAAGTTCAGATTAGAAATGTATGTACAAATATGTAAGCATTTATAATTAATTGGAACATCTACGATATCTTCCTTGCTTTTCATGTAATGATAAAGTTTAACCATTTTGTATACTTTTTATTTGTAATTATTTGTGACTCATACACAGTGTAAATAACATGTTTCATTATGCAAGTTTTCTAGGTATTCAAGATTACAAAAAAGTTTGTATATGAAAAGAAATTGATAGTAGATTGGAATGACATAAAATAAAGTAGTGATGACTATGTTCTATTTATACTGTTCATTTCCAAGTTGTCTGTTAAAGAAAAAACATTTCATTTGCCCTTTAATGTCCAACCAGTTATTTGAAGTATATTTACATCAATAAATCATGCAAAAGTCTATTAGAAGTTGTGAAGCCTCATTGAAATTTTCTTTTTTCTGTTTATGGCTTACCTATGGAGAGCAGAATTTAAATATACTAAAACCCAATACAGTGGAAACAGTCCAAAAAGTCAGCAAAGGTATTTCTGGAAAAGAACTCTTTTTCACTCCTACCTGTCCAACCTCACCTTTTAGCCCAAATCCAAATTTATTTTTAAAAAATAAACCAATAAAATATGTTATAACAAAATGCTAGATGCCTGAATATATTTAGTGTATATCCTTTGATGTATTATCTTTGGTTTTCATGGACATGGCCATGCTAAAAGCTTACTAAAGCCTTTGTTCTTGACTGAACTTCTGGCATTTTGAGGCAGAGCTTCTTAAGAAATTTAACAGATTGTTGGAAAGAAAATGTCTGGTGTGGGTGATACTACAACAGCTGATTTCTTTTCTGTGATTGTTCAGTTCTTGGTGCTGTAGAACAACAGAGCAGAAGCAAATTTCCTTCCTGGAGAACAGAGTGAGAGAACAGGTGACATTGCAGAGAAATCCCAGCACTAGCTGCTTGCTACCAATGCAGGAACAAAGGAAGCTGGCATGCTCTCATGTCGTCAGCTTGACAAATACTGCTCATGCTCCCTACTGTTTCATTCCTTCTTAATCTTTTCTATATCCCCAACTGAGAAAATGACTCATTCTGCCTTTTTTCAGAAGACCATTAACTAGAATTGGTTGCACTATTTTTCTGTGGAATGGAAGAAAGAGAGAAAATGGAATTTCAATTAATTCAAAATGTTGTTGGGGCTTGATTCTGACATTTTTGTTCTAAATGTGCTTGGCTTTTATGTGGCTAAAGGTAAAGCTAAGGAAAGTCTAATCTATCCTAAAATTTTAGGGATTTTTGCCCTTGCCACAGCTGGCTTTAAGCCTGGTGAACATTTTCTAGGAAGGAGAATGATGATTTGCCTATTCCTGTCTTGAAAATTACTCCAGAAAATTACTCTGAAATTTTTAGATGGGCATTTGAATAACTCTGGTATGTGGGAGTCAGTTCTTGTCCACAATATATTTGAGAATACTGTATGTCAACAAGGAAATTATGATAAAGACAATTCTCAGAGACTTACTAGCTGTGTTACTTTTTTATGAATATAAAACTACATTTTGAGATCTCATTTTCTCCAATAAAGTTCCTTTATGTGATTGTATGAATGCAAGGAATGTAAGAAATGCCTTCAGCTTAATGCCCATGTACATTAAAGATAATTCCAGGACAGAAATATATAATAGGAATAAAAATTTGTGCAGACAAGGACAACAACAATTATGAAAGCTGTTGCATATGTTCCAGAAATTATATGGGAAAAAATTGCTCAGGTTTGAAAAGACATGACTATGATAAAAATCTCTGAATACTATGTTGAAAAGGGATAGAAAATTATTATTCTGTGTTTCTTATAATGGCAGAACTAGAAGGCATTTAATGAGGTTACAGGCAGCAGATTAAAAACAAATAATGCAAGAGAAAGTACTTTTTTTTTTTCTTAGAGTGTGTAATCAAATTGTGGCTGTCACTGCCAACAGAACATTTAAAAAACTAAA
The DNA here is from genome assembly GCF_000691975.1 of Corvus brachyrhynchos. Taxonomy (NCBI): domain Eukaryota; kingdom Metazoa; phylum Chordata; class Aves; order Passeriformes; family Corvidae; genus Corvus; species Corvus brachyrhynchos. The sequence goes on along the minus strand of NW_008237231.1, from coordinate 552,182 downwards.
ATAGGAGCAGTTAGGAAAGCTGATGGAGGGTTGATCATTGAGTGATTTGAAACATGTTGAACTGCATGATATTGTCAGCTCAGAAAGCCACTAATCCTTTGTTGCAGGAATCTGGGAGAGTGTCCCAGCCAGAGGTCTTGTAATACTTTTTTATCCCCTCTTTGCATAGTATTCCCTATGGATATCATTCCAGACAAGTTTCTGGGTAGATGGAGCTTTCAAGAAAAAGTCTGTGTTTGTATTTTGGTATTGGAGACACTGGAAGAAGAGAGTCCAGGATGATCTGCTGGCTGGGGGAGGAATGGGAGGAAGAGAATTTGGAAGTCATACAGCATCTGGAGGTAGTGTAATGCACTGGAAACTTGCTGTTAATATGCAGTCTGGGCATCAGAGCGGGTCTGGGGGAAAAGAGGTGGTCTTCATTGGGAGACAAATCAAAACCCAAGATTTTTGCTGAAATGTCTCAGCACAAACAAGTTTCCTGTGATCTTTCACAGCACTTTCCCTATGCCTACGAAAGAAACCCAGAAGTATAGATCAAGGCAATAAAAAAAGACCCAGCAATGGGCCAAGATCAGTGTTACAAGAAGACTTGGAGGGCTTTAATCATCTTGATGGAAAAAACACTCCATTGTGTGTTGACTCTACCTGGGGCACAAACCTTGCAGGATGAAATCTGAGACATTTTCAGTAACAGACTTAAGTGTAAAGAACTGCTTAAGTTTCCCCACATGTAATATTCCTCCTTGATTTCAGTACAGAGGCAAAGAAAATTGATAAATATACTAAATAAAGAAGCTATTCTTGTAGGTCTGCACACTCGGTATGTATGAGCAGATCACATACTTTAATTCTGTTTTACTGGCCTCCTAAGATAGGGGCATGTGTGAGATGCATAGTTTTAGTGGAACAGAAACTGGGGTTGAGGACCAATTTGATTCAGTATTTTCATTAAAGACCTTAGCACAGAGGAGAAGAAATTACCTCTGTTGATGGCACAAAACAAAGAGTTGTTATCAACACAACAAAGCCAAATGAAAGAAGTGAAGAATAGAGCAGCCTCCAGACCACAAAAAATAGAGGTAGGATGAAAGGATAAGTAATGTCTGCCAGGATTAATTGCAGGTATTCCTGTAATAACTGGAAACTCATAATTTAGAAGTGACAGTAGAAGAAAAAGAGATGGAAGGGTACTGACCAAGAAGTGTATGATTATACCCACTAGTGTCATGTGAGAAGGACAAGTGTAGCCATGAGAGAACTGTTTCTGATAGATACAGGGAGATATCAGTGGCATTGCATAAGGTGCTTATGTCATCATATGTGGAATACTGTGTGTAAATCTGATTATTCAAATTCAGGGTATTTTTGTGACTGGCAGCAATGTAAAGCCTAAGGGAAGTATAATAATTTAATTAACCTGTTTCTTTTTGAGTGAACCACGCATCCTTTAAAGGGCATACACATAAAGTGTGCCTGATATAACTGTGTGTCTTTAGGCAGAGAATATAGCATCAAAAATGTTCAAAGTACTCACATTTCTTCCTGCTCAGTAGACTAAGGAGGTACAAAGTGATGCAGCTTGATATAATAGCCAAGAGACAGAGGAGGCTGAGTTACCATCTGGTGTATCTCTTGACAGATCCAGGTTGTGATCTTCTTTAAAACAGTTTTTCTTGTTTTATTTGGGGCTAGAATGAACTGATGAAGGGTCTTCAGCCATTGCCTGCACTCCTAATTTTAAATGTGATTTTTAAATTTTAAAAATGTGAGAAAGGAAGTTAAATAGCAATTTTTCCGCAAGGCATTTTGGTTCAGCTTCCGAAACACAGACCTCTCCTGCACTTGATGTGCCCTAGTTCACCTTGTTTGCCCTCTAGCTTCTACATGGCTGAAGACCTTTTGTAGGTCCTGGGCCATAGTCACCAATGCCACATTGACCTCTTAGATGCTATCAATGTATTCAGGCAGCTGAATTAATTACATGGTGCTGAATTTATAATTGATTTCCCAGATAAAAACATCACACTGCTTGAAGGAAAAACTAGATAACCAGATGAACACCACAGGTTGTTCTTCTATCAGCGTATGTGAAGTCAAGTCCATGGAAATAGACACAGTATTGTATAATTTGCATTTTTCCTCCCATCTCAGTTATTTCTGCAAATAGTCGTCCTTTGCTCTGGCTGCTATGTCTTGTATAATAACTGTAATTGCTTTCAGAAAAATCAATATAATCCTACAGTGCACAAATCCAGCTGGACTGCTTGTCCTATGGTGGCAATGAAAGAACAAATACTGCTTTTATTTCAGTTGTCTGTCTGGAGCTGACAGGTTATTACGCTGCACATGAAAATGGTGATATTGAGAACTTTGCAGCAGTGTGGGAAGCTGAGTGCAATGCTTTTCACCCAAAAGGACTCCCGATTGTGTAACTGGCAATCTACAATTCCCGGTCACGAAGTCCCATGGCTGGCAGGATGTGGCTGCTCAGCCCTGACTTTGTAAACCTTAGATGGTCTCTCCACAGTGGCAGTGGCCTGGTGGTGTGTCAGGTAAGAGAGACACCCGTGGTCACACACCTGAGTCATTACAGGGCAGGTCATGGAGCTTGTTACTGATATTAATTCCTTGTTCCAATATACCTATGAAAACTTCCCAGTTTTAGGACTGAGTGTTATATATTTCTTTCTTTCTTTACTCTTTCTTTCCTTTCATTGCCTTGGGAAATGCTGTCTTGGATAATGAAATATGACAAAAGGCTTAGCTTCACTTTTCTCTTCTCTTTGTGTCCCAGATGCATGTACAGTTTCTGATCCTTCCAGTTCTTTCAGCTCTGAGGACACAAGAGTGTTAGAGAAGTTATTTTAATTTTTCATTTACATTACTTAACACTTTGTTATCAGAATTCCAGTAAGATATCTTGTGCTAGATATCCAAGACCTTAATAGATTCTTTCTATAAATGGACTCAGAATTTCTCTAGCTCTCTCAGTAACACACAGAAGCATTAAAAAATGTTCAACGCATTGAGGAAATACTCTTCCTCACAAGAGGAAGCAGAGGGGCAGGCACTGATTTCTTCTCTCTCGACCAGCACCCGAGGGAATGGCCTGAAGCTGTGTCAGGGAAGGTTTAGGCTGAATATTAGGAAAAGGTTCTTTACCCAGAGGGTGGTTGGGCACTGGAACAGGCTCCCCAGGGAAGTGATCACTGCACCAGCCTGACAGAGTTCAAGAAGCATTTGGACAATGCTTTTGGGGATGGTGCTGTGCAGGGCTCAGTGGCTATTCTGTGATTCTATGATTCTCCACCAACAGAAACATAGCCAAATGAAGCAAGAGTGCCTGGTTTGGAGTGAGAGCCGTGTTTTCCTCTCATCTGTCTGCTGGAAATACAATGCAGCAAAGAGGAAACTGACTGGAAGGTTCCTGGAGTATGTGTAAGAGAACTTCCTGACGTGCATGAAATCAGACTTAAGTTAGAATCTAGAACTGAGCTCAAATTGAAGTGAGTACAAAACCCTCTGAAATAGCGGTCTAGAAAAATATGGAAGGTAGAAGGAGATGTAGTATAAGCTGGGTAGGACTTGCTAAGGGCAAAAGAAGAAAAGATATGCTGCTCTCACCATTAGAAAACTTCAGAAATCTATTACAATGTGATGCTGAGCTTCTGTTTAAATAATGAAATAAAAATATTGCAGACCATTATATTATATAAATCTGCTGCTGAAAACCCATCAAAACCAGTAAGAACAATAATCTTGAATTTCAGGATAAGTGTGAGTTTAAAATTAGTTTGAACATTGAAGAGTGTAGTTTATAAGGAGAAAAGAATTATCTCTTAATGTCTGTGCTGGCATCCAAGGGAGGAAGACAATTTTTTCTTGCAATAAAGAGGAGATTATTGGTAAAGAAGGCTTATTCTTCACTTTAGGCTCAGATTTATTATGTATTAGAATCAAGCAAAATTCTTCTCTGTCTCAGAAAAAGCTATGAATTTCTCAGATACTCTGGAAAATCAAGGCCTAATCAATTTTAATTGTGTATAGCAGATTATTACATCTAGGAAGTGTAATATAGATTACTACTTGACTGAGAATTTGCTGCATGCTCCAGGTCAAAAGGAGCTTGTGTAAATGTCAGTGGCATAACTGATCTGTGACACTGGAAGTGTGTGGTAAATCAATATTGTCTTAATTACATTTTCTCGAGGCAATTATACAGTAGTCAGAGAAGGATGGCATTTTTAGTTTTAGCATAATTTACAAAAGCTTGACTAGTTCATCAGTAAATTCATTGTCTACAAATCATTAAAAAAACCCAAAAACACTAGTGGTTTTCCCATAGTACTCCTGTACCTAGGACATTCCTGGTGGAGACTGTGTCATGGGTGCTGGTAAGACCCACAGGTCACTGTGCTGAAGTGTTGCTGTGGTGCCATGTTGCCTTTTCTAGAACAGGTGATGCCAAGGCTATTCTGGCTTTGCAGCACCTGGCAGCACTGATCTGTATCTCCACCCCCGAGGACATCACAACTTCCTTGCAGAACAACGCCTGCAAGAGAAAATGCTTGTTGAATCTTTAAAATAACCAGTCACTAACAGGAGCAGTGAAGGAGGAGCAGAGGCAGCCTGGTGGCTTACGTGCTCCTGGGCAGCGCTCTGCTGTGCTGCTCCTCCTGGGTACAAAACTGTCATTTAAAATAAACACTGAGATAAAGCCAAAACTCTTCTTCCTGAAAGCCACCTCTCACTCCACTGTCCCTCCTCTCTAATAAATGGTTCATGCCATAGCATTTGTTTGATTAAAGAACTACTTCTCACAGGCCACTGCAAAAAACAGTGGTGGGTTTCTCTACTATTCACACATGAAAAGTGCAAGATATTCTTTACAACCTCCCTTCTTTAAAGAGTGCAGGCAGCTCAGCTCACTTCCCATCTCACTGCCCCATGAGAAATTCTCTGCCTTACTCATAGCAGTACCCTTGCTCATTTTCTTCCCTTATGTAAATAATTAATGTCATGAAAATGCATTCCTCCTTTAATCTGTGTGCTGCACTTTCCAATGTCACTCCCTACCATTAGGAACTTAATTCCTTAATTAGGCTCCAATGTAGTCAATTTTGAAAAATGTGGGATCTCACTCAGGAATGAATAGATGAGTGAAATGACTCACTTTAGGCATGCTTGTGATTCCTACTCCCTCCCTACATGCCTCACTAGATGGTGTGGTGTAAATGAAGAAATGGACCTAGAAGAAAATGGTCTTAGAAGAAGAAATGTGGTAAAAAGGAAATATTTAGGTATAGGCTAGGAAAACAAAACAGTTCCAAAAAAAAAAAAAAAGAGGAGAAAAGGCTCCAATTAACCAAAGTTAAAATACACAGAATTATTCAGAGCTATTTTAATAGCATCTGCTGCAGAGGTTAAGGAAGCAAGCAGGTGAAAAAGACAAGTACAGACAGTAAGTGAAGAAAAGCCTGTTCCACAGAAAGACTTTCCCATAGTCACATCAGACTGAGTAAAAGTAACAGAGAGGCTGACATGAAGACAGGGAATACTGTCCTCCTGACGAAATGTGCTGTTATCTTTTGTGCAGATTCATTATTTTCTAATGCAGCTTCATTTGCCATTTCAAAAAGAAAACTGCTGTTCATAATTTAGCTTTGCTTTTCTGGATGTGGTCCTGATTTGGTTGAGCTGAATTTTCTTCAGATTTCTTTGTAGCAACTTTCATCGAATATATATGTTATTTTTATTTAAATGTTTGCTTCCTGATTATTTACTGAACATGACTCATAACTGCTTTTTTTTTTTTTTTTCAGTTTTGCACACTGGTGACTATTTCTGCTATGAAGAATGTTTGCCATAGATAATTCACTTTCACAGTGGTGAAAATACAGATTAATTTCTTGGCATACCCAGGAACTGAAAAAAGAGATCAGGGGAATTACTTGGGTGAAGCAAAAAAAGAAGAACTAGAGAATAAGATTCAAAGAGATGTGGCTTCAGCCAGTGAAAAATATAGTTGTAATATGCCAAGAGCCCTCATGGATAAAGGAATATTGAGGAGCAAACCACATCAGTATGTGAAGAGAAAACAAAGGCAACAGAATTCCCATCACAACTGGCTGCTTTCAAAATGGCTTTGCAAGTTGGGAAGTGCCAAGGAGGAAATCAGTTTAAAGGCTTTGCTTGCAATCTGTAGAATTTAGTGCAGCATTTCATCAAGAAGTCTGAAGAGTTGATTTGCCTAATTGCAAAATAAGGTCCAGATTTGCCTACTGGCAAAATAAGGTCTAAAGGACAAACTGACTTGCTAACGTATAGCAAGAGGTATCAGAAGTTTTAGTGCCTTGGGAACAGACACATTTTTCCCCTTCAGCTTTGCCTGTAGACCAGCAGGGAATTTGTCTGCTACGGAACCATATCTGGGTTGTTTGCAATTCCTTACCCTGCCTGTTCATTGCTTGCTCATCGCCAGGAGGTAGAGAAGCAGCCTTGGCTGGGTGGGTGGCTGCAGCAGCAGGTGATTTGAACACAGCCCTAAGACAGCACATGCTTTAACATCCTCGTTGGTTCTTGCCCAAGAGAATACACATCACTTATCTGGTCTTCATTCTATATAAAAATCCTTATCTAATAGTTTATCATCAACACCTGTATTTCTTTCTCAGTAGAAAATGCCTTACACAAAAAACCCCAGGTTTCATTGAAAGCCACTAGCATGGGCCTCTGCAAGTTCAAGTTCATTTTTCTAGAAAGCATATGTATAAACACGATAATCCAGAACTGTATTCTGCTGGATATCTTCTGCATCAACTTAACTGCAAGATGACACTGGATCTTTGAAAAAAACGTCAAAACAACAAAAAACCCACAAAAAAATGCTGCCAGTCTGTGGTCTCAAGACAGGGCACAGAACTCAGGTCTGTCAGCTGTTAAAACTGGAACATTTGATTGTCCTTCCGCTTGGGACCAGAGTAAACTCAGGCACAGCCAGAAACCCTGAAAGGGAAATGATGTTTCAGGCTTTTTATTGCAAAGAACTAAAATAATAAACAGTGGATATTAAAATCATGTTCCAGGCACTGTTACATTAGCAGGTTTAATAACTTTCCTCAGATATTACTTTGTTGTAATTTGTAAAATGACCATGACTACCTTAGCAGTGTGGGTGACTACTGTGTTGGTGAGATATAGCTATTGCTGGGCACATTTGCTGTCACCATGGGCTCACAGATAATAAACATAATTACCTCCATGGTACCAGACAGTGCTTCTGCTCACATAAATAATTTTGCAGCACTGTGACCCACCCCCATGTGGTGTGCTCTGCTGCTATCGAATGTCGTGATCCTATTTCAGCAGGGTATTAGCTGCACTGTATCAAAGACGTGGAGCTGTTGAGCACAGCTTCTAGAAGATTTTGGCCATTCATTAAATTCCAGAGAAGGGAAGATTAATTTATTAGCAGAGCTTCAAAAGTGTCCTTAGGTTTTCATCTTGAGCATGTTGGGCAATTTTTTCCCTATACCCTGTTGCAAAGGCATGCTTGTAGAATCTGATTTACACTTCTAGACTTACACATATATCTGATTTGCACTTCCACCCCCTCTCCTGGGACAGTCTAGACAGCTTTACAAGATTGATAGACAGAAAAGTATCACAAAGGCTGCACTTTTCTGTCCAAAGCTGTTTAGATATTTAACACCTTTTGGCAACAGCCCTGAATCTGGGGGAGTAAAAGCAGTTCTTTGAGATGGCACAAGCCCTTGGAGAACCAGCATTGCATCAAACATACTCAGCTGGAAACTGTCTTGCACACAATGCATAATATCAACAAGCTGTTAGACAAATGTCAGGTTAGCTAATCCCTGTGAGCACAACTGCTTTTTGCAGTGTCCTTCCTTCCTGCTTCCTAGTATAACTTCCCTGCTTCAGACCCCTTCTTGCCTAGGGCCAACAGCAACACCATTTTCCAGAGCTGAGACAGACAGATGCACCCTGTATTCAGTCTGGAGCAAAGTGTGGTTCTAGCAACATAATCCTTATTTCTGGTAAGAGAGGTAGCAGCACGTATCTGACTTTGTATCTCCATAGTGTTAAATCTTCAGAGAGATTGCAGGGCTGCCTTGATCATTCTCTGTTAGCAATCTGTCTCTTTTCAATCTCCAGTTTGACAACTGTCTCTGTCCTGTCAGCATCACTGGGTGTCCCCCAGGACTTACTTGCCAGTGGCATGAAACACAGGGAAAGCTTTTCTTCCTGTCTCTGTTGGCTGCCTACCTGAAGAACTGCTACCAGGCTTCTTGGTAGGATTTGGTCAGGAAGGTTTGGATGTAACCCATGCTGTGCCTGACTGGGCACCACCTCTGTAGAGTGCACAGACCTGGCTAGAGGAGACATCATATTTGCCCTTGGAGGACTTCTAAGAAGAACCATTTGCTTCAAACTGCCTGGTATTCATCACAGAACAAGCTCCCAGTGTGTGCTTCCCTAGCGAACTACAGTCTTTCTACTCTTACCACTCATGGGGTTTTATACACTTGATTTTTACTTTGAGAGTCTTATAACATTATTATTAAGAGCACAAGGCTTCTCGGCTGGCTGCAAAAAGGAAATCTCCACTGGCATAAGCAGCCCAGGAGCCTTCAGTTCAGGCTGTGAAATGGCTGTCTGCATGTTTCTCAGTGGTCTGCCTTTATTGTTTAAATTGATAAGCATAATCCTAGTTCTTCAGAAATTTTGCAGGTGTGAAATTATGCGTGAGCTACAGAACAAAAGAAACCACGCAAATAAAATTGAAGGGGGAAGAAATAGTACTTTACTATGCAGGGAAATAAATAGCATTTTACATTGTCATTAAAACAGTGAAATATTTATTTGATTTTCTTTAGCATCAATAATTTAGTAGGGTCTGCCTGACAAAAGACTCAAATACAAATCTATTTTGAAGTTCTGGTTACCAGATATATTTATCGTGGCAAGAGTCACAGGATTTAACTTGTAAGCCTGATAAAAAAATGAAAACTGGAGCTTGCACTGTAGTTGAGTGATGTGTGCACACCCAGTGTGCTTAGTCACTTGTTCCCTGGGGACTCCAGGGACTCCCTAGCATCGATGAGGCACAGGACTGGTTTGGTTCAGTGCACTAATGTGTGACTAAGTGCTCAGCTGAACTACTGGCTTCACTATGAAGCATTTGACCAGTTTTGACAGCTGCTCTCCAGGGGAGTTTGAACAGCCCTGCAGAATCCCCTGGGCAGCTGCTTCTATGCACAGACCAATGGACAGACAATGCTGCAGTCCCAAAGATGTCCTGAGTCCAGTCCTGCAGCAGAATTGACCAAACTGTACACAAACAGGACACCTGTATGGTCAGTAGAAATTGCTTCTGCAGATGCAGGAATGGCCACATAGAAAAGTCCTTTGTACACACTGGAGATAGGAAAAGCTTTTCCACAGTTGAAGAAAATCAGTGTCAGTGTACCTTTCTTGTGTGGGTGTTGTTGTGTAGGACCATGGTCCATCTGGATGAAAAAATCCCCATGAATACAGTTTGGATGATGTTGCTGCAATGATCCTCATAGAGTCCCATTACCAACCAGGCAGCAACTGGTCATCTCTCTGAGAGATTCAATTTCCCTTCTATTATCCTGCATAGAGATCTCAATAAATCAGTCTATCTAATAAACATTCTCTGCACCACTGTGGCAGAAGCCTTATCTTCACGTTTAGAAAACTAATGAAGCCTTTATAAATAAATGTAAAAACAACAGGTATCTCTCAGAAATACAGTAATAACCTTAAAATAACTAATTTTAAAAGCCTTAGTAAACAATAGTGGATTCTTTACTTCCTCCCAGGTTCTTAAGCAATGCTGAAGAATGTTATAGGACAGACAGTTCCTTAGTAAGTATAACTATTAATGATACTTCTTTATGATTTCTTCTCACATTAAATGTCACAGTATCTTCTCATGAAGTTGGGGTGAAATTCATATGCTCAGCTCTCAGGAAACTGCTACTTGCTACTTTAAAATTTATTACCCCTCCAGCTGAAGAAAGGGAGCTTGACCATAATGGATAAAATGAGTTTGTATGAAAATAGTACCATAGATGTTAGCAGTTGTGCCACAGACATAAATTGGCTTGGTTTAGTTCTGTATTAGCAATAAAGGTTGGCATACTGCAACAATGTCCTAGAATCTCACCAGCTGGAACAATGCTAAGAGATTTAAAAATACACAATCATACAGGTTTTAATTTGGAAGAAGAAGGAAATGAGAGAGAGAGAATTGGCAGTGATTCTCATTGGAAGAGAATCAATGTGAAAATTTTCTTATCTGATACACTTGTATAATTTTAATGTATGAACAACCTTATAGATATGAAGAAGCTTTACAGGCTTTTTTCTGTGAAAAGCACCTCCCAACAGCCCATAGTTCTGTGCTGCCATTTCCTCTGCTGACAGGGAGAACTGGAGACACATCTCTGTGTTAGTCCAGGTTATCCACAACTGCTGTGGAATTTGTCAGGAATTTCAATGAACTTTAATGTCATCAGGAAAAGACATTCAAAGCTTTTTTAAGTTTTTCTTTAAAGTTATGAGTTTGCTGCCAGCTTTCTTCTGTTTCTCCCACAGCTTCTTGTGGCTTGGTGAGAAATACAGTGTTGGTTGCCAAGTCAGCCTTTTATTTACAGAGTCACCATTGCATTTCAGCTGCCTCAGAGGCCTTCTCAATCAAAAAGAAAATTCCTGTAATAACATGTTAAGACAAAATACTATTTAGCCATACAACATACACTATTTCCCCCCAACTCCCTGACTTAACCTGATGAGCTCAAACACTGTGGCTGATCAGTGTCCTGTAAGTGTGATTTTTGCCTACAGGGGTCAAATCTGTAGCCCGAGGAAAAGCATTACAGAGAGGCAGAGCCTTCTTGTGATGCCTAGGTAAAAAATACACGATTTTTCTCAAATAGTCCAAGGCAAATGGTTGGATCCCAATCAGGTTGGATGCAACTTTGAGAGAACTGGTCTAGTAGAAGGTGTCCCTGCTCATGGCAGCATGGAACTAGGTGATGTTTAAGGTCCCTTCCAAAACAAACCATTCTGTGACTCTATGATGCTATGAAATTTTCAATCTGTGAGCAAGCCTGAATCACTGGTGCTGACTGTAGGCAACACAGTCATGTAAAAGATTTTAGTAATGGACACTGGTTTTTCTTCTTCTGGCACATTTTGGTGAGTTATAGTAATAATTCAGGAGATGAGAGGAAGTTTGCAGTACTAGAATTTGGGATCTGGGGATTTGGCTTGCCCTTTAGTGCATGCACACAGGTTTGCTGTGTATTGCTCCCTGTCCAGCCTGCTGTGCCCAGGTGTTTTGATACAGCACTCCACTTCCGGTCAAATCATCCAGCGCTTGATGCACCACCCAAGGAGAGCCTGTGCATGCCACAGGTGCAGCAGCAGTGGGAATGTGAGAGGTGTGCCAGGAACTACTGACAGAGCCCTTCACCTACCCTCTTTTGCTCTTTGGGTGACATGCCAAATCCAGCACTCTGCTTCCCACAAAGCACCATGATGCAGCTTGTCTTGTCCTTTCTCTCATTCCATGCCCTGTACAATGTGCTTATTAAAAATCATTTCCACATACAAGCAGCAGGTACAGCCGTTTCAGTCTCTTCCAACTGCACGTGATGGTATAGATAAAACTTGATGGTACAGCCTGGTGTGGGAAGACAGCCTGTGTGCTTGTCCTCATCTGAGCAAAATATGCACAAGAGCACAGATTTGGAAAAGCCACCCACAAAGGACATATTTACGACCAGATTAACCAGCAAAGCCAGAGCTGGAAGTGCATCACAGGTTTCTGACGGCTGAAACAACAGAAAGGGATGTATGTCTTTTCCTATCCCTGGTTTTTGGCTTGGCAGTCATCCTTGCTGCTGTGAAATCTGTGTGGGTTTTAAAACATTGTGGTACTAAGGATATTTGCTATCTAACATATTACTCAACTTGACAGAGGTATCTATTGTTGGACAAATAAAATAAAGAAGCCTCAGGGGCCAGCAGAGTAGGACTACCAGAATTAGCTGTAAATGCGGAAGTATGGGGTTTAGCAACAGCAATGGATAACCTTTTCTCTACAAGTGAGGATTAACTTTTGTTAATTCAGGGTCTTTCCTATTTTCTGTTGAGTGGATGTAGATGGAGAACTGTCTGTTTGCCTATTAGGATGAACTGACGCCTCTCAAGGTTTAAGATTCGTTACCTGAGTCTGAGAGATCCTGCTTTAATCAAAGTGGAGAGACCCCCTCATTCTTAACAGATGCTCAGTAAGTGACAGATAACTTATACTAATGGGATCTGTGTAGTTATTGCCTTTAGATAATGAACTCTCATCAAGTTTGCTGATGTCACTATATTTGGGGGACAAGTCATTTTGTGTGAGGTCAGGGCTTCTATCCAGAGGGTCATGGACAGCCTGGAGGAACAGGCCAATGGGAATCTTCATGAAATGCACCAGAGGTGAGTGCCAGCCCTGCTCCAGAGTAGGAGGAGTCTGCTGCAGTAATGCAGGACGTGAGCCCATAACAAGACACAGAAGAACTGTATGGTTGAGGTCAAAGGGACCTCTGGAGGTCGTCTGGTCCAACCCCCATGAACAAGCAGGGCCACCTAGAGCCAACTGCTCACAACCATATCCAGATGGCCTTTGAGTATCTCCAAGGCAGGTGACCCTGACACATACTGATGAGATCCCCCTGAGCCTTCTCTTCAGGCTGAACATTCCTGACTTTTCTCTCAGACTTTTCCCATATTTCAGATGCTACTCTTCCTTAATCATCTTAGAGGCTCTTCATTGAACTCTCTCCAGTACATCCATGTCTCTCCTGTACTAAAAAGTCCAGTTCTACAGGTATAGCCTCACCAGTGCTGAATAAAAGGGGAAGGATCACCCATTTCTCCACCCTGTTGAGGTCTCTCTCCAAGACAGCACAACCCTCTGGTGTATCAGCAAATTCTCCCACCTTTGTGTCACCAGAGACTTGCTGGTGGTACATTTTGCCCCATCTTTAGTGAAGTTACTGAATCATCTTGTGATTCTGTGGTCTTCTATGAACTCTGGCTGACCACTGCATGCCTGCTCTCTCCAAGGAACGCTTTTCACATTCCTTCACTTACCAACCTGTACTTTCTATATTCCCTTTACCACAGTCCAGTGTGCAAGTGCAGTACCCATTTGGGTACTTTGAATCACACTTGCTTGAAGAGCACTTGCTAAATTGGAGAGTGGTTAAGGGTGGGCTGAAACCTGCCTTTTATCAATACAGAGAAGGACTCTGCTGCAATTTTTTTAAAAATTTTTCCACTGTGAGGATATACATACAAGTCTGTAGAGCTTGATGTTCATACAAATACATTTACCTGTGGGAGGGGAATGACTCATCTCTGGATTTTGAAAATGGAAGTGATGACTGAATTGTTTTTTGGAGACGGGCTTTTACACCATCTGCAATGCTGTCATGTTACTGCGAACAGACCCAAAATGCAATCGGAACACTGTAAAATAGAGTGATGTGAGAAATTCCATTGGCCATACTGTGGGAATCTTACTAATAGCAGTGAGAAATGCAGTTTATATGAAACATAAAGAAGCCTGGTACTGAGAGCCTTCTACCTGTTCCTAGAAGTTAGAGACTGGGTTTAGATCTGAAAACTGAGGCTTTATCTTCTTTCTGATATTCTTTCTGGCATTACTTCATGTAACCATTCAAATTTCCTTCAACCTTGCAGAATCCTTGACCTCAACTGCACCTCTATCAATGCATTCGCTCCACACTCATAATTATCTCCTGTAGGGAATGGATTTTATCAGTTTTCATTCTGCCAGCTTTCAGGTTTGCTAGCATATCTCCATAGTCTTGCATCACAAGCCAGAGGAAACAGAAATTGTCCATCTACCTTTTCTGTCACGTTCTTTTATTTAGTACAGTTATTTCTCATCTCCTCTTATTAATCTCCTTTCTAAAAGAAACAACTGCACTCTTTTCAATCCCCCCTTAAGTGTTTTCCTGTGTTCTTAATAATTATGCCCTTCTCTCAAGCCCTCTATAATTCTATGCTATTTTTCTCAAGAAATGGTGGCTGGGGTTGTATAACTAGCAACATAATCGCATTAGTTTTGCACTATTCTCCTCAATCCCTTTTTGTGTGCATTTTGACATATCATTTGCTTTTTTCTGTCACTGTGATGCGTTAAGTAGGTGTTTCAGTGATTTACCTGTAATGATACATGGCTTTCTTTCCTCAGGTGGCAAAACCAACAGATTTCTAATTCAACTGTTGAAGAACAAGTAGTTTAGGGGGATTTTTTGTACTTACCAACTTCACATTTCACTTGCCCATATAATCTGTCCTGCAGTCTAAAATTCTTTGTTCTATTGTCATGTTCTGAATAGAATAAATAACTTTTTCAGGTTTCATATTTTGTGGACAGATTTTGTAGGTAGGATTCTGTCCGTTCTTTTGTATCATTCTTGTTCTGTGATAACGCTTTTTTCTTGTGCATAGTGAAACTTCAGTTTTTGGTTTTCTTGTGCTGGGAATGTTATATTTCTCCTTAAGTAAGCAGATCTACCAACTTCATCCATTTCCTATTTTCCACTGGCTCACCCACAAGTAATACAACTCACAGATGGAGAAAGGAATAAATGAAAAGCAGTTAAATGGATTTCCAACTTCGTCTCCTGCATTTTCAGATTATCATATAGAAAACATTAATTCAGGAGTTGTTTATATAAGCATCTGCTCTCCATTCCATCTCCCATCCCACCACACAGAAAACCAGAAAAGACCATGTGTAAGTTTGTAAAGCTTTTTAAAATTTGGAATTTTACCTTTAGTGTGAATAAAAATTCTGAGAAACGTATGAACATCATATGAAGAGTAGCCCCATTCAAAGGGTCTTGCACTTAGTGCAGAAAATTTCTCAAGAATCATGTTCAACCATTTATGAATTGATCATCCATGGTACAGCATAAGCCCATCAATATGACCTTAAGAGAAGGAGGGAAAAAAAAAATTTAAAGTATTGAATAGAAACAGTTATGAGGGTTTTGTAGTAGTAATATGTAGTATTTTAAGAACATAAAGCTCCAGTCGTAAATATTTTAGGAAAAAATCATGGAAAGTTTTTGAAATTACCCCTTGGAGGTTAACTGTGGAGCAGATATCCACCTGCAGCCCATGAAGGATGCCATGCTGGAGCAGGTTCCTGGCAGGACCTGTGGCCCTGTGGAGTTAGGGAGCCCATGCTGGAGCAGGCTTGCTGACAGGACTAGTAACCTGTTATTAAATGGTAATAAATTAATTTTGTCAAATTGAGTCTGTTTTTTCTATGACAGTAGTAAGTACGGGATTTCCCTCTCTTTATGAAATCTCTTTATATCAACCCACAAGATTTTTTTCATCTATTTCCTCTTGCTGTCCTGATGAGGAAGGGAGAATCTGAGTGGGGCTGTGGTAGCCAAAAAATGTCAAGCCCACCACAGCGCCCTCTCTGTAACCTCAATCAAACATATTCTTGCCAATAGAAAATATTTTTCACACCAAGCATGGTCTCCAGTTCGCTCAGTTATTATAATCAAAGGCAAAATCACCATGCATTAACTCTTCCACAACTAAAGGCATAATCTTCCAAATATTGTTCTTTAGCATTTTTAACACCTTCTAGAAGCACCCTTTAAAAGCAGTTTTTTGTTTGTTTGTTTATTTAAAATTTTGGTTTGGTTTGGTGGTTTTGTTTGTTGTTTTGGTGGTTTTGTTGGTTGGTTTGGTTTTTTTGTTTGGGATTTTTTTGTTTTTCTCACCATGTTCAAGCTGTTTAGAATTTCCAGATACAGAACAGGTCAGGGAGCTGGGAACGCTGATCGAGGAATACAGGGAAGTGTCTTTGCTTTGCCCTCATTCATGTAGACAAGCTGACTGAGCTGAAAGCCTACTTTCAATAACAAATTTTAAAACTGGAGCAGGCAGTCTTGATTCTCCTATTAGAAGCAGAGGCTTCATCTCTTTCTCCTTAAAATGATATGAATCAGCAATTTGGCATCCAAATATTTGGAAGCCCTGACTTCCTCTATTGCAATTTTTACTCATATCAGTTTCTTCAAAACCCCTTGAAAGCAGCCCAGCAGAATTGATTTAGCACCAAGAAACCTGATGTTAGATTAGACCAGCTACAGAGAAGAGTGGTGAAGCAGAGGAAATCGAATCACAGAGATCCATCAGAGGAAGAGGCAATGTGTGCTGTGAAGCACAGACAGCTAACAGAATAAAAAGGGATTCCAGCTGAAAACAAAACAGCCATGTAGAACTGTGATTGTTTCTGAAGCAGCTATGTTATACTGGTACTGAGATAAGGAGATAAGAAAAGCAGTAAAACAACTAAGTCTGATGGCAGTAAGCAATGAACAGGAATATCCCTTTCTCTGCTATGAGTTGCTGAGGAAAATCTGAAAGCAAGGCCAGGGATAGAAGGAAAGGTTTAGATTAGTTTCCTAGAAAGTATTTCTTTCTAAGTGAAATGTTAACAGTGGAACAGATGCATAAATTACCTTGCAATGGCTATTTGTATTGAAAAAAACCTAGTGTGTAGATTTTATTGGGTT
Organism: Corvus brachyrhynchos; assembly: GCF_000691975.1. NCBI lineage: Eukaryota > Metazoa > Chordata > Aves > Passeriformes > Corvidae > Corvus > Corvus brachyrhynchos. The sequence goes on along the minus strand of NW_008237231.1, from coordinate 535,500 downwards.
GTATAATATAATATGTAATAATATAACATTATTTTTTCTCTTTTGTGTGCATTGCATAAATTAGATTCCAGCCACTGAGCCATGAGAAGCAAAATCCTGTTTAATGTCATATTCAATCTGAGAGGAGCAAGCCTCCTGCCATATTGTATAGCAAGAAGGAGACTAGTGGAATGTATAATAATAGGGATGAAAACTGGGGTTAACTGAGAAGTTTCCCACATGAGAGGAATATGCCTTTATATCCACTCTAGGTATACTTCTTCTCTGGAGGAACTTTAAACCCATTCATTTTCCACTCAGCACCCCACATTTTATAGAGATCGATTTTGTTGCACAGAGACATCCCTCACAATCTCTTTCCTCACTCTCAGGAATAATTTATTTTTCTGTACTAGAGACCAAAAGTCACTCTCACTATGCCAGAAAGTATCCAGGAGTATTAAAGGTAGAGATGACTTTAGACAACAAAAAATGCAGAAGCTCTACACATTTTTCCTATTTGGAGGAGAAATCTGGCTTTAGATCTGTACATACCAGGTTTCCAACATGCCTACACACATGACCATCTGTTGGGTGGCACTGTGCCTGTTCTTGACAAGGTAATAGAAGCTCCAAAGAGGAGCAGGCACCAGCCAAAGTGGAGCTGACAAGGATAGCCTTCACATCAGAAGCACAGCCCTCACAACAAGCTGTATTGATTAGCACCGTACAACTCTGCAAGGTGCTACCGCTGTGATCCATCAAGACTCTTTTCCTTGGGTTGGGGGTAGAGGCTGACAGAAGTTACTGGAGGCACTACTGGGCACCTCCCTCCAAAGTCTTCTGATGATGCCTTCTGAACTAGTCTCTCTGGTGCCCCATTATGCCCTATTTTCTCTTGGATACTTGTAAAGAGCAGGGAATCAGTGAAAACATCTCTTGCTGCTAATAAGGAAGTTGCAGCCCACTTTGTTGTAGTTCTTTGCTCTTCAGACACTTCTGAGCTCCTCCTAAGACTCCCTACCAAGGAAGCAACCTATGGAAATGTTTGAAGCAGGGATTAGAAGGTACTGTTTTTTGCACAGGGAAAGGCAACAAAAAAAAGTTAGAGAAAAAAATTTTCCCTAAAAATTGGAAAAAGGAACTAATGAGTCATGCTTTTGGAATCTTCTGAGTTGGCTGCCAGACAGAGCTGCTTTCCATGTACCTCACACACTGGAGACATGAGCTGCACACTTGTGAGGCTGCTTGGCTGAGGGTTTACTGGGAGGAAAATGCCAGCTGACCGGACCCTGAGGCTACCCCAGAGTAACGTGTGTGGATCGTTTTGAAAATGGCAAACTCTGTGTTGTGGAAAGGCCATTGGGAGATAGAGGTCCAGCTACACTAGCTGAGAAATCAGTTTTTCTTTAATAATTTAGCATTTTTTATTAATTTACCTATTTTTTCACTGAAAGTGTTGCTTTATGCTAAGTTGGGTATTGACATTGACATTATTTAGACTGGACAAGGAAGCCATGAAGATGAAATATATGAAGTATGCCAGTGGTTCAGTAACATGAAGGTCAGGAACCTTATCCATTTGGGTTTGGATGTTGATGTCTTCACAGTGATTACTCCGGTGGTTTGAAATTTATGGGTCTTCTGAGCTGGGAGGACTTTTTCCCTTTGTCTCCAAGGATATTCTGGTTCTGTCTTACTTGAAAATTATGTGAAAACTTTTTCTTGATTTATGAGATTTCTTCCATAATTGGGAGAACACAGAAGACAGACATACAAAGAAAGACACAGCAAAATCCCCTTTGGATCGAGTTTTTATGATAACAGCTATGCTTGTAATTCAATTCTGCTTAATGTGGATTTTTCCGAAGTATTTCCTCTGAATTTTGAAGTAGGGTATCCTTAGATCCAGAAGTATCAATCAGGAAGGCCAAATATTTCTGCAATTCTCTTTGATTCTGATTTGCTGCATGAAATCAGGAAGGAAACCCCTTTCAGGGAATAATTTATTGGTATTGGCTCTTAAGGAATAAACCATAAAATACAATAGACAGATTTATTTCTGAGCAGAGATACTTATGCCACAATACTGACTTTCAAACCTTTGGTATGCAAGCTGGACCTTGATCTCACCATCTTCTTATTAAAACAAAATCCTTAAATAAATAAATAATTTTCTGGCTCGATACAGTTTTGTTGCAAGACTGAGTTTAAAATCCTTATTCAGAGTGTAAAGGTATCATTTTTTTTTTGTACTGTCAATGAAACCTTGCTTCCCAGATGAGTGGCTGCCTCATCTATCTATGTAAGAAATAATCTTCTGAATCCTCTTTGGGTATGTGTTCAACTGAAAAGAAGAAAGTATTCTGGTTGGTGAAAACAACTTCACACAATTCAGCTTGAGGTCCTTTCCCTCAAATAACATTTCCTCTGTTAGTATTCCATTTGACATGACCATGGTTATGTCACAGCTGTGATGTACCATGTTCACCATCATATAGTATCCCATCATCTGATTTAATTCCCATACCTGGTCACTCATCTCTCCGTGACAACGCCCCGATGACCAGCAGGTCTTTTAGTGAAGCTGGCCTGGCTCAAACAGCACCCAGTTTGTGATGGGCCAGGGAGAAGACTGACACAGCTTTGTGTTTTCACATCAGTTATAAACACCTAGAGCTCGCCACACTCATATATTTTCTTTTTTGACAAATTAATATTCTCAATTGCTCACACCTAGTTAACATGAAGTGCCTACTGGAGCACTAACCCTTTCAGGGAAAAAAAATCATGAGCTGCCAGAACTAACAAAGCACTTATGAGTTTATAATTGAAATTACAAAAGGCATAAAAAAAAGTTCAATTATTTACTAATTGTTTCAGCTAGAAAAAGAATCATAGCAATTTATTGAAGGTTCTTTAAAGCAGAGATTGCTTTAAAAGGTCTTCCAGTTGACTCAGAGTAACTTGAAAGAAATTCACTGCAGTCTTTGCATGACAATTAAGAAGGAGGCACTACAGCATGGTAAAATGGACTGTTCTGAATTTCTTTAGTAGCTCTTCTGAAGTGATCTGTGGCTGAACTGGAAATGTATGTGTTTTTTGTGTCTGCCTTAAAAGTGTGCTTTTCTTGAGCTCTAATCAAACTATGTGCCAGTCAAACCCGTGGCTAACTGACAAAATCATGCCAGGTACTAGAATCTTGTAGTACTGACAGCTTTGTATCAGGTAGTCGTTAGGAGACACAAATAAAAATGGATAAAACTGAAGAATCAACACCCTTCCTCCCCCAAAATCCACTTAGAAGGATGATTTTGCCTTACCATTTCTGATAATAACTTTGGATCAGAAAGGCCTTTCTTTTTCACAATTCATTTTCCCTTTCCCCTTCTCCTTTCTCCAGAAGTCAATACTGTAAGTCATGGCCATAATGAATTGGAGGTGTGGTGTGATTTATTTTTGAAATTCTTAAATAATTTTTTTTTTTTAACAGAGTGTTGAGCATTCTGGATTTAAGGGTAGGATTTAGATAAAGGTTCAGACATCTACAGATATGTGACACAAAGTCTATTTTAGAAAAGCCATCAAAGCAACAGAGGATTTTCCAGTTCTGCCACATGAGTGCTGCTCTCTCTCTAATTATAATGCAAAGACTTATTAACACATTTAACCTCCGAGCCAGGCATATAAGCTCCCATTAAAATCAAGGGAGATTTAGTCAAGTCAACCAATGGAGTGTAGAGAGCTATTTACCTGTCCAGATGTAGGTGTTTGGCTTTAGAGGAGATAAATGGCTCTCCAGAGCCCATATTTGCACCAGCCAGATCCCCATTTAAGCATCAAAGGTTAGGTTTCCGGCTCATATAGACACCTAAATTTAAGTGCCTAAATATTCAGATAGTGTCTGAATCTGTTAACCTGCAAAGTGTCAGACATTTATTTGCACAATGCTGACATAAATCACTCAAAAAATCACTTTTCCCTGCAATGTATACCGTTTTTTCTGAGCAAAAGCTAAGGGGGGTGGGAGTGGGGGGTGGTTGGTAGCATTGGAAAGTCCCAGGCAGAGAATGGTCATTGTTGTGCTCAGCAATGTCTGCAGACTTTACAGAAGATAGCTTCAAGCAGCTATCATTATATAAACCAGAGATATAAGTAGATCTGTATATATGAAAAAAACAAAGAATGAACAAAAAGCAATACAAAAAAAAAAGGGGGGGGGGAACAAATCTTAAATATTTCTTTCACACTTGCAAGATTGTATTAATTCTTTTCACTTGCATTTATCTGAACACTCTGCTGTCTTGTTACTTTTAAAAGCTGGCAAGGTGTACATTTATAGAAATATCCTGCTTTGCATCTCTTCTTCCCCAGAGCTCTTCTTCCACAGGTGAATAAATTATGTCCTTACTTGATAAGTAAGGACTTACTTGTCCTTACTTATTTTCACCCTTTCTGCCTTTCACCTGTAGAGCATTCAGTCACATTTTTTGCTTCCTTTTTAACCTAATTCTTACTGGTCTGTCCCTTGGTCTCTTTCTTCCCCATCTACCCACAAGACTCACTTTTATTATCCCAAAAGCAGAAGCACATCAGTTTGAATTCCAACTTTGCTTATAGATCTAACTTTCCCTTTCAGATCTCTGTTACATCTAATTTATTTTTCTAAGAGAACTAGAAATTTCCGCTGCATAAAAGCAATACGGGGCTTTTTTCCTAGGCTGTCACCTTGTATTTTCAACTCCATATTGTAGCACTTCGTTTCTATTGGGTTGCAGTGTAATTCCTCCTCACTGGTACAGTGAAAAGTGAAAGTATAATCATCCTGCTGACATTTCTCTCTTGGCTTCTTATTAAGTAGTAATGTGAAATGTTGGTCAATATGATGCAACATGTCTATTATACTTAAGGATGCTTAAATACATGACAACAAAAAGAAAAAGTGAAACTTTTTAAAAATCTGAAGAACACTGTAAAGGATATTATTGCTCAAATGCCTGAAAAAGCACATTGTATTACACATCTGCAGAAATAACATTGTCAAATATGCTATTTGACTTACCCTGAAACACCGGAACATTTTCCTATGTATTACACAAGTACAGGGTGAGATTTATGTATTTGTTTTTCAAAGAGCTCAATAAACCTGATGATACATGACTGGATTGCTAAAAGCCTAGGAAATGATGACTCCCTGTGCTCAGTTTTTTGCTCAGCTACATATAACACAGGGAAGAACTACTGTATCCCTGCGCCTTTCTCTAGCAGAAGGAATAGAGGCTGAGGAGGAATTACATTACACTGAGCATCAAGCTAGACAAGTCTAGCTTGTCTTAGGAAACTTGGATGCAGTGTCTCCATCCCAATGTGTACAAAGTCAAGCAAAGACAGCAGCAGTTCTGCCCTCATGAGCAGGGCTCTCTAGACAAAACTCAAGCACAAAAAAAAAAGTATGTAGGATTTGGAAGCAGGAAGAGGTGACTCAAAAGGGATATAGAGGCACTGTTCAAGAGTGCACAGTTAGGAAAGCCCCAGCCCACCTGGAATTGAAACTGTAAGGGACATGAAGATCAATGAGAAATTTTTCTACAGGTACCTCAGGAGAAAAAGGAATATGAGGGAAAATGTGAGCCTGATGCTGAAAGGGGCAGAAGACCTGATGCCAGAGGACATGGAAAATGCCAAGACACTCAACACCTTGTTTGCTTTGGTCTTTATTGGTAATATTTGCCTTCAGGAATCCCAGACCCCTGAAATCAAGGGGGAAGGCTGAAGGAAGAAATTCGGTTGGGGAAGATTTAAACAAAATATGACATATGCGAGTTATTGGGATCTGATGGAATACACCCAAAAGTGTTGTGGGAGCTGGCTGATGTGAGGCTGCTCTCAATTACCTTTGAAAGATTGTAGCGATCACAGGAGGAGTTTTGGAATGGGCAGAAAGCAAATGCCACTCCGATATTCAAGAAAGGCAAGGAAGACTATTCTGGGAACTACAGACTGGCTAGCCTCACCTTAATCCTGGGACATTCCTGGAGACTGTGTCCAGACTTATGAAAGACAGGGAAGTGATTGGGAGTAGTCAGCACAGAGACACAGGATAAATTGGGCCTTAGGAACACCATCATCTCCTACAGTGAAAATAGTAAATTGGTAGACGAGGGCAATTAGCAGCGGACATTGCTTGACAAAAGCAAGGCTTTTGGTCTTTACTGTAACATCCTCACAGACCAACTGACTCTGTGATATGTATGGAGCAGATAGTTTTTGGCATTTAGTGAATAGAATTTGGTTTATGTACTTCTTATTGAAAGTGTTCCCACTTAGTGGTTCACAGGCTAGTAAAAGATCTAAGACTCTTCTCTCTCACCTGATGAAGAGCAAAGGGGTGACACCTGGGTTATATGTATCAACACCCACCAAATCATCTCAAGAAAGGTTTCTGATCCCATATCAGATTGCTTTCCTTGCACTAAATTTGCAGATGAGATGATCAGGAGTAGTTTGGATTTCCCAGCTCTTTTGAAAACATTCATTTGAGAAAATGATTAGTTAGACTTTTCAGAGCCTAAATGTAGGCAGCCATCATTTTAGTCTGGGCCATGGATTAGGCTTCTACTTATGCTTAGTTCTCTTTATTCTCTTATCATATTTTAAAGCATATGGCTGAAGTTATTTTGTGTCTTGCTAAATGTGTCATCCAAGCAACTCTGACACTTAAAATGTTAATCAGATGGTAGTTTTCTATTTGACAAATCAGGATAAGACATTGTGAAGCTCTTGGTTTCTTAGATGCTGCTAAGTATATGCAAAATATTGTCATTTGATGGGAATTTCAATTTGCCATAACCATGCATTGCATCAGAAAATATAAACAGATGGGTCACCTTGTGATAACTAGGAATAAAATAACAAATGGGGGAGTTATTCTACTTTTATAGCTCTATAACTGAGGGCAGAAACTGGCTATTAGAGCGTTTGCTGTCCAATCGCACTCCAGTTCCTGACTGCATGAGGTACTGTGTGGATTAAGAGCTACTGAAACTCACTTCTCATATAAGATTAAGTCTTATATCCATCCCCCCATTGCTCCCTCTGCAGTATCCCCAGGTTCTCTGTGTTCCCTGAATTCCCATGATACCATCTAGACTATCACATGCCCAATATCTCTCTTGCTTCCCCTACTCCCAAATCTTTCCCTTGCTACTGTGTTCCCTGTATGTTTTCTGTTTTCAAGGCAAGAAAAAAACAGGTCCTGTAGCTAGGTTGGAATTACAAGTGCACTAACTGGCCATCTGGTACTCATGTCAGGTCCATAGGCTATTAATTCTCAAAATAGATGAGCACTCAATCCTACTCTCCTTTTCATCATTATCAACCATTCGTTAATTTTCACAAGACTTGTTCGCTCTGGACTCTCATGTGGTGCCTTTCCCAGTTTAACAGTAGATGAAGTTAACCAGCAGGTTTAGAGGTTATAAACGGAATGGGATAAGGTATTGTATTATTCCTCTAGCACAATGGATCCCATAAGTATGGTTTCCATCAGCAGACAGGGTAAGCAAAGCATAGCAGAGCAAAGAAGACAACCAAATAGCTGTGTCTTTTAAATCCTAGCTACTGGAAATGATTGTTTTCAAAGCAGAGAAGTACAGTTCTTTTGCCTTTTTTTCTTTTTTTTTTTTTCTTTTGGCTGAGTTCTTTCTTTTGTTTCATTTTTGACTTTGTGTGGTTCTATGGAAGAACTTACCATGGGTAGGATTCATGTCTTGTATGGTTAAGCTTATCTGTCTATATAATTCCATAATAGGTGAAAAGATGGATTTTGAAAGAAGATTAATTTTATTCAATCACAGGTCATGGCATCTTATGACATTACATGAATTTTAATCAATATTCGCCTCTCACAGCCAAAAATTAGTTAACAAGAATCCCATCAAGTGAGACTAAAAATAGTTCAATCATTTTTAATTTAAACTTAAGAAAAAAAGCTTTTTCTTACTCTGAGTGATCAAGCAGTGGAACAGGCTTTCCAGAGAGGTGTGGAGTCTCCATCCTTGAACACATTCAAAATGCAGCTGGACCTAGCCCTGAGCAGCCTGCTCTAAGTGACCTTCATTTGAGCAGGGTGACTGGACTGGATCACCTGCAGAGGCACCTTTCGATTTCCACCATTCTGTGATTCTCTGATGCTGATTTCTTGTGCTACAAAATGCATGCCTAAGAAAATAGATTATATTGACAGATGTGCCTGCACCTTGCAAAGCTTCTTTCAAACTCATTATCTATTCTCCTGCCAGACTTACTGCTTAGGAAGTGAAAGATCTTTGTGATTTGTATGCATGAACTAATGTCATGCAAAGTTGATTGTCTTGAAATATGATGTTTACGGAAGATATCCCGACTGTTTTCACAACTAACAGCAGTGGAACACACAACATCCTTTCAGTACATGTTTAAACAACATTTTAAATCTGAAACACTCATTGTTTTCTTTCCCTTAGCTTATCTGAGTTCTCCTGTGAAGGGGTTCAGGGAGGAGGAGTATGACCAGCAGTAAACAAAGACTGGGAATGCTTGCACGGACTTGACCTGCATGGGTTCATTTGACTCAGGCTGCATCCAAGGCTGCTGAGAGAGCTAATAAATTCCTTGCAGATCTGCTCTCTATCATCTCTAAAAGTCATGTCTGTAGGAGAAGGGCCTCCAATGACTGGAGGAAAGTGTGCATTTCATTCCTATCCCAAATGAGCCAACAGATCACCCTCAGGAACTACAGGTTGTTCTGCCTTGCTTCAGTCCATGGGAAAATCAGAGTGAGACCTTCTGGAAGACATGCTGGGCACATGGAGGACAAGAAGATACTGGGAAGAGTTCAACATAGATTTGCCAAGGATAAATCATGCCTAACCAGTCCGATTGTGAGGATGGCAAGACACTGAAACAGGCTGGCTAGAGAGTTGTGGATACTTCATCCCTGGAAGTGTTCAAGACTAGTTTGGATGGAGCCCTGAGCAAGTGGGTCTAGTGGAAGGTGTCCTTGCCCATGGCAGTGGGGATTGGAACTAAATGGTTTTGGAGGTCCGTTCCAACCCAAACAATTCTAGGATTACCACAATAACATGATTCTGTGATCTGAAGAGATGACAGGACAGCCTGCTCTGTCAGTGGTAATAAAACTGAGGTTCTGATAATTCATTTGGATGACTAGGAACTGAAATAAAGAGGAAGCTGCTGAAGAGCTTGTTGTCTATGAGGAAACATTTGTCGGAGCACATCTATGTTTCATTACGGAACCTAAATCTTCACATAACCATGACTTGAGGCAGTCTGGTAAAGATATACTATGAGGTTTTTTTGGTTTGTATTTTGGTTTTTTGTTTTTGTGGGTTTGTTTTGTTTTTTTTGTTTGTTTGTTTGTTGAGGTTTTTTTGCTTTGGGTTTGGTTTTTTTTTTTATAGTAGAAAGTTTTTGGGTTCTTTTGTGCTTAATTCTAAGTATGCTGGTATAACTTGAATACCACCTTTTTTTTTTTTTTTTGCAGGTAGTAGAAAGTGCTGAAACTTGAGTTGATAATCAGTCAGTGCTAGGAACAACAGTTGTGGAGCAAATTGCCATTATCTAAGCCAGTAGATCTGCTGCTCTTCCTAGCTGCTCCTGACATGCCCACACAGTCTGGGCTCTCACCTGTCCAGGTCAAAGGCTTGGAAGCAGAAACAAAACTTTTCTACTCATCCTCTCTTCTTCCACCTCATATAAATTAACATACCTAACCACCTAAACCCAGATAAATTGCTTATCTACATTTTCCATTCTCTGTGTCTTATGATTGAGATGTACATATACAGTAAACACTTTCCATTCCTTCAGGAAAATGGACAGAATGGGATAATTTTTTTTTCCATAAGCAGATTGGATTGACTTGCATGTAAAAGAGCTTGAAGCCTTTCTCTAGTTCTCAAATGAAAGCACTGATTTAAGCCTCTGATCTTTGCTCATCACATTAAGTTCATGGATTCATCAAAACTGGACCAACCAATTTGTTCTTAATTCAATTATATTTCCCCCCTAGATCTTTCTACAAGATCCATTACTCCATTTTTACTTTAATATTATTTTCAGTGGGACCTAATATGAAAGAAATTATTCTGAAATTAAAACCTCTGCAGAAGAATTCTTTCCCAATGCAACTCTTTCACTGGCAAATTTGTTCCCACTTCAAAAACTCTTCCATTATTCAGGTATTCATTTTATATCTGTACATATGTTCAATGCCATGGAAGTAAAAAACCCCAAACAATTGGATCAATGGAAAAAACCAGTTAAAAAATTAACAGCTGAAGTAGAGAACAGTGCAATTATCTGAAATGTGAAATGAATAGAAGCTCAGAGACCCACCCTGAAGTCACAGCATGATTGTCTCATCTCTACTCCCATGGATTTTTAATATAGTATTTCCATTACTAGAAATAGGTCACAGGGTGTGTACTGATTTGACAAGGTTTTTTTAAATTTTTTTGACCAGCCTAGGGTTTTGTTCTCATTTAATCACAACCCCAATTTTTCTGATGATCAGCCAGTCATGACTAGCTTGTTTTACTCTTGCTTATCTGTACATGATGAAACTATATTTTTTTATATAGATGGTAGTAGCAAGTAGACGTTCCCTGTAGAATGAACTATTTATGACTCTGACTTAATAATGGGGTGTGGAGAAATTCCAGTCCGTCAGATAGCAGAGACCTGGAAAAATGGGTTTGCAGATTGCAGTGGAGAAGATTGCAAGCAAGAAATGATTAGAGCTGGGGTACAGGCCTTGCACTGCCCCGTGATTCTAGTGCAATGGGGTCTCTTACCAGTAGTTACCTAAAGAAATGCAGATGTAGATCAATGAAGACAAAACTGTGTTTAGGAATAATGAAGAGTGGAAAGAAGTGAGATATCTAAAATACACCATGTACAGTAATTTCACATGTAACATGGTATAGTAGACCAATGAAGAAAAAGGAAGTGTATAGGTGAGCTAACAATCATGAAAATTACCCCACTTGGATCCTAGGGTGAAGAAAGAGAAACCATCATCCCTCCTCCTGGTGAAGGACTCTGGATGCTGACAGCATGCTGAACCTTCTCCACCCCCACCAGACTGACACCATCCACCTGTGAGGCAGAGGGACCATGGCAGCATGACCATAGCACCAACTAAAGGGGTGCTGTACAGGGAAATATGTGATAACAACTGCAACTGTATTATTATTGTGGCTGAGATGTTTTTCTTGTATAATGAAACTACTTTTTTTTAAAAAAAAATTCTATATTTGTCTTTTTTTTGTAACTTGCAGCCTATCTCTTCACTAGTTTATATTAAGACAGAACAGCTCATGTAAACTCTCTTCTGCAAAAACAGGAGACTAAATACAGTGGTCCCCAAAGTCTAATCTAGTTCTCCTTTGTTTAATTTAATATAATGGTATGAAAGGGGTTTTTAAGTGGCAATGGTTCATATCACTCAAAGTCTTTTATGTTGAAAGTGAGTTTTAGTCAAACTCATTTGAATAAATCTCAGTGTTGTGAGGCAAACTGCAGCAAACATAAAGGTGGCCTTCCTCAGCCGTAATACCTGCATTTGAATTGCCACTGTTTAATTATTGCTTTAGCACTGTTTTAAACCATTACCATTCCAGCAAAAGAATGTAACTCTAACAAACTAACTAATCAATGTTAGGAACTAACTTCAGTGCACTCCCTTTGGTCCAGATAGAACTTAGTCTGCTCCCAAATCTTAGCATGCTCCCAAATACAGACGAATGAATCCTTATTACCTGCAATAACAATCATTCTCTTCCCAATCATACAAACCAAGTAGCCCTTTGGCAAGCACTTCTAGGGCTATAAAAGAAAGGATTCAGGATTGTCTTGTTTACCTGACAGCCGTGTAATAATGTGATGGAGGTAGGTGAGATATCTGGTGGTCAAACTGAGCACAGTTGTCCCAGACAAACTCCATCATAGTACTTAGTTCTGTCCACATTGATGGATCATGCAGAACTAAGGTTTTTCTTTTGTTTCTCAGAGAATATGTGGGTGCTTGGACAAAGTTTCTGTCCCCACAGCAACTGAACCACACCTCTGGACTCTGGAGGAGGCTGTACAGAGATTATACACATGCTTGAGCCCCTGATTTTTCCTGCAGCTGGACACTAACAGTTCAGGCCATGCTATCTGCTGTGGGATGTCAGGAATAGCCTTCCCTTTCAGCAAAGCTTTTTTTACTTTGATTTCAGGAAAGGAGGTCAGAAGCCTTGGGGGACATTTCTGTATATGCTTGCTCATTTGCATTTCTTTGTTGCTTTTGTCAGTTTTGCAGCTAAAACGACCTTGGGAAAATGCTTGGGTCTTTCCTTGCATGGAGTCAACTTTGTACTTTCACACTGAAGAAATGAAAATAATTTTGTGTGTGAGAGTGGGATAGAAGTAGGGATGAAAGCTGCATGTTTCTAATGAAGGAAGACTCATCAGAACAACATCTTTTGTGAAATAATGAGCAGTTTCTTCTAGCATTTCCTTGAGTCTACAGGCCAATGGTACCACCAAAAGGGGGGACTCTCCAGCATGAAGGAGCATGATTTCCTAGAGGGAAGCAATGTGACATCTGTAGAACTTGACATTGTACTCTGTGTTGCAACTGATATGTGCAAGTCTTCCCACCTTCTGTCCAACATTTATCTATTTCTTTCTCCCTGCACCTTCCAGCAGCATATATGGCAGGACTCACTGTGGCTTTTTCCCCCCTGGTATCTAGCACAGTAGCTCTTGTTTGTGTAGTGAAGTAGTCATTGTTTAAAATTCCTGGCTACCACTAAGAATAGAGTTATGTGTTATTTATAATAGGTTGGAATCTTGAGTAGTAGTAGTATTTCATTTTGGCCAGCCACTGAGCTAAACACTTCATGCCCTGACAAGTTACAATGTGGAGACACAGGCATTCAAGTGGGAGAAAAAAAAGGTTCTGAATATTTGTTGAAGCAGTACATAAACAACAAGTCTAAAGCTGGTGGGGTTTTTTTCACTGCTGTTGAGGTATAGAGATATGTTTTTCATGGGAGAAATTCATCACATGAATTACTCTTCCGTCCTGGATCACAGTGTTATGAATGTGCCAGGCAGGTCTGGGACAGACTTAAATAGTAAATAAATTACTATTTCCTTATGCTGATCAGTACAACCAGGGCTGAGGGATCAGCATATGATGCCTAGGAGATGGTGTGTGATATCTAGAAAGTGGGCATTGCAGGACCTATGTTTCTGTGACGGTGCTCTGCTCAGAGGCATGCCTCTAGCTTTGTGTGTCTCATTCTAGGTCAAATTTCCTCCTGTCTTTTATGGGTCATGATAATATTTCACACATTCACTGGTATCAAGGTCAGACTTCCAGAATAAATGTTTTTTTAACAACCTGCAAGCCCTTGGCTTTTCATTCTCTTTTACTCCCATCTGAAAAGAAATCTGACTTCTCCAGTCCTCAGCTTTTCTGGGGAATTCCTAAAAGCCTGCTTTCTGCTATCTAGCATAGGTGCTTTCGAAAGGATCCAGCTCTTCAGCTAGAATAAGTTTGTAGCTTATTAGAAGCACCTGAGATGACTCTCCTTTGATTGCCCTTTTCCTTTTCCCTGCACTTCTCTTGTAGTGAAACTGAAGGGACTGTGGAAACTAACCTATCATCTCCAGTTGCTGAATTCAAGCAGAAACTTGTAGAAGTGAAACTCTAAGGCAATGAACACTTGGTGTGTTTTGAAACAGAAAGCATCTTGCTGGCCTGGAGAAAAGAAAAGGAAAAAAAAAGATCTTCCAAGATTCCAGCTCACAAATATTTTTGGATGAGCTGGAGCTAAAAGCATGGGTCAAACAATAGATACGTGTCTAATCCAAGGGTAGAGCTTGGTGATTCACACCATAACTTCAACTTCAGTCACCCAGGAGCAGCTATCATTTATATGCTGGTGGTAGATAAATCTTTTCTTCTTTCTGCTCTGTTCTTCTCTTGACACTGAAAAGTTTCTCATATAGACATCTGGCAACTAAAGCTGTATTGTAAAGCTACACTGAAACAAGATATTAGGAGGCAGATGGTTTCCATGGCAACTTCAAAGCAAAGTTTAGAGCAATTTCTCCCCACTCTGGTACATTTCAGTATAACACTTAGCACCCACTGGCTGGAAAACTCTATTTGTGGCCACTTCAGCTGACCAGGTGTGATGAGAAATAAAAATAAAGGTGATCCAAACTGACTTCAGTCAACAATTTCCTGCATGGAGGTATCCCGGACATGACCCAAAGCTCTGCTGATCTCCAGGTTTCTGATGTTCCCTGATGAAGCAGTTGCCAGACTAAAGGAATGACAAACCCCTCTGCCATGTCCTCAGTCACATCTGCCATGGAAGAAGTTTCTGACCAGGATTTTGTGTTTGTTCATCTACTTTCTGGTTTAAAGTCCAAAGGAATTTAAAGTCAGCAAAAGATTCATCCCCTTCTGTGTATATATCATGGTTAAAATATTAAAGTAAGCTAATCTAACAGCATTACAGGAAAGATGTGAAGTCAAGGGAGATGATCAAACCTTTATCTGCACCTTTACAGGTAAAATGAAAGAATCATCTGGACTTTGAGGAGCTTTAATGAAGCCTGGGATTCCAAAACTGCCCATACAGCCGGGAGATAAAATATGCTCTGTCTTTTTTTGCTTGTTTGTAGGAAAAATTTGGAAGCATAACCACTACATGAGTTTAAATCGATGTGCCTGCAGGCATATTAGCAAACCCAACTTCTCAGACATGGATTAGTACAATAGCATAAAATTATGCTTGTCATGATTCTAGATAAAGTCAATAAATTCTGTATACATAAAAGGCACAAGCTACCCTTGCCAAGATAAATGAGATCAACAAAAAAATCTTTGTATGGAAATTCCCTGCACAATGTTGCATTTGGTATTATAAAATGACTTCTGAAGCCAGGAAATCCTTAGGAAAGACACTTGTAAAGGACTAACAACTTTCCTTCTTTAAAGTGTACAGCTAAATAATAAGATGTCATAATCACAGACATCTATTTTAGTTAAAAATTTTAATTAACAAGAATTAACTATCTATAATATAATTTATGCAACAAATGTAATAATATTTAAATAAGATTTATTCTTTCCATTTTTACTTGATTAAAAACTGTAAACCTGTGTAGTGTCAAGCTTTCCTGTTTACATTTAAGAGAGGAATAGTCTGTATTATCTAGAATAGGAAATGAAGCTCATAGATTAAGATCTGCTTTGTCTCTCTGCATAAAATAACCTTGTAACGACTCTCACTGTTGAAAACAATATTTATGAATTCAGTGAAATATTAACTCAGATTTTATTGGTGCTTTCTCCTCAGGATTTCACTCTTTCTGATTACCAGAATTTGACAGAATTGCATTGGAGAAAAAAAGCATGCAGTGCTGCCAGGACCGGAGTACTGAGCTAAGCTAAATGTATGTTGTGAGGTGCTAAAGAGAGGATTATTTTTTTCAAAGTACAAACAAACATTGCTGGAAACCCTGGGTATGGTGTGCCAACAGCTGGATTTCTAAGTGACATATCCAAACATGAACACATGTGGCTCTGAAATTTTAATTAATCCACTCCAGAGTACGCTTGTTCTCACTTGGAAGATTCAGAGAACAAAAGGCAAAGCAGTGATGAAGATTTGAATTTGACTCTTCAGTCTAATGTGACATCCAGAGCTCTCTGTTCTTTTCTGTATTCTATACAATGACGAAGATGTGTACAAGTAGCTCTCACAATCTCTGTTAGCAAGATGATGTTGAGGGAGTGGGATAAAATATTAGCTCTGGAACAAACTCTTCAGAGAAAACTGCCTGTACCAGACACTCCTGTTTTGATATATTTTGTAGAAAAAGTAATTTTATTCTTCTCTTCTGTATAGGAAAATACTACATTGGAACGCAGACATGAGCCAGTATGTGTTTTCTAAGGACACTAGCAAATTACTGTTGAATAAGGAGAGGTCAGCAGTTGAGGTAAAAAAGGAATTTTATATGGAGTATATTAAGTAGTTGAAAGTTGTACCTTGAAAGAGAAGATGAAGAAAAGGTGGATGGGAGAAAGGTGTAACTTGATAAAGATCACCTATTTCTTTTTTAATAATCAAGTGATTGCACAGGACACATGTAATTCTCTGACTACATATGGTAATCTTTATTCAAGGATTTATACCCTGATCTTCTGTAGGATAACAGCCCCCTTATCTTACTTGGCTCAATTCCTTTTGTTCAGTCCTGCCATTTTGCTTCTCTAACATGCCATTTCTATCAAAACACATCTGACACTCTTTTGGACTGATTTACAGTATAATTTGCAGCACTTATGAATATTGACCTTACAGTTGACAATATAACAACCATTGTTTTTGTTGCCAACAAAGACTGAACAGGAATGTCCAGAGAGGAGCACAAACCTCTGCAAGGAAAAGATAATTCCCTGGGCTAGATCTGCAGCAGGCTGCTCCTGTCTGTGGAAGAGTCATACATCCCACAGCGATGGTTAGATCTCATTGGGCTAAGGAGATTGTGCTGCACTATGAAAGCCCTCAAGGACTCCTTGGGGGTGTAATTTATTCAAGGGTGAGTTCCCCATTCTCAATGACATCAGAGCAGCACCAATAACATCAGCAGTGTTTGAATGCCTTCAGTAGGCTGACATGGAACTGCTGCTGGTACTTAACAACAAGCCAAATACCTACTTGCAAAACATAGTTAATCACTACTGACAACACATTCACACTTGGCTGTCCCATCATGCTAACTGTAGTGAAATGTTAATAGGCCGGTGTCAGTGGGAAATGCACACATGACCTCAAGAGGCTGTGTCTTTCTGACAGTGTGCCTAAAGGCTATGTGTGTCCTGCTGTGGTGGTGCACCCAGTCAAACAAACAGGGTGCTGTGTACAAGTGCACTGCTATCCTTTGTCCTGGTAGATGATATCTAATGACATGAATGATGGCTGTCATCAAAGCACACAGTCACAGAGAGATGGGAATTGCTCCATGCCCTCTCAGATTTGAGTTAGCTATTAGAGAACCATTCCTGACAATGCCTAAGTGGCAAAATTAGAATAGGTCTTGGAGGCAATCTATTCCCCTTAGTTTGAAACTTTTCTTCCCTCCCTTCCAAGAGTACTCCTTCAAGCTTTTTAAGTTGTCAAATACCAAGCTGAGGCTAGAAAGTAGTGCAGAATAATGGCAACCCTGTGGAGAAGCAAACAGATTTGAGAGCCCAAAGTCTCTGCTTCCAAGGTAGTTTCACTGGACTAACTGGATCTTGTCTGGCCCTGTGAGTTCAGGGCCCACTACTGGCTGGAGGACCAAGGTGGGGTCCTCTTCTGGTTTAGCTTCATCTAGAAGAACCCATTTGTGTTCTGTGAGGTCACCACATGAAGCTATTTGCTTCCAGACCACACTCTTGATCCAAACTACAATGCACTTTTAAAGTTAAAAAGTATTTCAGAGTCCTACTTGGGGTAACCTAGAAGTAAATTAATTATCATTCTGAGACAATCAGATCTCTTTGAAGCATTTCTGGTGAGAGAGTTAAATGTGGATTGTATCTAGTATCATCAGACACATATGCCAGCTGTGACTGCAAGCTAGGAGAAATTTAGACAATGGCGAGGAAGAGTCAATCCTTTTTTGCCCTTCTTTTCCAGGGAAATATAACTCACCAACAATAATGTGTGCAGCTATCTAGTCAGAGTAATATTCTTCAAGAAAACAGAGTGTGTTTTCAATTTTATATTTTTTCAGTTTTTCAATTTTTATGGCTAATGTAAACTTGAGACATAAAGGAGCCTTGTGAATAAAATCAAAACTATAATAAGTCAGATGCCAGAAAGCTGAATGTTAATAAATGCCTGAGGTTTAAGTAAACACCAGAAAAATGCTGCAACTGCCTATAGTGAGGAAGAATTAATAAAATGGTCATTCCCTGCAGGGAAGTATTTACTAGGTCAAATAAAGTGCTGCACATTTCAGGCTGTTGGTAGGCTGCTCCTGATCCAGTTCTTAAAAGGAATGTCCCTTTTATTCTTGTGGTTATCAGGGTCCCATGACTACTTCCATCTCTGGGGATATATCTGTTGTGCTTTTGAATGCTAGGGTCAGAAGAAGTGGTGGTTTGGTGGTGAGGAAGAAAGGGATCCAGTGAATGTCAGGGAAAATATATAAAGAAGAATTTCCTCTCTTCTGTTTTATTGATCTTTTGGCTGTTGTGGTGGGTTAACCCGGGCTGGAGGATGCCAGGTACTCACCACGCTGCCCAATCACTCACCTCCTCAGCTGGATGGTAAGAGAGAAAATAAGATGGAAAACCCCTTCATGGGTCAAGATAAAGGTGGTGTAACAAAGCAAAAGCTAGGCTGTGTGCAGAAGAAGAAGAAAACAAAAGGTTTATTCTCCCCTCCCCATCAGCATGTTATGTCCAGCCACTTTCCTGGAGGTGGGACCCCAGTACACGTAGGGGTTGCTCCAGGAGACAAATGTAATGATAACCAATCCCCCCTTCTCCTCCTCCTTTCTCTTTGCTTTTATTTCTGAACAGCTGTCATATGATATAGAATATCCCTTCAGTCAGTTTTGGTCAGCTTTCCCAACCATGTCCCCTCCCAAGACCTTGACCCTCCCAAGTCTGCTGGTGAGGGGGGATGTTGCAGAGACCGCCCTGATGCTGTGGCAGCACTGCTCAGCAGCAGCCAGAATGCTGTCTGTGTTATCAACACCTTTCTAGCCACCAGTGCAAAGCACAGCACTGTGGGGGGCCGCTTTGGGGAAAATATAGTCCGTATCAGCCAGACCCAATACAACTGTGTATAGGTACAGCAAGATTGATCAGTGTCCAACTTTTCTGAATTAGCATTTATGATCTTTCCAGTTTCCATCTACACCCAGGTTTCAACTGCAGTTCATGTAAAATTGCTATTTTCAGGCGGTCTCCTGTTCTCCATGATCTTAAATACTCATTTAATAGATTCAGTTGACTTGTCACGATCCTTGCCGTTTAGTCCATTTTCATACGAGGGCTCCTGATAGTGCTTCCACTGCAGCTGAGCCATTAGCTGTGGGAGAAATTAAATCTAACATATTTAATCCATTGCAATCATCTGATGTAGGCAATGCTTTCACATCCACTGTCACCAGCCTGATATACTCTCTGATTCTTCTGCTAGCTGGAGCTACTGCTGAAGGAATGGAAGTAATGAAAAAATGTGATAAGGTTTTCAATAACCTACATCTTATGTATGGGGAATATAAGGTGTGTCAGCAAGTATGGAATTACAGAAAATAAGTCTTATTGAGCAAACTGTTTACCTATTTTTTGCTGCATTTTCTGTTTTAGTCAGTAAAACCTAAGCAAATATAGCAAACTTATTGGAGTTTTCATTGACATAATGCAAGATTTTAAAAATGCTTAGTATCATAAACCAGGTATTAAACGTCCAGAAATATTAATGAGAAAATGCCAAAAGATGGAAGTTTATGAAAAATGAAACTTTTTACATTGAATGGATGTTTACTTCTAGTGAAGGTGTGCAACACGAAAGATAAAGTCTCATGATGCTCAGCATTTTTACCAGTAAAAATTAGGAAGTAAATATGCATTATGTGTAAAATCTCAGATGGGAAACATTTATGAGAAGAGCCCAGTCAGGGGGTAAACTAGGGAAAGCAAAGGATCTGAAAGGGCTAAGACACCATAATGGAAAAGCCTTGTACAACGGCATGGGTAATGGTGGAGGGAAACCCTTCAAGCAGAACTGGTTAGAGAGAGAATTTTCTGTTGGCATGGAAACATCTGCTGGAAGGAAAACACTATGGTGCATAAGCGTTCCAGGAGCCTTCAGGCATGAGCTGACAGCAACTGGAAGCTGTTTCCAGACATATAGATAAAAAGTTTGTTGGGGAGAGTCAGCATGGATGTTCAAGAGGAAAATCATGCTTAAACAACATAGCTGCCTGCAATGAGACAATTGGCTTATTGATGAAGGGAGAACAGGAAAAGTTGTTTGGTTTGACGCTTGTGTAACAACATCATCAACAAAATAATGAAGTGCACCCTAGTTTAGTGAACAGTGAGTGGACTGAAATACTGAACTGCCTGGTTCAAAGGGTTGTGATCCTTTTCCGGTCAGTAGGAACTTCACTGGACTACCATGACTTCTCAAATATG
Source organism: Corvus brachyrhynchos (assembly GCF_000691975.1). NCBI lineage: Eukaryota > Metazoa > Chordata > Aves > Passeriformes > Corvidae > Corvus > Corvus brachyrhynchos. The sequence goes on along the minus strand of NW_008237231.1, from coordinate 515,246 downwards.
GATGATAGCTTATCCACTTCATCTACAAGTTCCCTCAGTATCCATGGATATATCTCATTAGTTCCCATGGACCCTTGCAATTTCAGGTTCCTTAGATGGTCTTGAACCTGATTTTCTCTTGTATGTGGCATTGGCCATATGCTGCTATCTTTGCATATGATATATCTCTCTGTGGCTCAGTATGCCTAGCAGTGGATATATTGTGTCTAGTTATGGTGTTCATACTTTAAAGTATATTTTAGAAGGCAGAAGGAGTGTGAGTGACGCTCATGCCCAGAAGGATGTGACAAGCTGTCTGTGACTGCAGGTTTTTGTTATTCTGTGCTCCATCAAAGGACTCTATCTGCAGGAGATATGCGAGGTGTCCTCAAAGTAACACCAGTATGTGGACACTAGTCATACACAGATTTACAGCGCACAGAGGGCTTCAGTGCCTGGATGTCTCTGAGCTGTCAGTAGGAGGCACCCCAGCCAACTTCTGTCACCCTTCCTCCTCCCCATGAAATCGAGGAGATGTCTCACAATCAGGAACAGGCTGAGGGACAGCAAGCTCTGACCTTGCCTGCTGATGCTGCATTTTGCAAAAAGAGGTTCAGTGGAGATACTCCATAATTTCTAATTATGTTACTCCACAGTGTTCCCTAGAGGCCAAACCTGCTTAGTTTATGCTATCAGAGCAGAAAAATGATGTTTACATGCAATAGCCTTTCCTCCTGCCTGCAATTTTTGTGCAAAGTCTTGGATGATGCTAGAGATTAAAGAAACTGAGGAACCACCCTCCCAGCTAAGAGCTCTAACATATTCTTTCTGGTCAGGCAGAGGGGACAGAAATACTCCTTTTCTGGTAAGTTATAGCTATGCCTTTTTGATGTGATTTCTGGAGGTGATTCGGCTGAAATCTATAATCTCATTCCTAGTTTAGCTTTAAGACAAAGATTAAAAGCAGTTTAATATTGGTTTGATTTTTTTCCCCCTTTTAAGCCAAATGGATACCTGGTTATTGAGACAGGCTAAATATAGTTTGGTGAAATGATAATGTGTCAGATGGTAAAAAGACACAGTCATTCCTTGCCCTTCCATTTTTCCAGATATGAGCTGTTTACAGAGGAGGGAAGAATGTGGTACAAGAACAGTTCTGTTGATTGTTTACTGCACTGGAACATGGGAGAGCAGGGAGTCCTTAGGAAGCAAAAGTAGAGTTGTTCATTTTTTTAAGATTGATTTTGAATTACACTGAGGTTTGTAACAATTCTGTTACAACACTTATGAGAAATATTTGTACCTGAAATGGTATTCATAAGCGCGAGCAGCAACATTAATACTTCCATGTTGTCCATATAAGACTGGTTCCACGTGAATTTTAGTGGAACAATAGCAACTTCTTAATCACAAGGAACACTTTTAACTACCATTAAATCTGTGGTATAAAGTAATAGGTGTGAACATTGCATCCAAATGCTGAACCTGTCAATCTTGAATTGACCCAGTGCATTATGCAAGGCTGATGCAATCTCAGCCAATGAGACTTAGCTGTGTGTCCCTGAGGTCTGATTTCAAGCCCCTGTGGTCCAGAAGAAATGGTCCTACTCTCCTGATGTGAGGGACTTCTCTGAATTACCAACCTTACCAGGGGTTAAACTAGTAGATTGCGTGAACATGGTGGTAAATTGAGTAGTTCTCACCAATGTACTAGATCAGGGCAGGATATTTGCAATTAGTAGATCACTAGCACGGTGAATATTTTCACTTGAAAAATAGGCTGTTGTTTTCAAATACTCAGTCTTAAAGACAGGTTTCTCTCCCATTTTGCAGCATTCATACAGGATTAATCTAGTACAAAAGGGTCAAAGGTTTTTATCTTTGGTAGATTCCCTGTCAACACAGGTTATGGATGATTTTCCTAAACTCTTCTTCTAAAATTATTAATTTAAATATTTGCATTTATCCTGTTTTGGTACTTGAAAAAACTAATACGTGCCAGTCCACAAGAAAAAGCATATCCCCAGAAGGACCAGCTTCTCTCCAAGAAGTTGGGAGGCCAAAAACTGCCTGCAGGAGAAATGAACAAAAAGATTTGGCTGAACTGTTAAACTGCTAAGAGTTCTTTTTAAAGGGCCTTAATTAACTTTTGTCTTATTAAGAATTCTTTTGAAAGTTCTTAAACAACTTTTCCCAGTTATTAAGCTAGCACCAGTAATGGTATAACGTTATTAGTTTCAGTAAGCCATTTTTTAATTTTCCTATGAAGAAGCATCATTTGGATACACTGCTTCAGAGATTCCTGATTATTTTAAAATAAGCTTTATATCAATTATTGTACAGTGGAGATTAGTGATGTCAAAAAATCTTTCTCTGCTTGAAATATGCTTTTTCTCTTTGTGAATAAATTCTACTATATCTTGCATACTTTGTAAAATAATTTAATCACTGGTAAGATGTAAAAGAGCATAGAAAAGCTCCTGTGCTACTGTACCTGGATCACTATTTTCCTGTTGAAAAATAAAAGGAGTTTGTCCACAGCAATCAGAGAGTCACAAAAAGGATGACTTCATATGGTTCTTAGGAAGACATGCCTTTCAGTTTGAGAAATGTATTTTTCTGTATCTCACTGGACAGGGACAGATGGGATTTTCTGTAGAAACTCAGCCCTTCTCCAGGTCACCAAATGGAAAGCAGAATAGATGCTTTTGTGAAGCTTTAAGCATGGCTTTCTTAAGGACTGGGACAGCCCACTGGACAGCTGGGACCTAACAAAGTGTGAGATCTCTGACTTTCTCCAACATTATATGAAATCAATTGCCAGACTGGAATGCACCAATCCTGACTGGATTCTATCATCATTACATACACTGAGCTGGAGTTTGCTGCTGACAGTGTCCACAGGGTGAGTGCAGGAAATGTTCCTACTCCCTGTAAATTCTGGGAGCTGTATCTGGTCCTTGTACTCTGAACAATAAATTGCTATCAATATAATTGTCAAATACTCTATAGTATGCTTCCACAGAGAAAGCAAAATGCCTGTGTCTTTCAGAATGTCCTCTCCTCTCCTCTCCTCTCCTCTCCTCTCCTCTCCTCTCCTCTCCTCTC
>NW_008237231.1:504682-511925 GCF_000691975.1 Corvus brachyrhynchos | reverse complement strand
CTCTCCTCTCCTCTCCTCTCCTCTCCTCACAGTCTATTCTATTCACAAATGTGAAAACAACCATGGTTTGTACTGTGCAGGGAAATCGCAATGTGACTGTGTCACACATTTGAGATGAGACCATTTCAGAAAGATGTTGAAGGATCCTTTTCTCCCTGACCTAAATAACAGACTTAGGAGCAAAACTGTTAAGAGGATTGTATAAAAGAAGCACTTCATAAATTTCCCTTGGAAGACAGATGCTGTAGCCCTAATACAGGACAATTTTGGTAATCCTTTCTCTTTTCCTGTTTTCTGAGGTCACTCACCATCTGCTTGAACTAAGTGCCTGTGTGGCTTTACAAGTCAGCTCATTTCTCTGTTCAGGAGGAAAAAGTATCTTTGGAAGTTACCAGAGCAACCAGCTCTGAATTACAGAACAATGTCTAGGCAAGAGAGACAGTCTTTATTTATATTCTATCTATTTTTAGAAAACATTGTGTCTTGTAAACTGTGGATCTATTTTCTCTCATTAATTATGTGAATTTATAAATTAATTTTAACTCCTATTAAAAAAAATAAAGACAAGTGAGACCATTGGCACCAAAAAAAGCAGTGTCCAGAATATCCAAACATACACTCTGCGGAAGGGGTAGGACTGCAACTTGCATTAGTTAAACTGGCATCTATGGCTGCCTTGTCAGCAAGTCTTGGTCCCCCCTATTCTTGCTGACATTGTCAGTATATTGCTCTTTTCAGCTCCATAGCTCTTCCCAGCTCATCACTTCTGCTGTGCAGCCCTCCCACCATTGCACCCCTACCCTTTCCTCCTGTCCCAGGTGTTCCCCAGTCCCTCCACCATCTCTGGATTCTTACTCAAGATACAGCTCCTTGTCCATTCCTTTTCTCAGTCAGCCTCCCCCTTTCCAGCATGGTAAATCTCCTCCCTAGTCCTATTCCTTCCTTTCTTCCCACAGTGGAAAAACTCACTTTTACCCTTTTCCCATCGCACTTATTCCCTTGAGTTGCCTTTGCCCCAAAGCCTATTTGTATCTGAGCTGACAATTAAAATCCAATCTTCTGGGCAATTTTTTACTTTAATTTCTTCCTAATCTCTCTTTCCATTCATGATCCCAGCACCCCTTGTCCTTTACTTCTCTTTCCATTTCCGTTATTTCCACTCTGCCTCTGAAAATCTACTCTCTTTCCTCCTTCCAGCCTTTTTATAAAATTCCTAATGGTCTAAAAAAGGAGACACCTTTCCTCTAAGTAATATTCTCAGATAGTTTCAGCAAGAAGGGAAGGCTGAAGATGTGTAGTTCATCAAAATATGGTGGAAAGGAAAAGAGATAAAGGAAACAAACCAGCAAGATTCTGGAAAGATGTTCACCTTGTGTATATATTTTTATGCAGCTTTGAATGATGTTTCTGTTGAAAGGTACAATGTGTCATAAAATAGAACAAAGTTTATAACTTAAGGATGTGAAAAAGTCTGGCAACCACCAACCATGTCTGAGTCTGGCCAGTATGGATTGTCATCTTTGCCCAAAGCAGCAATTTGCAGTCTTGTAGTACAAAAGTCATAAACAGTAAGTGGAAAGAGACAGTTTAACCAAGCACTGTTTGCTTTATCTTAAATATGTGTGAAGCTTTATATTGTTTTTTGTGTTACATGTTGTTTCTTTTTCAGTGCATAAGTGTGAAAAACTGAAGCATATTATCGGTAGTATAATAATAGGGTAGTGTGATGGCAACAGGAGGAAAATCCAGCAGCCAATTCTGCTCAGACAGAGCAGAACTAGAGGGCAGGACAAGACCTAGTGCACCAAGGACTCTTGGATGCCTCAAGAAAGCAGCCTTTCCTCCAAAACCTCCTCCCTTTATTTGGATGCCAAATGTGAGTACACCAGTGTTTCAGATCACACATCAGACAAGCCCCGGTAAGATGTTCCTCCTCACAGTGCTGAAGCAGGTGTGTCCCCTGACACACTCTGAAGCAGAATGAACAAGACACAAATCCAAATGTCAGTTTTTTTCAGTGGCTGCAAGGTGTTTTGAATCTGGTCCTGAGGCAGCATTTGATGAAGTGGCAAAATGAAAGCGTGGGGAACACATTTCATTGTTCTTTCTTTCTGTATCACCCAGTAGTCACATATGCCAGAGGGATGTGTCTTAGAAGGTGTTTCTCCTTGTCAAACTCACAGAAACTGTGGCTCTGCATAGAGGATATATTAGCAAATGAGCAGGGTTGGCATCACAGAATAATTAGGCTGGAAAGGAGCCCAGGTGGTCTCTGGTCCAATCTCCTGCTCACTGCAGGTTCAGCTTCAGGTTGAACCTGACAGCTCAGGGCTTCACCCATTCAGGGCTTGAAAACCTCCATGGAGATTATGCAGCCTCCTTAAGCAGGCTTCTCCATTGCTTAGCTTACTGTGCATATAAATCTCCTTACTGGAGCACTTTGAGAGGAAACTTTTCTATCTATGCAGAAGGGGCATCAGCCACCAAGTGATGCTACTGTCACCTGAGGACATATAAAACTAGAACAATGACTCTTGGATTGGATATGAGCAGCACTTCTGCCACCTGGCACCAAGCTGATTAGCAGCATTTTTCACACATCTAAATAATCCCCCAATTTAGGCAACAAGCACATTATAATGTCCAGCTAAACTACAGAAGAATAGCATTAAATATTAGAAATGTGTAAACTTGAGCAGAAAATATTCTGTTTCAGTGCCTTCCACATTATTTTGCCATATCTCTTGGCTTGAATTTTTAAATGATAGGTAAGTTCTGAACTTTCCCTTTCAACCCCATCCAGGCACAATAAAAGGTAATGAAGGCAAATATGTTGTGCATGTTGTTGAAAATCCTAGTGAAACACCTTGGAGAAGAGGCTAAAATAGCAGAGCAATACACATGAAAATGATATTGAGGGCTGCTAGGAAAACTGGTCTTGACAGGATCATAGGAAAATCTGGGTTCAAAGGGACCTGGTTATTGTATGGTTCACCCCCCTGGTCAGGATTGTCTTTAGATTAAGATAAGGTTGTTCAAGACAACCTTAAAAGGACATTGAAATCCTTGGAGCTTTCAGCAGGGTTTTGAAATGGGTGATGTTTATCAATGCTTCAAGTAGTCATTGATTTCAGTGCTTCTGTGTGACAAGAAAAGGAAAACCCTGGAGTAAATGAGGGTGTTGGGTAGGATTTGAGAACTATAGACTCAGAGTCTACGCACTGGGAGAAACCCACAGTCAAAGGCTGCCTTCTTATTTCCGTGAGGGCGTGTACAGACACAGGGCTAGACAAAGACTGTCTTACATCATGAAGGAAGCAATTGAAGTTTCTAACAGACCATGCCTCCTCTGGACATCCATCTCTTTTTTTGAAGGTAATCAGACTCAGAGTTTAAGGAACAGGAGTCACTGATGTGTCTGTGCAAAACACAGTTTCAACTCTTTACTGTGGAAGACACAGTAAATGAGAACCAACTTATTTAATCTAAAATTTGTGGGCTCCATGTGGCACAGCCTGGCTGCCAAAAGGAGAAGAGAGGAAGAACCCCAATGTAAGATTCCCAAGGAAGACAATTTGACCTCTGTCCTTGCCCAAGTAGCATCTTGCTCTAGAAGCCAAACTGAGCATCCTATGAACTCTGAATCCCCATGAAAAACCCCACACGTGGTGAATGAGCTTTCCATGACTCTTCAGTCTTGGTTAGAAAGGTCTCTGTGAGGAGGGAACAGCCTGGTCCATGCATGCCACAACACGCGGCAGCATGTTATAAAATGACGAGGATGTTTAGGCAGCAAGCTGTGCACAAGAGCTTGTCACGACAGTGTTTGCTATAAACATCAGGTGGTATTTTGATAAAGAGATGTGGTGTGGTATGATCTGCCACAACATGAGGATAGGCTGGAGTGTATGGGACAAATCCTACAGCAGTCAACCCTGATCTCACAGCAGAACTCACTACCCTTCTGAGCCTGGGTTTGCACCCCAGAGCTTTCTGCACTGCAATCAGATTTTATCCCCTTCTCACTTGCAGTAGTTTTCTCTGAGGGAGGATCTGGTCATTCTATTACATTTGATTTTCTTATTCACAGATATATTTCCTTAAATTTCTTGCTTTTTCCACATCTAGAGGAATAGTGACTACTTGCTGCCTGCTCATTGTATTTCACTCTCTGAATTGCATGGAATTTCTGCTTATGATTGGTGACTTGCATTTAAAAGATGAGACTAGTGCATGAAAGACAGTGAATTATTTCCAGCCCTATCTCAGTGTAAGTAACTGCTAAACTTCATGAATGTTTAGTAGTCATATAAGCAATTATAAAGGAATTTGTGGTCATCTGACCACTAAGAAAAAAAAAAATATTATTACACCATGAAAAACTATGCATTGAACTCAGTATGCTCAGTTAAAAGGACATTAGAACATCTATATTTGTTTTGTCTGATTTCCTCTAAATATTTTTTCCATAAATTTGAAGTATGCATTTCCAAAATTATGTTTTCCATCATCTTTCTTTCATGTATGTCCATACAGTGGGTGGACTTTTAATTTCAATATCATGTTTTGACAAGCAATTTCAAGGAAGGCATATTTTATAAATGCTTTTTGCAAACAAGTGATATTAAACAAGGTTCTATAGTTTGGCTGAGTGTTAGAAATGCTTTGTCAAAATACTCCTTCCTCCAAATCTAAGGTTTTATTTTAAGGTGACACTGAAATATTTAAGCAAACATGTAGGCTGCTATTCTAAGAAATGCATCTACTGGTTGGCAGAGCATTATTCATTATCCCTGATATATTCATTGCATTTATTTATTAGCCGGCTCTATTGAATTTCATAGCATGATGCCCTTTTATTTTAAAAGCATATGTGAGTTACAGCAACCCTTAATTTATTAGTCTTTCACAATCCAAAAGTCCTATTTTTTTTTGGTGAAACAAAGCTGTAATCCTGCTAAACTTTGTCATTTTATTGTTGTTCACTGGATGCCTTGTGTCTTCAATGCAATGTTATCATTAACCTTATTAATGAATCAGACCAACCTATAGCTTGGAATAGTATTCTCAAATTTGTAGGGATATCTTTCTTATTTCACTTCTGCAAATAAAAATTACTGTAACACCAAGCAGTGTTTGTTGTTTTGCAGGTAAATTGCTCTGCTGAAAACTTTATCAGTTGATGTGTATTCAGAAGTTTAAAACACTGTGTGTGTGTGTTTTGAGGAAAGGTATCTATATGTGACTTTTATCCAAATATCTTGATTTCTTACCACTTTTAATAAGCTACATCAAAAAACAACTTGTGAATAACTTAAGAAAATATGATTCTCACTCAATCTCCTCTAAGATATCCTTGGGAATTCCAAGGGCCAGAAAAGCAGATTAAAAATTCCTTTACAGATCATATGAGCTATTGCTTATTAAAGCTCAGATTAATTACTTCTCTGTTGATAAATTACTTCTGACACATGTAATTAAAGCAGAAGATTCAATCATTAACTTCAATCACTGTGAAAGTACACTTAAAAGGAGCAAATTGTGATGCAGAAAGGGCAATAGCCTAACAGTATGCTGCTTTTATATATATAGATAGATAGATATCTTTTACAGGAAAATGTTTATAAAAATGTGATTGTGTATATTTGATTTTTCATACTTGTAAAACCTTAAATCACTGAAACAACATGAAAGAAAAAAAATGCTTGAAAACGTTTTTAAAAGAAAGCTTTAGAGGAATAATTGTTTGATGTGGTATGGTACCTATATGTAGCACACATCTCTGATGCTCCCTACATGCAAACAAGCTGGCGTCTGACATTGCTAGTTATTGTACCATCATGGAGAGAAAGGCAGTCTCTGGCTCAGAGAGGTTTGGGACTTTAGTAACTGCATCACTGTGTGACTGCCTCACACTGCAAGGAGAAGAATGCTGCACTGAACTCAGAGACAGGGTGGTGCCAATCAGCCTGGCTAAAAGCCTGCTAATGAAAAAACATGCAGTGATTTTCAGTGACATGACTGCCTTGGAGTATCTCATGCACTAACTAATCCTGGTCAAGTGGTTCTACTTTGATGTGGCTGGTAGGAACTGACCTTGTGTCTTTTCCAACCCAGATTTCAACCGTGTCAGTACATTTCTCTAGGTATCATCTGAATACTGTGCCATTGGCTAACACCAAACTCAACAGCTATCCCTTGCTTATGAGCAGGGGTCAGGTAGAGCATTACCCTGATTGTCCCCTCTGGGATTTGCATCAGGAAAGAAAAGCAGCGTCCTGTGTTGCTCGCACAATCCTGCATTTTCTGACTAGTAAATGTCCATGTTGTTGAAATCCACCCTGAGGAACAGAGACTGCCCCTGGGAAACTTCTCCAAGTGGTTCGTGGAAATGCTTCATCTACTTCATTCTTTACATGAGGGACTCCATAACAGACTCCCAACAGATTGTCTGCAGTGTTTCTTTTCCTTCTGTTATGGACTCCCAGGCTTTCAGCAGGGAAAGGAGGACATAAATTTTTTCTCCTTTGTTAACATCTGATACGGAAAAAGGGAGATAAATCTGAAGGATCTGTGGTCAGGCCTGATAAATAGCTACTTCTGTGAGAGTTTTGTTGTATTTCAGAGGTGTTTTCCCATTAAATTAGGAATAGCACATATATAAAGGGGACTTAAAAGAAAGATGGGGACAGACTTTTTAGCAGGGCCTGTTGTAATAGGACAAAGGGCAATGATTTTAAACTGTAGGAGGGTCAATTTAGATTGGATATAAGGAGAAGATTTTTTACTATGAGGGTGGTGGAACCCTGGAACAGTTTCCAAGAGATTTGTTAAGATGCCCTATCCCTGGAAATAATCAAGGTCAGGCTGGATAGGGCTCTGGACAACCTGATCTAGTTGAAGATATCCTCATGGCAGATGGCAGCAAGATTGGACTAGATGACCTTTAAAGATTCCTTCTAACCCAAATTACTTTTTAATTCTATGATTCTATGCTGAAGTGTAAGTTCTGATTGTCATAATATTTTGAAGTCTAAACCTATCTCTAAAATTGTCTGGAGTAAAATAACACTCTTGGAAAGGAAAATCTGGAGTTTGGGCATTAAGGGCAGGAGAATCCTTCTGGGAAGGTGACGGGAAAGCTGTTAAAACATCTTCTGTGGGCTGAGAGACAGAACAAGCTGGAAACAAATTTAATTGTTAGTGCTCAGCTTTCTTGCTGAGAACTGGAACATCAGTGTAG
>NW_008237231.1:474777-504670 GCF_000691975.1 Corvus brachyrhynchos | reverse complement strand
AACAGCGGGGTAGGGAACAACTGGCAGTGAGGCCAGGTCAGCCAAGAACTGGAGTGTGTGTGTCTGGTGGAAGGAGGTCAGACTTGAGGGTCCACGGCAGCTTGCTTGAGTCCTTGCTGCTCCCCAGCAGTCCCAGAGTTACATTCTACTGCAGGAGGAAAGAAAGCAATCACTCCATTTATAATCTCTGTTGTCTGTACAATGAATGCATTTTATGACTGATACTCAACTCTATGACAGATGCCCAACTTTTAAAAGACAAAATTAGGTGAAATGAATGTCACCCTTAAAGGTGAAGTATTTGCCAAAGAACACAGAGAAAACAGGAAATAAAAAGCAGCACATTACTCTAACATAGGCTGTAATATAGAGGGTGATTGGGAAGAGTACAGCTCTGGCTTCATTTATGGAAATGAAATTGCATCCACTTACACAAAAATGATTATAGCTCCCTCTGTCCTAGATTAAACAACCCCCAGGTCTCATTTACCTAGTGTGCCCAAAGTTCAGATTCACCCAGCCTTTTTCAACATTTGAAATAGCAATTTGAGGCTTCAGTTCTTTCTGTCCTTCTTCATTCACAGTTGCTAAATTCTAATTACATTTTTTTTATGCAAGCAGCAGACCAGCGACTCTCTTGCCTGAGAGATTTTTCCCTTTTTTTTTTTTTTTTTAAAGAGGAAATAAAGAGATGTCATAAAAGCTTAAAAATTCTGGGTAAAGGTATCAGAAGAAGAGTGTATTTCTTCTATCTACTTCTCAGCCACTGGTAACATGATCATCAGACATTTTATTCATGTAGGCCTTTTATCTGTACCTGTTGCTACTCAAACAGTTTGGAAGCAATGCATATAATTATTTTCTTGAGAGAAATAAAAAATATTCTTAATATTCTCTAGGTATTCTTACTAACACAGTTTCTTAGGGTAAATAGCAAGCACCTGGCAGGATGTGTAAGAAAACCATATTACAACAATTAACTTTTGTTTTGGGACCACGTAGAAAAGTGATTAACCCAAAGATACATTTCATTATTATATTGTTATATTTTTCTGCATTTTGGTAGAATTCTATGGAATAAGATACATGGATCAGGGAACCAAAAAGGAGAAGAAATTACTTTAAAGAACCTACCTTTGTCCTTAATTTTTCTTCATCATTTGTTAGTGAAGAATAGTGGAATGATGATGCCAAGTCAGAGAAAAAGTCCTTTTAGATTTGCTCTGTATGTCAAACAGTGGAGGATGATGGGATCACAGGATAACTCAGGCACAGAGGGACCTCAGGAGGCCCCTGGTCCAACCTCCTGCTTGCAGCAGGTTCATCTCTGGGACCAGTCCAAGCTGCTCAGAGCTTCTCCTAGTCAGTGTTTGAAAAGAACAAAGGCTACAAAACCTGTGCCTTTGCCTGACTCTCCTCTCATGGAAAAAGTTTCTCCTTCTAGCGAGGGTGAGGCTCTCCTGCTACAGTTACTGCTCACTGTTCCTTGTCCTCCCACCCTGCAAGGCTGCGATGAGCCCAGCTGCACATCCTTGATGACCTCCACACAGCTGTGGATTTCCCCAAATCCACAGCTCCAAGCTGTTAAAGTCCAGCTCCCCCAGCCTCTCCTCAGAGAGATACTATTTCAGGCGCACCCCCATGACCCAGTAGGAAAAAAAGGGAAGACCTGAAAAAACCCCACTATTTTCCCCCTAGATTTTGTTGCAGTGTGTGCAGAGATTTATTTCACCTTTGATTAGCTTGCTTATCCAGTTTCTTACCCATATAGTTACCCACCTAGCTTGACTGTGGTGTCCAGACATGAACACTGGAACACTGTGGGAGATCTTTCCAAAAATCTTGCTGAAGTTGACGTGAATGATATCCCTGCTCTCTCCTCGTTCACAAACCCAGCCACATTACTGTAGAAGACAAACAAGCTGGTCTGACATGATTTATCCTGGCAAACACATGCTCTTTCAGTCACTGTCCTCTCCTCTCTGTTGTCAGAAATGTACTTCAAGGGAATAGAAACTTGTACTCAGGGAAAAATGCAGAGCTGGGGAATGCAGGAAGTCATAACTACCCTTGTATGCATTCCCAGTTTTCAGCATACTTCAGGATGGAGGATTACTGAATCAAAACTGGTATCTTTGTATTAGTGAACATCAAGGTACATTATCTCCCAATAATACCTCTAATTCCGACCTAATTAGACAGGTAGCATCTCCAACAACCTACAAATGTGTCACACTTTAATTTCATGCTCTGTGAAGATGTAGATACCTCAGCTTTGGGGTTCAAAGACTTCTGATCATCAGTCTTCTCTTTATATTCAGTGGAGAGTAGTAGGTTCCTAAGTAGGAGGAACAGGCAGGTTTGTTTTGTTTTATTTTGCTTTTCAACAGACTTATTTATTTTAAAGTGGTTGCTTGGAAAAGTAAATGAAACTCTCTTATGTAAAGTAAATAAACAAACTCTCTTTATTTGAAGTGAATAAACAATTTTTTTCTCAGATAGAGGCCACATAGGATCGAAGACTTGTATAGAATGAAAAAGTTGTTCCTTCCTCTGCCCAGTGACATTTGTCTGGATTTATCAACATACTCAGAAATCATAATGATTTTTACTTTCATTTGGGGTTTTTCTTCACTATGATTACTTCACTTATAGATACAGTTTGCCCAGGGAGAGGTCAGGGAGTTGGAAGTGCAGTCTGACTGTCTGGCTAAGCATGATAAATGCAGTTACTGATCAGCTTCCACAAGATCCCCAAACCACAGTTAGATAATGACTCTCCCTATCCTAACTGGGATTCATCTGCTTTATTGAAGGATACCTTCTTTCCAAGGATTTTACAAATACTAAATGCAACCTGCTGAATTCAGCTCCCGTCACTCAAGCTGAGATCCATAATGTGGTCATAACCACTTGATGACAATTATTGGTGTGATCTGCCCCAGGGTTGATATGCAGAATTTCACTTGAGACCACATCAGCTTTAGCCACTTAACCTTAGACTTCAGAGCATAAACCACAGCCAGCATTTGTGTGTACCTTACAATAACCCCTTGAATAACCATTAATTTATACACAGCTGTCAACTTCATTTTTCTAGCTGTAGGAAGGTACAACATACTGAAGTCTGAGTAATTTTTAACATCTTAAGGTGCAGAGAAGTGCTTTAATATGTTCATTTTTTTTATACTTAGCTTTGATTTTACCTAGGCCCTGTGCTTTGAAATTTGCATGGGAGTTAACAGTATTGCCTCTTCACTGTTAACCATGGTCACTTCCCTAAATATTTCTGGGAATGGTCACGCTTCTCTAGCTGTTCAGTATTCATGGCTGAAACTGTATTTGTGATTAAAAATGGGTTTTTTTCCTCAAAAAGCTGCCTCAGAAGGCAGGAAATGCCAAATATTTGTGCTATGTTGAAAAATATGATATATTGCTGTCAAAATAAAAATATTTATATGAACATCAAATGATTACATCCATTCAGGCAGTGGTGTATGTCTGTAACGTGGTTGCATTTCATACATATAAAGGATAATTGAAGCACTTCTTCATTTGTTTTTAAAAGAATCCTTCTTTGTACAGAAAGAAGGTATGTGCATATGAATAAGGGTTTTAAAAAAATACTTAAATAGAAAATATCCTGCTGCTGTTTTATTAGAAAAATCAGCAGCTAGTCTTGAAGAGTCTTATCTGAAATATTTGGACACGTTTCACTTGCAAACACAAAGTTTTCATTTCTAATTTTAGAGTGTAGCCAGCAATAATAGGATTTAAGGAAAATATTGTAGTTCATATAGACATCACAGATACATTTTTAAGGTGGCAGCTAGAAACTCCAATTACTATGTCATATGTAGTTGGTTTATTTGATGTAAGAATATACAAGATAATATACCTCAGGGAAACTGAAGATAAAGTAAACCAACTATACCTATTTGAGAAATATTAATTAATCTGGTAGCTGATGTGCCAAATAAGTGGCATCTTAAGTAGATCAGTGCCTGTAACTCAGTACACTTCAAAATATTTGTACTTTAGTGCTACATTTTCTTGTGAATTTTAAAATATGATTAATTTGCTGGTGATTGTAAATTGTTTGTGACAGGGATGCTATGCTTGAATAGAACTTGCTAACAATTCCAATATGACGATGCCATTGCTGTAGAAACTTTAAACTCTTAACTGCAGAGTAGTGAAAGAAGATTGCATTATAATTCTCTTTGGGTAGTAAGTTGAATGAAGATTCTATCCTGCTTTGAGTGAAGGGAATAATAAAATTGCCATTGACTTCCTTGGGGACAGGATGGGGTCCTGCCAGGCTTAGGATGATAAATCAAAATAATATATCAGCAGCAGATGGTTGCAACAGATGATTGAATAAGCACTGTGTTTAATTTTTATGAAATAACTTTTTTTTAAATGTACAGCTTGTCAAGAAATTAAATCTGACTCAGATGAATTCTAAAATGTGCTATATTTTCATCACAGTATGTAGGGGGCAATTTTACTTGCCAAAATAATCTCTATAGAAATAATATTATAAAACAGTAACATAATGTATATACTCATTCAAATTCTGAAAAAAGTAATGTTGTGTGTAGTGTAAGAAGAACACAACAAAAATAAGGAAAGAACAAAGAGAGAGTAGGAAGAGTTTTAAAATATTAGCCACTCTCCCTCCAGACCTTTTTACTCACTCTACAAAGGCATTTAGATATCTATTTCCTGTGAAACTGGGGGAGTCTGGCTTCTAAAAATGGTGAAGCACCTACATACCTCTGTGGATATGTCTCCTGCACACAGCTGATAGGGTGTTAAATATAAAACATAGCACTGAAACAGAGTGGATGTTTTGACTCATCCTGTCAACACACATTATGGACGGTAACAATTGCACGCATCCCTATGGCTACTGCATATACAGTATATATACTCTGCAGATTTCTGAGCCACAGAGAGGTGTGAAGCACTCTGAGCACACAGGGAGGGAGTTGGATTGGTCCTCTAGGTATGTGACAACTGCCCATTCAGTGGATCTGTGCATCTACAGCTTCCTATCAGCCATCCAACAGCTCCAGCCAGGTGTTCTGCAGCTGCTCTGGATGGGCTGCAGGTCCTCAGCCCCTTGGGGACATCAAGAGCCTCCCCTTCCTTCTGAATAAGCCTAATAGTTTTATTAATACACACCTGTAGTTTGCCACAGTCATAGAATCATAGAAAGGTTTGGGTTGGACAGGACCTTAATTATCACTCTAGCTCCAACTCTTCCCTCCATGGGCAGGGACACCTTCCACTAGACCAGGTTACTCAATGCCCCATCCAGCCTGGCCTTGGACACTTCCAGGGATGGGCCATCCACAGCTTCTTTGGCCAACCTCCTCCAGTGCCTCACCATCCTCACAGTAAAGAATTTCTTCCTAATGACTTCTTCCATAATGCCTACTTAGGCTTGCATAGGAGCTGTGTTTATACTCTGTGAATAAAATAACAAGGCACTGCCTGTTCTCACACAGCTGACACCGCACACTCAGCTGGGGAGGCCTCACTGAGTGCATCTCAGGGACTTGGAAAACAAATAAGCGCTGTGGGCATCCTACTCCTGCCCGCCCTCGGATTTCTGAAATATCAATATTCCCTCATTTGTTTTGTGGGGAAATCAGTTTGCTCAAGCCAAACTCATGCCGTGGAGAGTGCTAAATATTTAACAGCACACATGGCCATGCAATGTGCTTGAGACCAAGGCCAGACTCTCTTCAGTTTACTTATAAAGACATAGCAAAGTTGCTATAAATCTGTTCAAATATGTTAGGAAAGGAAGGAACTTTAGTCATGGACACAGGTTAATCCAGAAAAATCACATTAGCTAGAAAGATTTTTTTTCAAAGTGCCAAATTCATTTAACACCAGGACTCCAAGAACACATTATAAATTAGAACAAAAAAGAATAGATTTATAATATCTTCCG
Source organism: Corvus brachyrhynchos (assembly GCF_000691975.1). Lineage (NCBI taxonomy): Eukaryota > Metazoa > Chordata > Aves > Passeriformes > Corvidae > Corvus > Corvus brachyrhynchos. Next base: position 498,702 of record NW_008237231.1, on the reverse strand, counting down.
TGGATAAAGCAAGCCAGATACCAAAAATTTACTATTGGAGCAGATTTATGCACATAAATGCGGTGTCTGAGAATTGCATACTCAGTGCACTTGGCTGAAAGAAGACATTAACCAAATTTAGTGCAAGAATGAGCTGTGCCTTCTAAGAGGCAATACAATAAATTATTAGGACAATGCATCAGCCGCTGTGGGATGGGTTTTGTTACTGGAACACTTGAAAGCAATACAGAACAGCTTTCTAAAAGCAAGGCCTCAGCCAAGGACTCCAAGGTGAATATAAGAGTTACTGGATAAAATTCTGCGTCATGTAAAAGATCAGAGTTTTAATGGTGGATACAAGGCCACCCCAACAAGGATGGGCAAGCCCATCTGGGTGCATACTTCGGGATCAATTCTTTCTTGCTAGAATGCCTGGAGTAGGTAGGTGCCTTATTTCATGTTGTTGATGGACAGCAGCCATTCTTCTATGATTTATGAGCACTTTGATTCTAAGAAATGCTCTTCCTGCTGAAGTATCTGATGTATGAAATCCTGGAAAATATATTGCAAATTTTTCAAAATGCTCAGGAGACAGAGGTATGAGGATTAAAGACACCATTGTTTTCCCTCCCTCCAAGCACTAAGCGGTTGTCATGCCTTAGTTTGGTTGTGGCTGGATTGAAGCAGTCACTGATCTGGGGATTGCTGTTCAACCAGATGTTTGCAATGTCCTTTGGGACCTTCAGGGAGAAAAATGGAGTATAATCAACAACTGTTATAAATAGCAATGGACCCAAAGAGGCTCACGGACTCTGCACAGTATGTTCAGCATTCACAGAAATTTGTCTCTGCATTTGCTATGAGAACAGCAGAAGAAGTCCAAGAGTGGTCCACCTCCCTTACAGCTCTCTTAAGAGTCTAGGTGCCCTGAGAAGATATGGGAATCTTTCCAGTCACCTCACAGAAATCTGGATAGGGTCCAGATAGGGTAGAAGAGGAATCTATCAGTTTTTCCTATTTAGCGTCATTCTGTGAAAGGTATTTGCCAGGAAGGGACAAACCATCTAAGCAATTTTCCATATCAATTTCAAGTAAACAGGGCTAATATGGTTACACAGAAAGTATGCAATTACAACATGCAGCATTCCAAGAAAGAATGGAAAGTTAAAAAGCAAGTTAAAGGAAATATTCATGTGACATATATGAAGACCAATTTTGTTTAAAAGGGCTGTGCACTTTGGATGGAAGAGGAAAAGCTTAAACTCCACCCTCACTAGCAGCTAGTCACAGTACAAAGTCTTTAACCTTGACTGGTACTCCCTTGGGAGCTGTTACGACTTCAATATTCCCTTGATAAATTAATTTCTCCAAGATGTTCCCAGGGCTTTTGTACATTCTGCTTGTGGCTGCACTGATAGCAAAGTCACGTTCCTCAGCTCTAAAAATCCAAGAAATATGTTGTGTTGTTTTGTGAGATTCGTCTGGTGTGCACTGGAGAGCCAAGAAAGAGGACATGACGTGACCTTTAGCATATAGCCTTCAGATTCTGAGAACATCTTTCCATTTGTATGTTGGAGAAGTCCACAGCTCCTTTCAGGAAGCGTGCCTTGCACAGCCCACACAACAAGCATGACCACTTCCTTTGACCACACATGGGAAAGAGGTATCTGAAGGACAGCACACTGTGACCAGTGGTACTGGGTATTTAAATGGATACTAGCTGCATGAAACTCACCTCAGTAAAATACAGATACCTTATTCTAACAGGACAGTCTACAAACACTGCCCCTAGCCTGCTTAGGTGCCTAAGACATCACTGCTGTCTGTTTCCTCTTAAGTTCTTCTATGCAAAATCTTGTTCCTCTGCCTGATCAGAGATTTTGTTGTGTTGGGTTGATCTGTGATCACATATGTGGATGGTAGGTGAATATTTCTGTCCTCCACAAAGGGACATCTCCAACCACTCTCACCTGTTCTTTCTTCCTAGTGCAAATGCTTGGTTCAAGTTTGATTAAATCTGAAGCCCCTCGTGATGGAGCTTGTTCCCTCTGTCACTTCCCAGGGCAGTGAACCTGTTCTTGCCAGTCTGAAGATGGAGTAGGAGCCTTCCTCTGTTTGCAAGTCTCACGTCTCCAACTTCCTCCATCTCTGTCACCCACCCCTGAACCATTACAGCTTCTGGCCGTCCCTCCTTTGGTGTGGTGCAGGTTCAGTCTCTTGCCTCTGCAGGGTCTCTGTACAGATCCTGTTAATCCTCCTGGATGCAGCTAAACCTGCTCTCCTCCTCTGGCAGCTGTTCAGGTGGCAAGTCAGCTCCTCAAACAGAGCGTGTTTCTAGCAGGTAGGACAACATAACTGCCAGTCTCAGAAGCACTAGACACTCCTTATGGCCCAAGTCTTGGCTGGCCATATCCTCACTCTGAAGATCCCTGATTGTCCAGAGACAGTTTATCCAGTTTATGAACCGGACCGTGCCCTTGGCATGTTCACTGTTGCTCAGTAGCCCCTTGCTCTCCTCAGAAGTTTTTGGGATACTTCTGCACCCCATTTTGCACAAGGTGCTGGATCTGTTAATTTGACAACCATGTTCCTGAAGATGTGAGTCCTCCAGAAGTTCAGCAAAGGGAAATGACAAAAACTGCACCTGAGGAGGAATAACATCAGGCATCATGGTGGGCTGAAGCACTTTTATGTCTGAAGCTTATATCAGTTGAAGGAATATTTCCTATTTAAAAGAAAAATACAAGCAAACTGAAAAAACCCCCAAGCAAAAAAACCAACCAACCAAACAAACCCAAAACCCAAAAAACCCCAACCGATTATGAATAAAGGCAGTTGCAAGACTATTAATTGCAGTAGATTGGATGGTCTGAAAAAACCCCAAATGTCACATCAACATTTCTGATGATATTAAGCCCCAAAAAGATGTTCTCATGATAGTAACTGTGCCACAGACAACAAAGTGAGTCAGAAATTTGAAATACATCCAGAAATGAAGGGGGGAGGCAGGACAGTGTCCAAAAAGAAAATGAAGATAAGGGTTAGTTTTCTCCCATGAGCTCATTAAATTGGATCTTCTGGTTGCAGTTGTCTGACAGCAACTTGACAACTGGGAAAGGGACAGTTTCAGTACATTTGTCCTCAGTATTGGCCTTAGCTTCTTAGATTCCTGGACAAACTAAGGCCAGGTCCCAGTTTTATAATGTATCTCATCCCTCAATTTAACCTCTCTGAAAATATTTTCCGTTTCAGTATTGTGATGAATGCATGTGGGTTTTTTGTTGTTTTTTTTTTTTTTAGGTTTGTTCCAAAGGGTAGCAAACATTGCTGAATGTGAAGTTATCTCCTGGAGAAACTTCTGCAAGCCTCCTGTGAAACTATCAACCCCAATACAATGGCTTTGTTTCTAACCCACAGTGCAGGACTGAGTAGGCAAACAAATAGTTTTTACCCTCTCTCAGCTTTAAATGGACACCTAGCACTTTGCAAAACAGTGACTCTAAAAGGTGGCAATCAAATCTAAATGTCCCCCTCTATTATTCTTACCAAAGCTGTGTTTCATCAGAATGGGGTCTAGAGTAATAAAAGAAATTTTTTGCAAAATTTACTCGTATTGCAGGAACAGAAAGGGTCATGACAATTATAGTTACAGAGCACCGTGGAATTTGGCCCTTGGTTCTTATTACTGACCTTTCACATGTAATGGAAATTGTCATTATATTCCCATCACTAAGTAGAGTTTTTATCTGAACAAAAATTATAGCAGTTTCGTATGGTTTTGTTTAATGGCTAATGTTAAGTATTCCGGCTCTTTTCTCTTTGTATCTATCTATTAATTGAATCATTAATTGGCCTATAGATTCTTGAATTTCCTCTCTTTTCACTTTTGGAAGAAAATGGTTATTCTCTTTGACCTTAAATCCTCCAGCATTTCATCAGTATCCCTCTTGTTCTCTGCCAAGTGATCATCTCCAATTACAGCTCTGATTGCAGATTTTCAAAGGTCACAAGAAGAAGTAGCATTCAGGGGTAGAAAGACTGGCTGGCCAGCTCAGCAAAATGGGGGAATAACACCTTCCCAAACAACATACAAATGTCACGAGGCAACCTATTAAACGAATTATATTTAAAATTCTATGGTGCTGTCTTAAATTTCAACAGAGTTACACCTAAAGTATATCAAGTGACAGGCAGCCTAGTCTCTGTGAATCATTTCTGTGTATGTACTTGAACAGTGCCAAACACAGACAGTCCTTTATCTAATGATCCCCTGTTAGATCCTGTCTGCCTACCACAATAGAAGGATCATAACTTTTATGATGATGTTCTAATCTCATAGTAATGGTAAAAAAGCACAGTTCTTGCCCGGAAGTACTTGGAATCAGGTCCATTCCTTCTTCAAAGTTTGCTTTTATTTTAGATAAAGATTGTAATGCTAAGTGGTTTCAGAAGCCTGATTTGTCCAGTCCTTTTATTCTAGTCACATATACCTGGTGACTTCCAAGACCACCATCAAATGTTTATGAGATTACATGTTCAGGAAGACAGTGATGAATTATAAACACCAATTTGACTAATTTGACTTCAGAGGCAGGAACATCTCAGGTGCTAGAACTAGTGTCAAATCTAGACAGCTCCAGATTTCATGGGCACCTCCAAACAGAGGAGAAGACCAATTTAATTGGAAGCATCTTGTATGCTCAAGTTTCCCAGCAGTAAAATTAATTTTGAATAGCAGCAGAATGTCGTACATTTCCTGATCTTGGCATAAGTAGAATATTTCAAGTTGAAATACTTGGGCCTCTGTTCACAGCTAGCAACAGCAGAGCCACAAATCAGTCATGCTGGGATTCAGCTCATTTAGCTTTCAGTGCCTGCAATGGACATATTGGCACGTGTGACAGCACTATAAGCTTTTTGCACACTTCGTAGTGAGGAAGTTACACTTAAAGGACATGGGCTGTTTCCTACCCTCTTTCAGATATCTATTCAAAGAGGCAATAAATTGAACTTGCTTTTTCCCTGATCATGACAACTGGCACTCTGGCAAGTGACACTGGCCACTGGGTAACACGTATTGGCAGCCCTAGGAGAAGAAAGTGGGATATGTGCTCTAAAAGAGGCAACTCCAGTAAGATCTTGGGTCCATCTGTTGTTAAAATTTCTTTTGCAAAACAGCAGAGATCTGGCAGCTAAGTCACTAAAATATAGATAAGAACTCAGGAAGCTAAGAGCAATTCCTTCTACTTAAAAGGCAAAACATGAAAAATGCAACTTTTATTTTCAGATTGTCTTCAAAGGACAGAACTCCAATGCATTTCCATCAACTGCTAAAAATGACTGACAAATCTGTAAAAAAGAATCTGAAGACTGTTCAGTGTAAATAACTGCATATACAGAGAGATAGGTGAAGTTTCTAATGCTTCTTCTAAAAATTATTTTATTATATTTTCATCTATTATTTAGAAGTACTTAAGGCCTTTAGAGAAAAGAAAATCTTGTAGCAGTCCTGACACATTTAATAAAGTCATCTGTTGCCTTATTGTCATATTTCCTGCCTTCTCTCCCCTATCCACTTCCTACCAGTCACTACTCCCTCTTCTTTCCATAAATGTAAAAAAGAATTTCAGGTACTACAGTAGTAATTAAGCCATATGGATGACAGCAGGTCAGTGCTCACACCCACATTCCACCCCTATTCACTTTACTGGTGCAGCTGCAACACAGATCCTGGAGAGAAACAAGCAACACAGGAGAACAGTTCATCATATGCCTATTAACTTGCTCAGGCATTCTCCTGTAGGTATCTGTGTTTCTCCTAGAGCAGCCTTTTCTGACTAAGACAGCCAACTTACAGATGCTGAAGTGGAAGCAGATGAAAAGCAGTCTCACTTTCCAGCTGTCCAGCTTGAACACAGCTGTCGATACTAGGCAAGCAAACACAGTGGGAGCTGTACCATAGATGTTTGATTGTCAATAGTCCTAAATTAGGGACCCAAGATGTAAAAGGCATTCTGGAAAATGATTTTCAGTGAGATTTGATTCTAGAATTTTCATTAATCCAGATTGCAAGTAAAATTTTAGATAAGCATGCTGTCATTGTGTGACAGACACAAAGTGCCAGTAAGTGCATAGGAGATAATGTCAAATAACAGAATGGCAATCAATACACAAATGAAAAACATAGAGAATGTGATGAGGATTTTTTTACAACAGGCTGAAAGCAGGAACAGTACGAAAAATCCAGGAACAAATGTTGTTTTCACTGACTATGACATGTAGAGAAGCCTGGGCAAATGTGATTCTACTGTCTGCCTGATAGAAGTGCCAACACTGTGTTGAAAGAAGGTACTTTCTCTACAAAACCTTCCATAGATGTATAGATGGATTCATCAACATTCATTAAATAAATTGCCTAATTATGAGAAGAAGTGTTTGCTGACCCTTAAAAAGCACATCTGTCCTGAAGGCAGTGTTGTAGGCAGCCATAGCCAATGACACCAAATGCAGTTATGTCCCCAAATTATCAGAGCTGTCTTTTAAAATAGGTGACATAGTGCCTGTTTCACAAAGAAAGGCATGAAATATGTATTATTTTTGGCTATAACTATTTGATGTTAAAAAATAAAAGTAGTTTCTGTGGTTCAACACATATTTTCAGAGTGCCTTGGGGTGACTTTACGATGTGTTTTCCTTATCATTGCTCTATGCCCAGACATGATTCCTGTGCCTTTCTGTGTCTTTAAAACTGGGTGTGAGAGAAAGAAAAACAAAAAAGGCAGATGAACTTTTCAAAGCAGTTTGTGCTCTAAGGTCATTCTGTCTCCTCTGTGTGCTTCTGCGGTGGCAAGAGCGGAGCAAGCACCTTTCCAGCTCCTTCTTCTTCTCTTCTGGAACTGTTCAGAACTTTTCACCAAGGCCCAGAGGGGGCCCAGGTCCGAAGAGGAGAGAACTTTTCACCAAGGCCCAGAGGGGGCCCAGGCCGACCCAGGTCCGAAGAGGAAAGAGAGAGAGATAGAGACCACACCCAAAGAAAGGACTCTGAGAAATTACCAGGTTCTCTCCACAGTGAGAGGTTTTATTATTTAGCATTATTCTTTTACCATTGTGCATCGTGTCTGTTAAATAAATAGGTTTTTTTCCTTTCACTTTGCTCCAAGGAACATTTTTCTTCTGGTGGGGGAGGGGTGGCTGAAACCTGCCTTCTAACAGAGGACTTTCATTTTGGACGTTCCTCCGAATTTGCCTGAAATCAGGACACAGATGCTTAAAAGTGGCAAGATTCTGACTGGAGTATCAATGACATTGTGCAGTGGGGCATGGAGGGCTACAGTGCAGAGCCTGGACTCAGGTGGTCCCACAGCACCAGTGTGCAACACAATGCCATGAAAATATAGGATATTGAGGGCTTCCAGGCAGTGGGCAGGGGCTGCTGAGGGGCTGCACTGGCTGCATCACTGGGTTCTAATATGGAAACAAAACCACCGAGGTCCTTCTTGCCAGGAGATGCTGAAAAAAAGTCTATAAGGTTGAACAACAAATCATACTCCAACCTTCTACAAAAAATGTGACTGGGAAGGGAAAGAAAAATGTATAACTGGTGTAATGATTAGATATCTTACTGATATTACTGTTTTGTGAAGAGATGAGGGAGCTTTGGGAAAATTACTGCTGAAGTTTGATTTGCCAACAGCGACATAATTTAGTGAGTAGTTCTTATAACACCAAACTGGGAGCAGCTACTGCTGCAGTGGAACCACCATTAATTCTCATTTAGAAATTTTTAGCTGTAATTTACTTGAAAGCAGAATTGGAGGTGGAGACTGTCTTAATCCTCTTTTTTCATTCAAAATTAGATGTCGTTTGGATTTTGCACCAAATCTTAGAGGATTCCCTAGTGCAATGCTTGCTGCATTCTTGTTTTTAACTGTTCACAGAATCTGGTGGTACTTCTCAAAACTTTAGTGCTTGGTATAAGAGTAAGAAATTGATGTGGAACATATCTTAGTTGTTTATTTTCAGCTTAATCTTAGTTTTTCAACCTTGCACTGCAGACCCCAGGAATGACCTCTATGGCTTTCTTATTTAGATCACAAAATGTGTAGGAACTGATGTTTGGTCCAGAAGATTCATTTATTCATGCTTGTCTTGGAACATTAAGACAATAACCTTGAAAGAATATTCCCATATTTACTCCATGATTAGGACCTCAAAAGAGAAGATAGCATCTGAATGCCTCAAAACACAGGCAACTGTGGCAGCATGGCAGATGTCATGCTTCCTGTTGGAATGCTTGATAATATGCAAATCTAGCCCCACACTGTATGTATTACATGGTACTGGAGGATTGTAAATGCTAGAAGAAAAATGTCACTGTGCCACTTTCAGGGTAACTGCTAGGGAGCAAGGCTGATTTCCTTGAAATGTGGAGTCAGAGCTCTTTGATGAATGGATTGAAGAGTTCATTTTTATCTACAGTACAGAGAATCTGGATGTTTACTCTTCATTTTCTGTGTGCCCTTCTTTTCCTCCAAAAGAATAACAACAACAACAAAAATCCCTCTTTTGCCTGCAGAATTTGAAAGCACAAGAAGGATTTGCCAGCTTAAATAGCCCTACAAGTTTCTTGTTTCTCAAAGCACTATCCTCTGGGGGTAAAACAAAGCTGTTTCCAGAAAAGTAACTAAGTATTTAAAAATAACTAAATATTTCTCCTTTCTGTTTCAAAGCCAGCATTTTTATAAAAATTTGGAATGGACCCTGTGCAAGGATGAAATAATCCCATAAAACTGTTTCCAAAAGTGGTGTAATTTTTGATACAGCATTTATAGCTTCAGCACAAAGAGGATGGAACAGAAATGTTCAGAGACTGAATAGAAATGTTCCGAATAAACTGAAACTCACGGATGTAATCCTCCAGGTTAATAAGCCCAAAGAGTATATAAATAATCGAACATTGTATTCACCTTCTGGCTACATTAGTTTTAAACTTGCATCTGTTACCTTGAAAGGCTAAGACTTAGTTTTTACCAGTGAAAAGAAAGCTGAAACTATCACAAAGCAGTATACCAGCAGCTGCTACTTGTGTGAAAACACAATCAGTTTTGAAACCAAAATAAACCCAAAAAACTTCACAGATCACTTTATAGCTGGCTTTCAGATAAGAACTCAGGACTGAAGGTGTTGTCATCTTCTTGGAAGGGTTTATGAGGCCTGACACAAATACAGTCCATGTACTCAGGTGGCTGACAGCTTAGAAAAAAATCCTACCATTTATCTGCAAAGCTTCCACAAGGTCCAAAATTTAGTAAATTTACTAAATTAACTGTTCTTCTGTCCCATCAAGAAACTTTGGTTACTTTTCCCATGCTAATGAATGCTTGAATTCTGAATCAAGGCTACTCAGAGGGCGGGTATGGCTCTGCTTCCTGATGTGGGGATTCTAAGGGCAGGGAAGAGTCAATAACCAACACTTTCCACAGGAGACGAAGAGGGAGCAAAATTAGCCAAGTGCTTTATGAAAACTGTACTGTGCATATTCTCCTCTTACCTGAAGATTGTCACATTAGTCTGCTCAGAACTGCAGAGAAACAGAGAAGACAAAATATGCTGCAGCAGTTAACCTAGACTGGGTTTTCCATTAATGAATTCTTCCATGGGCCATTTAAAGCAAACTTAAATTAGCCAGATCATGAGACTGGAATTTTTTTCCCTGGAAAAGGGTAACAAAACTGACCACAAGGAAGAAGGAGGTAACTGTCCTGCATTTTCTAACCCTGGGTACTGTGGTTTTCCTTAGACACAGTACACCCTACAAACACAAACAGGCAGCTGCAGAGAATATTTTCATCTGGGCAGACAACAGTAGAGTAACTCCATGGCTGGGCAGATAACTAGAAAAGGTGTCAGAAGACATCAGATCAGTTTTATATTTACAGAATATTTTCTGAGAACAACAACAACAACAAAATAAAAGAAACACAATTTATAAAACATCCTTAGGTTTAAGTTGTCTGGGTTTTTTTGAGGAGGTGGTATTTTGTTTCGGTTCTTTTCTTCCCCACATATTTTGTTTGCAAAATGTGACTAGATCCTGAATTTTCTAAGCAGAAAGTCAAAGTTCCTTTATATATATTTTACATCTATCTATCTATCTATCTATCTTTCATACATTGATAAACTGTGTAATGTTTGAATATACGGTATATATTTTACATCTATCTATCTATCTATCTATTTATCTTTCATACATTGATAAACTGTGTGATGTTTGAATATACGTAGTAATAATAGGCTGACATTCCTGTTCTGTTGTTGTAATGGAATTTTGAGAAGTATTTCAAGAATTCCTAAGAAATTGTTGCACCTCTCTGCCTCTCCCATGCAATAGAGAATAATAGGGAATAAATAAGGATAAAACTACTTACACTGTGCTGGTGAGAGACAGCAAACCTTTCCTAATCCTTTGTGGAAAATTGAGGAAACATTCCTTTAACTCTGAACTCAGTTTCTAGTGAGAAAAATTTCCAGAAAGAATAAGGTTCCTTCAAAGGGTTACACGAGGCAAGATCCCTTAATGGGACCATGGTTGGACCTCTGGAGAGCAGCATTTCAGCTGTGATTTATTAGACAAGTTGTTTACAGACTTTGTCTGCCAGCATCTGAAATTTTTTTTTGCCACTGCAGATCCATTTGACACAAAAATAGTAAATGGTATCTATAGCTACATGTAGAAGAGCATCAGCAGTATGACCACTTCTGTTTCTGGTCCTTTCATTGACTGGGGAGGAAATGTCTTCCAGCTGAAGATGGCAAGACACCGTGACTTGACTACCCATGAGTCTGTGACAGGTTTCTTTTCGAGTGGCTTCCCTGGGACTTGTCCTTCTCTGTTCATTCCCAGCATCTGTATGCTGCATTTAGCATGCAGCAGATGCCTACTCTCTTGGGTATCTAAAGAGAATCCATTAAATAACCACTCTGATACAGCCATGAAAAGAGTTTTTTCTGATGCCTCAGAAAGTGTGTTTGGAAGCCAGTGCTCACAATGCATGTCAGGAAAAAGCATGACTGAGTATTTAGTGTGGAAAAAGCATCCCTCGGGAGAGAGTAAACTCTGTTTTAGAAGAGCAAGGCATGGTGTGAGCTGAACTCTAGGGACATTTCCTTTTCATTCCCTCAAAACTGCTCACTCTAGTCCTTCTGCAGAAGCTTAATTACATGAACAAAACCCACACATCTTCCTTCTCTCACTCTCCTCCCCATTACCTGGCACTCAGCTTTCTGAAGTGCAGTCGGGGATGCAGAATTCTAGTTAAAATATCTTCTCCTGGCTGATGTGGAAAGACAGCACAGAACACACCTGGAAAACAGTTAGAAAGATCTGGTTTCACCCAGAACTGCCTTAAGGACCTTGCATTAAGCATCAGGTGACAAAAAGGCCAGCCTGACAAAACAAAAAGGCCCCCAAGTGCCCCGCTAACAAGTGCCCCAGGTTAGCAGGGCACTTGTTGAGGGAGTCAGGAGAGGAGTGACAACAGAGTCCTGCGCCTGAGCCTGTGAGCCAAGCCAGACTGGGAACAGCAGCTGACCAGGGCTTCAGTCTTGTTAGAACCCCACTGAGGGGGAATGGTCTCAAGAGGGATGTCTGTCTTGGATTTGCTCTTTGGGACTTGTAGTTATTTAGGAGTTAGCCAGTGGCTCCTGACAGGATTGTCTAAGGAGGATTGGAGAAACCACATAAAAATATTTTTGTCCAATTGGCAGCTTAATGATATTTTGCCATGAGTCTGGAGCAATGTGGCTCATTGTGTGGGAGTCCAGACAGATATAATTCATGTTTTGTTCTGCCTGTGAGAGGAACCTTAAAAGTCTGAGGAATTAATTCCCCTTTGAGCTGAAGGATAATTGGATAACAGAGCCTGCCATTAAGATAATCACTGCAGATCTGCTGCCCATGGCATTTCTGGACAATACCTTACAGACCCTTCCTGCTTGGCAGCACTGGTCTTCAGTTCCCAATCCTTCCCATCGTCTGCACGGGGAGACAAAGAACTCAGGGGCCAACAGTTCTCAGCCTTCACAGTGGATGATTGTCGTGGAGTCCTTCAAAGACAAAGAAATGCTTTAGTTTAGCTCATTGTTTGGAAGGTTAACAATGGGCTGAAAGACCTGATCTACAGTTTTCAAAAATAACAGCCATAAAAATTGGAGTGTGAATTTTGGTTTAATACCCAAGGAAAATGATCTTTGATTAGTGTAGCTGCTGGAAGCTGGCAAGGTCACATGTGACTGGGGAAGCAGAGAAGAAGTGAAATCAGGCAAAATCACTGATTTGGAGCCAGAAGACGGGGTTCTTACTGAGCCAAAGTGGCTGAGAAGAGAACTTTGAAAAGATGTTTGGTGCCAAAAGAGCTCCACCACTGTCCTCTCCAGCTGCATCCATTGGCAATATGCTGATCCCTTGCCCTGTTTCCTGCTTACCCTCCCTAAAGGATGGGAAAGGTGGGGAATGCTGGCCTTTAAACCAGTTCAGTTTTCAAACTCCCTCTTTACTTCTCTCTCCTCAACTGTTTCCTCTGCCTTAGAGAGATAAACTTATTCCTAAATAAAACCAGCCCAGAAATGGTTTATTATCTGGGATCAATCAGAATTACATTCAACCTGAAATTGCATTTGATATTTTCAAGTAATATGCATGTGTTAAATACAGCAAAAATATCAGAAAAATACAGTGCAAAACAAAATGTATTTGTCAACATGCAACATCAGTAAACCAGCAGATCAACAAACGATTTTAGATTATGAAGAGGCATCAACTTTCCTCATGTGTTACAGAGTTCTATTTATCATCAAACATTTTCTACTTTTTTCTTTTAAACATAGTAAAAGCCAAAGTTCTAGCAGGTAGCACATGGCCTGACTGTCCCACAGCCCAGATTTTAGGAAAAAGCACACTGAACTGATTTGCCAGACTGGTTGGAGTGGAAGCGACTTGCATGTTGCTTTCTGTGACATTGCATGACTTAGTGTAAGAACTTACAAACATCAGGAGAGGTGTTCATATTTTCCTGTCCTATGAGATTACACAGCCTGGAATAGCAGTTCCTCTTCAAGGATGCTACTTCAAGGCCTGCAACTCTTCACACCACTTTTTTGCTACATTTCCTAGTACATAGAGTTTTGCAACCCTTCAACTACTGGAACTGAAATTTTGAAGTAAGCTTCTGCCTGTCATTGAAGCTTACCTGAAATCAACAGAAATACACTTTTATTTTTAGAATTAGATTGGGGTGTGGGGGTAATATGGTGCCAGCCTCTTCTAAAACAACACAGATGAGCTTGGCTTTGAAATTCTCTCAACTTGTGCTTCAAAGGAGGCGTGCCTTGTTCAGCTAAGTGCTTCACTTCATGCTGCCAGTATCAACTCACATCTGGCCATACTCTGCAGTTTTCAAACCCTGAAATACACATCTACTCAGCTGGTGCTACCAAGAGCTGGTTTCTAAGCTCTTCAGACATTTTATATAGATGGGGTATATGCAGCAGAGTGCTTATCAATATCTATAGGAGAACTGGTGTGAAGTAAGAAAGCTGGTTCTGGTTTTGTGGTGTTGGGGAGACTTAAATGGACATTGCCTAATGAAAGAAGAGGGCACTGGGGAAAGGGAGGAAGAAGTGGGATATAATAAGAAGAGACAAACTGATGACTGGATTTTGGTTTAGAAACTTAAGGGCTGGCAAGAGGATATTAAGGTGAACAGATAAAGGCATCAGGAAACTGTGCTGCTGGAAGGAGGAACTGGTCAGACAGAAGATCTGGGATAATTAGAATGATGGGACTGAAAACCAGAAATAGCTGGGGAAGGAAAGGTGAGGTCCTTTGGAGACTCAAAGAGACTCCAGAGACAGAGAGGAGACTGAAGGAGACTGGCAAGGATGAAGCTAGAGGATAAGGCAAGTACCTGGGGATGAGTTAAAAACCAAGGAATTTTGTTCTCAGATGCTGACTGCTGCTTCTTCGTCTTTTGGGACAGCTCTAGGAAAAGTTTATGACTGCTAGGTCTCCACAGACTGACTTGTCCAGTGCCCAGCTTAGCCTCTGCCTGTGTGCAGCAATGTTCCCATGTCCTCCAGCACCTCAGCAAACACATGAGAGGAAGTAGATGCAGGATGGTTCCTATCCCCCCACCTTTCCTTTGATTGTAAGGTTATCCAGAGAGAATCTGGCTAATATGGGATTTCTATATAGGCAGGAATAGGCTATTTAATGCAGTTATCCTTTCAGCCTGAGACGAGGGGAAACTGCTGGAAAGGTGACAAACTAACAGCTCCCTCAGCAGCACAACAAAGAAGGTACATTCAGGGCTTCTGGCAATCTCTCCAACCTTGCAATAGACCAAGTATTTCCCAGTTGTTTCCCATTTATTTCATCCATGTGCTGCTAAACATTTCAGGACAACAGCCAAGTTACAGAAGAGACATAGTTTGGGGGCTTAGAGGTTTACTTTTCAATTCATCCACAACATGTTTTCCCTTTCTGTATTACTCAGCTATGTCCAAGAACTGCTTCTTTCTCTCACAGGTGCTTTTTTCCCTTCATAATGCATGAAGAATTCCTGTTGCCCCTGCACTGTGCCTTTAGAAGACAGATTTCCTCTCTTCTATAGTAAAATGCTAAATCCACTAGAGGGGGCATCCATCCTACCCGATCCTGGCCATACTGAAAGTCTCTCGAGTTTCCTTTGGCTTTTCAGACTCCTCCTTTCCCCCCCCTCGACTACCCACCCTACTCCACAGCTGGGTAAGGTCCTAACGTGGCCCTTTCATTGAAATCTTACCCTAACTAAATGTTTCCACGTGAACAAATATTTACAAAGTCCAATACCTATATGGTGTTTATCATAATTGTTTTTAAGCTCTGTGGGAAAGTTCATCTTTCGTCCAGATGCTTCCCTACCCCTGTAACAAGATTAACATTGTACAGGAAAGATATGAGCTTCCTGTAAGGTTTCTGTTACCATATATTGACTCTACCGGTCTTTCAATGTCAAGTTAAAAACCAACAAACCCAACTAAATTACCTATGATCTGATAAAGTAGAGAACTGAGTTACAGGATAGAGAAATGGACTAGCATGTACCACGGTAATGGGTCTGTCTTAAGGACTGAAGACATTCATACATAAGTGTCCTTTTAAACTCTGAGGTGATGTCACTTGGCCACAAGACTGCAACAATAGCTTTGAACAGTCCTTTTGTCACAGGCTGCTCACTTTCTATTTCCTATAGCTGTGCAGAATATTAGAGGAGAATCTTTGTATGTGGCTTCCCACATCAGTGCTACAGGCTGCTGCATCTCATTGAGATGGAATTGTGGAGAATGACTATTCAAAGCTTGCACCATTCTTTAGTTTAGAAAGCACTGTGTCAACGTGAAATAATATTACTGTTTCCCACCTCAATATAAAGTGTTCAAAAAATGAAAAAGGTTGAAAGAAATACCAAACCGCATCCATCTCTCCCCACATCCATCATGTTAATTTAGAAACTCAGGAAGGCAATAAAAGAGAATTGAAAATAGAACTTGCTTATAGAGCCCCAGCAGTACGCATGGTCGGAGGTTTACCACATCCCACGAGGCCAGAGAAGGATTGATCTACACAGTGATCTTCTAATGATTATTTGTCAAATCTGATTTCCATAATGGAGGTACTGGGACTAGTCTGCTTTCCTGACAGATTATTCCACACTTTCATAGATCATATTTTCCTGTTGTTCAGACTAATTTTTCCTCTTCTCAGTTCTGCTTCTCCATTGTGTCTCAGGTGAAACTTCACCATAATTCAAGAAAACTTTTGTTCCAGCTTTTTTAGCTGAAAATATTATGTAAATTTATCTTTAGTACATTTCTTCCCTATAAACCTAACTTTGGAAAAAAATAAATTCTGTTCAGCACATATCCTAACTTTGGTCCTTCCACCAAGAATGACAGATGTCCAAAGTTTCTAGGAAAAGCACTTTAGTATACATCAGCAAGTAGAACCCATCTGGAGCTCTCCAGTGCTAGACTTACTTGAATAGCAGTGTAAGCTGCCTACACTGAGCGCTTTCCAAAGCATGGCAGCAAGGACGGGCCTCAGGGGTGTATGGCAGAGCAGAGGGAGAGCTGAATGGCTTCAGGTGATGGTCTCAGGTGTCTGAGCAACTGCAACTCTATTATGGTTTTCTGTGAAAGGAAAGAGCTAAATTACTCCAGATTAATAAAAGTTGAACCCCAACCCTCATTACAGAAGAAACAATGAGAAGAATAGTTTAGCTTATGTGTTAAAGTGCTGCCAGCAAACTACAGATTGGACCAGAAAATCTTGTTTTTTCTTTCCTGTCCTTCTCACAGGTGTGAAGACTGACCACAATGGTGTGAACAGAAGCCAACAAGAGCAGTAACTGTTCACCTACTACTGTTCATCAGGTCTCATTATGTTCCCAGTAACATTACCATCCCCAGCACAGTCAGAAACACTGGATTCTACTCTCCTGTTCTGTTCCTTACCAAAACACAATAGGAAAATATCTGGTGTTAGAATATGAGACATTTGTTCAGCCTTTTAGCTCATATTGCATATTGAATTTCAGTAGGCATCTGCACTGAGACCGGGCTGGGAGAGACAAAGCTGAAGAGAGCTTAAGAGACTGGCTTGCAAAATACATTGCTTTATATTGAATTTTCTGAAGAAATATGAAAGTACTACATGCAAGACATTGCATAGCATATGATGTTTTTAAAACAAAATATTCAAAATTAGTTTTCGAAGAGCAGACGAGAAAACTCAGAATGTATTAGACTGAAGCACAAAATGTGATTAAAAGCAAATGGCATGTGATTAATTGAATATACAAAATTAAATGAGATGTTATGGTCAAACGGGAGAAGTCTTACTCTATGGAAAGAGGGGATACCAAATTGGAGATGATAAATACTGATCTGAGTATATGGCACTGAAACACTGACATCACTCAGCAGAGGAAAACAGGGGTGTGAGCTAAGGCAAAGGACGGAAGGGAAGCAAATACCCTTCTGATGCATACAAAGGCACAAGTTTAACATGAAGGCCTATCAGGTATGCCTTATCTATAAACTATTAAGATACTGATGGAAAAGAAGTGTGGTCTGAAAGCTGTGTATCTACCTCAGACTTCCAAAAGAGTTTTGCCTTTAAGACTTTTGAGAGGAAAAGTCTCAGAGAATGCATGCGAATGAAGCTTAAATGTGATAAACTATGAGAGACTATGATTTACTACAAAAATTTGATCCAGTCACAATGCACCAAAGAACAATGAGCAATATGGTGGCAAATTATTATCTCATTCGCTTGATTCTGATCAAAAGGCTTTTTGGAAATATTTTTCTAACATTACAAAGCATATATGAGAGTTACCTGAGAAAAGGGAGCTGTATTAGCAGCTACAGAAAATACAGAGGCAAAAGAAAAAAACCCTCTTGTGATTGCTTTGAGAAATCACAATCTCGTAGTCATGAAAGCAGCATTTTCATTTCTAAATAAAACAGGAGATGAAGAAAGTTTGACACACTGCTAGCACAGCAATCAGTGCAGCCTGTGTCATACTCGTGTGCCTTTCTGCACTCACAGAGGATATTTTCCTGTTCACAAATTTTACCAATTCTCCCCTCCTCTGAGCTGCATTACAGGCTGTAGTGCACAGACACACACATAAAGCCTTTGCAGACAGACCTGAGATCCCTTTCCTTGCAGCCTGAGAAGGTCATCTCCCCACTGAATATGCCTGGGCTGCAGCTAGGAAATCCCCACACCTCTTGGTTTGAAGATTTGCAGATCATCAATGAGGAGCAAAAATGATATAGGATTTGAAGATAGAACTTGCCAAAATTGAGTCTTCAGAGAGCTACTCCAAGTATTAAACACATTCACTGGAAGTTTTCTTGGAAACTGTTAGAGTAAGGGGACACATGATGTGGCTGTGGGGCAGGTTCTCCTTGCAGTAAAAGTGTGTTTTATCCCGAGGGTCGCAGGTGCTACGACTATCAGAGGAGAGTCTGCCCCACTGGGTTTTTACTTCTCAGGCAGAAACTTTTTGAATCCCCTGCTGTCAGGGTGGTAATCTGAGCCTTACTGAACTTTGTAGTTAGATACCCATCTCCTGAGTGATGTCTCCTTTTTACAACAACCATCACCCCAGCTTTCGGTAACAGTGGAGATCAATCTGCAAACAGAAGGAAAAGTTGCAGAGCCTTGCTCCCCTCGCTGGTGGAGCCTCGGCCACTGCGGGAGGC
Organism: Corvus brachyrhynchos; assembly: GCF_000691975.1. Classification (NCBI taxonomy): domain Eukaryota; kingdom Metazoa; phylum Chordata; class Aves; order Passeriformes; family Corvidae; genus Corvus; species Corvus brachyrhynchos. The sequence continues at coordinate 480,411 of NW_008237231.1, read as the reverse complement.
CAGCACAATGAGCCCATTAAAATGCACGAGGCCAAGCCAATCTGCAGTGCATGGGAGAGGCATAATCAGCTTTACCTTCTCATTGTAATGCTTAATAAAAATGGATAATAAAGCATTTGGAGTACTGTTGAAGCAAAATGCTTTTTAAAATGAACCTGATAATAAAAGGCTCAGTGGGCTTTCTTGAATCAAGTGGCAGCCTCAAGCAATCAAAAAGAATTTCCCCAGAGCTTACTTAATAAAGGAATAAGTGGAAACATTCACTTCACACAGCTCATTCTCCTCATCTTCTGTGGTTAACTGTGTTTGTGCTTGGGACCCATAGTGATGTCTTCCAGCCCCCTGTGGAGTAATAATGTCCAACACCCCTTTGTCAGGGCAGGCTGCTCACAGGCACACAAGCTGCTTGGATTGCAAGTGCAGAAAGCACCTCGGCTTATCAGGTGTTCAGGAGAAGATTAAGAAACCTTCTAGCTAAGCAAGAAGAGACAGATAAGGATCAAGCCTTGTTTCTGTCAGGTCTAAGTGCCAGGGATGTCACCTATGGAGGCTGGTGGGCAATAATTGCAAATGCAGGGCAATGTGCACTTGGACATGCAGTGTGAGTGATGTGCATCTGAAGGACATATGGCTATGAGAAACTCAGAGTATAAAATAAGTATTTAAAAGGTCTTTATTTTCCAGATCCTTTTAGCTGTCTCTCAGGCCACAAAATTTGGAAGGCTACTGCACAATGCAAACAAGATATTTTTGTTATGATTTTATTATACTCAACTATTTTTTTGTTTAAGATTGCATCCTTTAAGTGCTGCCCTTTTCCCAGTGCCACCTGGCTGGGAGGCGATAGTGGGTCCTGCTTGTAAATTGGGAGGTGGAACAGATCATCAGCTCAGGCCCACCAGTGAAGAGCTACCCTTCAATCAAGTACTATGCTTTGTCAGACATTGAATCCCTTCCAGCAGACACAGACTTTGGCATCAATCACCCTAGATATGATAAATTTTTCTTTCAGTGAGGGGAAAACTGTTTTAGTTAAAAAAAAAAAAAAAAGCCTGATCCATTAAAATAAATGGAAGTGCTTCCCTTAACTTATAAATGGAAGATGACTGAGCTTTTAATTTATGACCTCATTTCATATGTAAAATAAGTCTGGCAAAACTTCTGTTTACCTGCAGTACTGAAACTTGTCAGGAGATGTTATGTACTGCAGGGAAAAGCGTCCCAGTGCAAGGCAGCATGCTGAAGAGCCCACAGGAGGAAGAGGAACCTTCTGCACAATGATTCAGAGAAACACTGACAGACCTCGGACACTACTATAGTCATGGTGAACTGTCACTGTGGTTTACTTTTCTTTCCCCTAGATGCAGTATTTATACACATACAAGCTCTTGCTTTAAAATAATTAGTTTTCTCTTTTTCGTATTATCTTGTATCTCTGCCAACCATCAGTAACAAATTGATGAAATCCATCTTTTCCTTGAGGATTATCAGAACATGTTTGGAAGAGACAGTTGGGAAGAAAGGAAGATGCATCTGTTTATACATTCCAGTCTTGTAACAAAGTAAAATATTTAGCAGTTTGCTAATGAAGGTGGAAAATGGAATGTGTTCCACAGAACAAAGCAATCCTTTGAGAACCTGCTTAATGAGATGAAGGTTAGTTGATGACACAGTCTGTGGTTTAAAGTCCCCAACTACCTGCATGGAGGAAAAGATACAAATAAGAAAGAAATTAAACTATCTTTTTTTTTTTTTTCCAAACAGGGGGGAGGGGAGAAGATAAGCATGAGGTCCAAAAATAGGAGAAACATGAGATTTACACCTACATAAAGAAAGAAGCTGCTCTCATTTAATACAATGTAGGAAAAAAAAATGCACACAATTTACAACGGTGAGCTTCAAATCTGTTTGCTGCAGTTTAGTAATCTAATATATTATATTTAATAGCCTTAGAGTATGGACCCATATAACCACATAATATCCAGTATTATTCAGTTTGATCAAATTTAAATAGAAGGGCTAAATACAGACAACATTTTCTCCAATGGAATTAACTGAATAAATGTAAGTATGACAAATACGGATACAACTCACTGCCCTGAACTGCCTTCTAGATTGAATCAAGGACAGAAACAGCCTAAGCATATGTGCTACTGAGTCGAATACTTATAACCAGAACAAAATTTAGAAGCATTGCATTTACTTAGACTAAAAGTACAGGGTACAGGAGCCTAGGTTACACATTCTTCACAGGCATAGTGTCTTCTTCTTAGTGAGTGATAGATTTTGAAGCCAAGAAGTATTCAAGAATGAAAAAGTCAGTAAATCCACTATTTCTGTAAGGTTCGTAAAAGACAATCTGGCACCTATTGCTCCTAAAGTGCAATTATGTATAAACAACCCCCTTGCAGAAAAATGTTACCATCCAGTTCTAGAGGTCGTAGCTCCTATAAGCCAACAAGACCCTTTTACACCATCTCATAGTGTCTGTCTGGTCAGGTTTGCAGAAAACACCAATATTTACCTCATAATGAGGGATCATTAAATGGCCCTTGAAAGCTGAGTGAAATTATTGTGACATGATGCATATAGAAGGTATTTTATACCTTTAAACTCCTCATGCCTGCAACTTTCGTGACTGGGAGATGGCAACTGGTCAGTTCTGGACTTCCCAGTTATTTATTGTGTTGTGTCGTGCCCTTGGAGAGTGAATGGAACTAACAGTCCTCTGTGTATCTGGCACTGAATAATCCTAATACCTTCTGCAGTGAATGCTTAATCACAAAGTGAATGCTGATTTTCAGTGCAGGATGCAGTTCATGATAAACTGGTTACTTAATAAGTACTGCTAGTTTATGACCCCAACACATCTGTGTTTGCCTCTGTCCTGGTTAGCTTCTGTCCATGTGTTCCTAGAGCATTTAATTTCTTTGTTAAGAGAGAGCAGGCATCTTAGCTTAATGTGTTTAACACTCCCTAACAAAGCTCACAGAACAGGAAAGCTGAAACATGCCAATACCTTCTCTGCTTTTTGTCTAATTTGGGTGTGTCAGAGGGGGTGGATGCAGCATAGAGCAAGGGAGTCTGTTTTAAGGATGGTTTTTAATACATTCTACGTGTTTTGTTTATTAGAAATAATTCATATGAATTATCCACATTCAGAGCCAGTGACTGCTACTTAATTATGATGCTATCAGTGCTGAACAAAGAATGACTTGATGGAAAACAAAATCCTTCATACAATTTATCAGCCTGAATAACAATCCCAAACAATGAGAACCATAGACTGCCACAGCATGCAGATGGTGCTGAAAAGCCAGCTATCTACAATCAGTCCAATCAATATGGGTTTATCTTGTCAAGGGTGTTATTCAAAGCCATACAGAAAAGCTGCCACGCTGCTGTTTTTTATGAGCTTCTCTTTCCTTAAATTATTGTTGAGAGGTCTTTTTACTTTAACCTTACCATTTTCCCTTTACCTGGCATAAATGATGTTCAGAAAAGTATGCTCACATTCTGTTATATCATATGACAAATGAACAGAAAAAAGAAAGGAAAAAGAAGACAAAACCCACAGACTAATTGATAGGACTCAAAATTCCCATTGATTTTGACACAATGAGGAGGCTAAGTTCATAATTAAAAAAAAACCAACAAAAAAACCCCATAGGTAAAGCAATGTTAAGGTTTCCTTGGCAACCTTACTTTGACTCTTTACATGACTTAAAAGATGGTCTTACATTCTTTTGTTCAGGCAATTCTTATCTGACATTTGATTTTTCCTCCCACTTTAATGTATGGTTACCATCCCCTACTTGCTGTTTAATCACTTTATTGAGGCAAATAAAGCTGGCTTTTACAAAATCAGACTGAGGAAAAGGTCAATGCTTTAATTTTCACAAAGCAATAAAAGCAACCTTTATAATATTTTGACGGCATCATTATTATTATTAATTACTATTATTTATTATCACTATTAATAATGAAATCTATATTTTTCCTCTGTTTTGTGAAGGGTCAGAAAGGTCTGCAAGTCTGCTGCATATCCCCCAGAACCCTAAATCAAGATTAAAACTACTGCTTGATCCAGTTTTTCACAAAAGCCCTTCTCACAGCTGGTCCTGCAAGGAGTTGAATGGTGATACTGTTTCATTTCCAGAGTACTCTTAAGAGCATTGATGGTCAATAACATCACATCTAATCAGCACAAAGAGGTAGGAAAGGTCTGTCAGTCTTGATGTTTGCAATTCAAGTGGAGAATTGTGGACATCTCTGGAGACAGAAGCAGCTCCTTAGTGATGGTGGGGAGGGAGACATGAACAAAATGGTGAAAGGGACTCCTTCTCATCTCCTTGTGACAGCCCTGGATCTCTGCACAGCCATAAATGCTGAGTTCAGACCTTTTCTTTCTGTACCTGCTCCTGACCAAGGGCACTGCAGCAAGGGCACTTGGTCAAGTCTGGCTGCAGGAGACAAACTGAACAAATTTGAATGCTCAGTGTAAAGGAAAAATTATGTTCCCCATGAGTGAAATCCAGACCTGCTGTAATACAGCTGACATCAGCCAAGCTTCCTTCTAGGACTATAGCTAAATCAAACAAGAAAGGCTGAATAAAAAAAAAAAAAAAAAAAGAAAATTTTTTGTCCTTTATTGCAACTTTGGGGGAAAATGCTCTGAGGTTTGTACAAATGCCCTGTTTTTTGTATGACACAGACAGTGCTCTCTGGCTCTGTTCTTGATTAATTTTTTCTCTTTTTTAATTGTTAATAAGGAATTAGCTCAAACACGCATATATATTGACATAATTTGGGGTTGTCATGGCAATGCTGCTATACCAGAAATAAATGCAGTGTGAAAGTACAGCATAATTATAATCAGGACTGAGAATCAAAAGGAAATATTTCTGAGACAGCTTTAAGTCAATACTATGCAAGTACCTTATTTGTATGCATTTGTGGAGATCTTATTTTATAACAAATCCTTAAGCAGAAAGGGCATTTCTGAGGGCTCACTGAAGTCAGTCAGATTCTCTCTGTTGATTTTAGTGATTGCTCTTTCATAAGTGTACATTCATTTTGCATTGAGCCTATGCCTGGCAAAACACAATAAGCAAATTTATTCCTTTCAGCGTTTTCATTTTCAATGCTCTCTTAGTTTCATACTTTGGCCAGTGAATATCAGGGTTGATGCAGGTGAAGGGCGGCATTCTTACAGCCAGTCTGTAAATTCCCATCTTACCTTCACCTGCACATCAGGGTATACAAAGGAAGATGAATGGAGAGGAGGAGGAAAGGGATGAAGATTAAATGAAAATGATCTACAGTCTCTGCCGTGCTGCCCTTGAAAGAACAATAAGAAACACAGACGAAGGGATGTGGGGAAATTGTGGCAGACCATGCACAAAGCATCACAGGGCAGGGGAGGAGGACATATGGCTAATATGCCCTCAGGCAGCAGATCTCATGTCATAGAATTTCTTTTAAATAGTGTCATGATTTGGAATGTAGGAGTGATTGCATCAAGGTGCTTGAATTTTCTGAGCAGTAATAAAAGGCTGACCTTGATAATACAAGTTCAGGATAGAGGATTGTCTTGCTTGTTACAGTAAGTCAGTCCCTTGCAACTATTCCTGC
>NW_008237231.1:435005-474743 GCF_000691975.1 Corvus brachyrhynchos | reverse complement strand
TCATGGTTATGCCTCCTCCTATGGCAGGCTTACCTCAAGTGAGTGTGGCAAAGTGTCCCACAGAAGAGTCACAGAGAGAAAAAAAAGTCCGAGAGGACAGTGCAGGATGCAGAGCTCACACTCTGGTTACGTGACAACCTCAGGGAAGCAAATTCCTTGTCATCATAGATACAAGAAAAACCTAAAAAATGCAAGACCAATAATTAGGCTCTGTAAGGAAAAAAAAAGGAAAACCATTTGCCATTAATTAATATGGTGTAGTTTCTGTAGCAATTGCACTATTTTTAATGCTTCACAATTATTTTTTTGAGTGTGAAGTAGTTGATTTCTGCAGAAGGTTTTCAAAAGGGGGGGAAGGGCGAGTGGGAGGGGGCGTGGGAGGGTGAGGCAAGGTGAGACGTTTCCGTTTGAAGGGACCTACAACAATCACCTAAAGCAACTGCTTCCCTTCAGGGCTGACCAAAAGATAAAGCATTAAGGCATTGAGGACATTGCCCAAAAGCCTCTAAAACACTGACAGGTTTAGGGTATCATCCTCCAGGAAGCCTTTTCTGGTATTTGACCATCCTCTTGGAAAAGGAATGCTTCCTAACATCCAGCCTGAACCTCCCCTGCTGCAGCTTTGAACCATTCCCACACACCCTGCCGCTGGATAACAGGGAGAAGAGCTCAGAAGCTGTGGAGAGCAATGAGGTTGCCTCTCAGTCCCCTTTCTCCAACTAGACAAGCCCCAAGTCCTGAGCTGCTCCTCACAGGACAGTCCTTCCAGGCCTTTCCCCTGCTTTGTTGCCCTCCTTTAGATGCATTCAGGTGCCTTCACATCCTTCTTAAACTGTGGGGCAGGGAACTGCATATGGTCCTTGAGGTGAGGCTGCACCAGCTCTGAACACAGGGGGACAATCCCATCTTTCGCCTGGCTGGACCTACTGTGCCTGATGCACCCCAGGATGGGCTCTGCCCCAGGATGGGCTTTGCCCTCCTGGCTGCCAGGACTCACTGCTGACCCAAACTGAGCTGCAGCACCCCCAGACCCCTCTCTGAAGGGCTGCTCTCCAGCCACTCCTCTCCCAGTTTGCATTTGTACCCAGTGTTACTCTGTCCTAGGTGCAGGATCAGGCATTTCAACCTGTTAAATTTCAGTGCTGGCACAGCAGGCACTAAACACCAAGGTTTGTCCAAACATCTCTTGTTGCACTGAACAGTTGAAGCCCTTAAGCAGTCACAGGAAAGGAGAGCTAGACATTTGGTTTTTAAGTCAGGTCAAATTTTTACATACATATATCTGAGTGTGTGTGTGATTTTTATCACTATATACTTTTAATTTATTTATAATGCATAATAAATAAAATAATATCAAATATTACTAGCAGTCTTAAATGGCATAGACGAAACTAAGTAAGAAATACTTTGTGTTGACAAAAAGGAGACAGGAAAATAACATATTCAGTGAGTACATTATCATTTACAGGTGATTCTGATACATCAAATAGCAGAATTAGAGTAGCAGGTTGGTGTAACCAGAATAATCACTCGATGAGATAGGTTTCCTGACAATAAAAGCATGTTTTTGGTTCAGGAATTGATATTAATGGCTAAAAGGCTGCATAGTATTTTGAAAATTGAGGGCTTGCTGTAAATGTTGTACTTTGCAGAGAGATGATTCTACCAAAGATTGGATGTCTGGTTTTCAAAGGGCAAAAGAAACTTTGAGTGTCATGGAACTTTAACTTGGAGAGCAGGCACAGACTATTACCACAGTACAATTTTTAGCAAAGAGGGGAAAAAGAAAGACATTAAAAAGCTTTCAGTCAGCTTTACATGAAATTTAGGGAACTGAGACACAAAATTGTTTTTTTTCTTACACAGAACATTGCTATTTAGGGGTCACTGAGAAGCAAGAAGAACTGGAGACTTCCATGTCTGACATTAGTTGAGGAGTAAAAAGGATTTGTAAAAGAGAAATTGCACCTCAGTAGCACTTGGGCAAACAAACCAGCTACTAATTAGGCCCTAGAATTAGACTCCTGAAACAGGGCAGCAGTTCTGTTTTCTTCATGAATAGTAATTAAAATTTGACTGCACTGCTTTCATAGATCACTTCTGAGTACAGAGGACTGCACTACTACACTGTTCATTCTATATATAATTTATTTGAAAGGAAAACTACTAGATCTGGTGCAGAAATTTTCACAGCCTACTCTTACTGGGTGTCTGCCACAAGATGTAATTGAGAAAAAGAAACGAATCCAGAAAAAAACTCTCAGAAAACTGAGAATGTGTACCTGTAATGTCAGGTATATGACAGGCGTCAAGAATACAGTACTTTTCCTTAAACAGTCATTATCTTTTAATGTAAAATTTAACAAAATAATGTGTATGAATTTGTAACCAAGCAATTAAAAGACTTTAAGTATATCACATAAGGTTATAACAAGGAAAATGAATTGTAAATAGTAATCACAGCATTTGTCTATAAAAAGTCATTCAGTCTATTACGGTATCACAAGCACTAAAGTAAAAACAAATTTTTATTATACAGGTATTTCCAACATCACTGAAATCTGAATTAAGAATAAATTAAAACTAGCTTAATAGCACTGCTTCCACCACAGTGCTGGACCATCTCTTGGATGTTGCTTACAGTACCACAGTCTTGGCCGTGCTCCTGCCTTCTTCTTAAAAATCGTTAATGCAATGGAATGATTTCTTTGTATTTCTCCATTCTAAGACCAGAAGTTGTTGTTCTAAGTACCTTATCTCGTATCCTCTATATGTAATCTGTGTATGTATTTTTTTCCCAGAAACTAAATTAAAGAATTCTGTGTTCTGTTCAAGACATCTCATCTCATTTTAAAGACTCCAATGCAATGGAAGATGTATCTCTTCGCTATGTAATCTCTACAGTTGGACATTTCTAGAAAATTACAGCTAATTTCAAGGTTGAATATGATGACCTCAGTTTTAAGATGCTTGTCCTTGTTATTGCTTTGCACATCAGGGAAAAGGAAAAGTTAATACCATTGTCCGTTAATTTTTTCCTCAGTACTGGTACTACTATACCACAATAGAACAATTTCTTACCCTTATAATTTGCTGCCATAATATGTGAAAACTTCATAGCTCCACTGCATCTTTAGAATCCCAAGCATTGACCGCTTTATGATCCATCCCATCCTCTTCCGAACTGAGGGCAGCACTGCAGCAGCGATCTTCCCTGTAGACCTGCACAGCCATTAGGCAGCATTGGATGGACCTGTTCCCTTCCTCAGCCTGAGGGGAAAGTGACTCCGGGCAGCTTAGAGCCATTTCTGCTGCCTGGCTTTTTGACCTTGAGCTGCATTAGAATGCAAATGAAGAACCTTGGTTATCAAGCAGGGAAAAGAAACAGCAACTAAGCCCTATCTCTAAATACCTTAGCGGGCAGAAGGGGACAAAGGGTTGTGAGGGTTCCAGTCTTGGCCATATAAACATAATGAAATTAAATAGCTAGGTGCTGTAGCAAATGTATTTCGAGAAGAAATGACATATCCATCTTAAACAGAGAGGATTACTAATGACTGGAGACACTACCCAGAAGTGCAGTAGCTTGTCCAGTGGACATTAATTACTTGAAGTCATTTAAAAAAGGAGTGACTCCATCTTTCTCAAGAATTACCCATCCTAATTAATTTGTAAAATGTTTGGAATGCCTTTATAGAAAAGCTCCAAAATCAAACTACTCCTTTCCGACATTCAAAACCATAAATGGGAGGAAAAGATCACTGATAAACCGTATCCAGTACTGGATAGGAATTAATTTACTGATGAGTTAGCAAGTAACAAGGTGGAGTTTATCTAATGCTTAACTTGTGGGAAACACTAAAGAAAAAATGAACAAGATACTTTCAAATATTACTCATAAAGTATTTTTACATGCATACAACCCCGCCCCCCCCCCCCCCAATATAAATTCAGATTTAAAAACTCTGTGCTGAAAGGATGTGGGACTGAGAAATTCCTGTCTTCATTAAGGGATCACAGATCACAATCACTGCTGCCGTTCGTCATGAGACACAAAAAGAAAACAGACTCTACAAATCATGTGAGAAAGGTCCATGCAGCTGAGGAGAAATATCAAGTGGCTTTATTCATGTAATGTGCCACATGTTGCTCCCTGTTGAATCTGTTGCCAGCAGTGAGTGACAGCTTCAGAAGCATGAGGGACTGAAGCATGGAGGCTCTCAGGTGTGAAGGCAAGCTCTGCTAAAGCATCCTGCTTAATGTGACAGAGCAGCTCCCAAAAGTCTCTCTGGGTATAACTGGTGGGTTTTAGCTCTGAATTTCACTACAGCTCAGAGACCACTAAGCTGCATAATATCCTGGCTGTAAAACTGAAGGAATGAAGTAAAGCAAGATGAGTTTTATTCTGTTACTTTCTTCTTGCTAAGTGAAGTAAGCATACAGCTGCTTTCTGGAAGTTCACGGCAATACTGTTAAATAGTAACATTAACAACACAAACAAAAAAAGGTGTGAATTTACTGAGGTGAAACGGGTTAGGATTTCTTGCCTTTAGAGTGAGGAGAAATGTTTGGAATTTGTCTCTAAAATTTCATTAGGAATTTTAAAAACCATTATCTTAAGAAGCATGGATTTTTAAAACTCCCCCATGGTTTGAGGCTTTTTTCTGTTTCTTGGCAGTCAGATTTTCAACTGTTCAGGGTTAGGATTTTTTACCTCAAAACTGATGCAAATATACATAGGTTTCATTCTCTTTCTGAAAAATCAACAGGTGCTTGATGAATCCTCTAGGCATGAAATATGGTAGCTCAGTAGGTGGCCAGAACTGATGCATTTCTCCCTTTAAAAAGACATAAGCTTGATTTCAGTATGAATAGCACCCAGCTGAAGTAGTGATACAATTTTGTAAAGAGCAAGTTAGAATGGGATTATTCTTATCCCGCTAACAAGGACGTTTGGAAGATGAACCAGAAATAGAAGTACACTTTGTACACAGAGCTAAGCCTATTGTGGACTTGTGGAGGAAGCAGCAGAGGTTTGAAAGCTGTGAGTGGAGAGTGCAGATGGCAAGTATGGCAACTCCTGGCTGCATTTCCTCTGCAGCTGTGGGAGTGGGATCCTCGAGTACTGAAGGTGAGGGTATTTCTGAATTGCTTCCCCCACCTCTTTCAGCTTTCCTGAGTCCAGGAAGGTGACAGAGGAGTCCTCTTGCCCACTGTGTACTGTGTACACAGGCCACTGTCTCCAATGAGACAGTCCAAGTAGCTCTCTACTGCTCACTTTCTCTACCACCCTCCAGCATGGAGACATTAGCAAGAGTGAAAATAGGGCTTTGTTTATGGGTGGTGGGTCACTACAGCTGCCTAGCTGAGGCTGCTGAGTGAGGAGTAATCTAACCTGCATGTGACATACAGAAGGCTCACTGGAGGGGAGATGTATATCTCCTCACAAACCACTCTGGAAAAGAAAGTGGGCAAGGACAGGAGCAATCCCTTTGTCCAGTGAAGGGTTTTACATCAACTCTTCTTTCTTACCTCCAGTGGTTTTGACTGTTGTATCACCTGTTTCCTCTTCTGTTGCATTGGATTTTTTAGTTTTCAACTCTCTCCAGCATATTTTAATAGTTCATTAAGTCACACTCTTTATTACAGGCACAACTTTGTCTCTGGTTCCTGGGCTGACAGCTGTCACACCACATTATTTTGGAGCCCACATGCCACAGAATATGCACCAAAGCAAGCAAGGCTTTGAAAGGCCTTCAGACCTCCAAATATACACAGCTGTGATACAGAGGAAAAGGCATTTACTTTGAGTTTTTATAATTTCGAGTAACAGAACACTGGTAATGGAAAATAATTGGAATTTTGGTCAGGAATTTAAAATATGAAAATATAAAGTGAAATCCCTGACTCCTAATTTAGAGCGAATGAGCATTTTCATCTTCACACTCTGGAGGACTTTTTTGTAAACACCTTCCCCAAGACTCTTCTTAAAACATTTCTTGCCCTAATGTCAGGAACAAACTTATAGTGGTGAAACTGCTGCATGATACTCGTGTTGACTGATGTTGTGCCACTGATTCCTTTTTGTTTCCATCTGCCTCTTTCCATCTGTCCCTTTTCTTGGATGGTAACATCTTGAAAAACATTTTTTATTTTAAAACTTTTTTTTATTCTTTGAATAGCACTCTGCATCTCCTATCATGCCTATTCTAGGAAGAGGAAAAAGAAGAAAATTTAAATACTTTAGGACATTTGTATTGGCTCAAACCAAAGATACATCTCAGCAAGTCTGCTGCTCCAACAACAATTATCAGCACAGGGATTGGGAAAGTAGAACTAGTGTTGGCATCCAGATTTGAGCAATCTGAAGCTTTGGGACTTCCTAAACTAGAAGTGGTTTTTTTTTTTTAATAGTCCTGGATTATGACATTTCCCAACTAAGTTTGCAATGTTCATATTGTCCCATGAGAATGTTTCACATCTTAATTAGGCTTTATTTTGTTCATCTTTAAACCCTGTTGAACAATTTTGTTCATTGCCTGCTTTGAAAAACTGTGGTAGCACGAACAAGGTCCAGGGCAATATTGTCTAAGCAAGGTGCTGAGTCTGCAGTGTATGCTGCTGGCCCAGATCATTGCACTGACTGGAACCCCACTGATTTTGTGAAATGCCTTGCGTCTGTATAACCTTCATGGCTTGTCTTTCATGACTTCTGAGGTATTCAGTGAAGTTCATAAGGGTGTTCCTGACTTCTATTCTTGAAGAAATGTCTACCCATTTTTAATTTCTCCTCACAGGAACAGGAACTGGGTATGTGAGGTAGTGTCTGAGGAGCCACAGCTCAGTACTTCCATTGTTGTGCAGATTGTCTCACTGCAGAGAGCATCAGCCAGTGTCTGTGCCACTCACTTATGACCCATCACTCTCATGGATGGTTAGACATTTGTAGCCTCTCACACATGGGCATATATCCAGCCTGGCATGTCTGGGAAGGCAGAGAATTAAAAAAATCTTGAATAATCTCCTTATTTGCTGAGCTTTGGAGCTCTCAAAGCATTATAGTTATTCAGGGATGTGAGGAAAAGCACTTTCAAGGCCACGATAAAATACATCTGGATGTGTTCATGGTGTTATAATGTTCCATATCTGAGCACATGTTGGAATGACTGCATCAGGAGTAGTGGCTAAGTGTTTTAAATATGCCCCATATGCCTTTGCACGCACTCTTGTTTCTATTATTGGGATACTGAGATCTCCTGTTTCTGTTATTGAGATCTGATACCGAGTGCAGGCAGTGTAGGAGAGACACATTATGCTCTCAAATATTGTCCTAAGGAGTATCTGGGGCCTTGTGTTCCTTTCCTTGACGAGCACATTCAAAAGTATTTTTGGTGGTGAGAATACCTAAAGCTATATTCTTCTAAGAAAACCCCAAAACTGAAGTCAGAATCATCGACCTGCCCTTTGGAATACTAGAGGCAACTTCACTGATTAGATCTTGAGTAGCAGAAACTGATAACAAAGTTGGTTTATGTCACTCTTCTGCCCAGAACAGAAGATATTTCACATGAATCAACATTATCATTGAGTCATAGAATAGCTTGGTTTGGGAGGGACCTTTAAAGATTATCCAGCCCAACCCCCCTTGCAATGAGGGTACCCAAAACCACAGCAACGCAATCTCTGTGAATGTGGGGTCTGACAGCAATTGCTCTGCAAAAGTTATGCCCTGAGAACTGAGACTATAGCCAGCTTCTGGACCAATTAATATTGAATCATGTCTGCATTATGAAACAGTTCCAATTACAGTGCCAGTGAGAGACCATAGAAGGGGATGTTAATTTGCTCAGGGAAGACATATGTGAGTTAATTCTGCTAAAGCTCTGTGATGGCAAATTGTGAGCAAACTGTTCCAAAACTTTTATGCTCATCCTGCTCTTACCTGCTCAAAACTAAGAGAAAGAACTGAGTAGAGCGAATTAAAAAAATAGAATTAAGTGTTGATGGGTTTCATTGGGAAAAATAATTTCAATATTCCTGTGTAGAAGAAACCAGAGACTGCAGAAGAACAAGATAAATTTGCAGAAGGCTGTTGAGAAACCAAAGTCTAAATGCATACAGTCGATTTGAAAGTTGTGGGAAACATTGTTTGACAAAATTGCTTAGGAGAATACATTGAAAGGTACCTAGATGTGATAGAAAGAACTGTGGAATTAAACAAACTGGCTTTCAGGAAAATAACAGTTGGCTGCAGGATGGTCTCAAATAAGTAAAAAAAACCCCAACCATCCTTGGAACACTCAATTTTATGTTAAAGTTGGACAAATAACAAAAATTTTTATTATTATATTAATCAAAGTATAACAAGTTTAAGTTCAAATCTGATGAAAACAAAAAAATTGTTTCCTCATTAATAGTTTCCCATTATTTTAATGAAAAGTTTACATTTTCCCATCAATTAAGTTTAGGTGAACATATGAATGAAATATAACTTACATGAAAGAAAATAATACATTTTAAATTTTTTTTTAAAAACAAGTCTCAAAAAATACAAGTTCTAGAGTGCAAAATATGTAACATTCCTTTTTGTGCACACAAATGAGATTTTGTATTTATTCTTTCTATTTATCCTATTGCTGAAAACTATTTCAACTCTTAATTTCAGCCAGATTGTCTTTAGACATCTAGGCAGAGCCTTAGAATTGCTCTACCAGAGGCAATTTTCAGAGACAGGAAAATTGATAGTTGGCCTTTACTGCTCTTTTTTGTGAGGTGAATAGTGACTTTTATAGGCTACAAACACAATATTCCAGCAGTGGCTCTGGCAGAACGTGCCTGACCTGGCCCTTCCACCCTGTTGCACCCCCTTGCTGGTGTCTGTGTCACAGTCTTGTCCTGGAGTCCTCTCAGAGTTTTGCCCCAGCCTCTGCCCAGAGGTGCTGTGTGGTGATTTCTGTCCTCACAACAGGCACAACCACTCCAGACAAAAGTGTTGTTACCTCTTTCCTCAGCTTTCCTCAAATGTTTCAGAGCATGTTCCCTTATATTGACCAGTTCTATGACCAAAATGTTAAGCTTGAATATTTGATTTCATACACCTGCGTCCCTGTCGTGGGGATGGACATTTATTCACTGCCACACTTTCCTGAGCTGGTAAATCCATACCAAGGGTGGTTTTGCTTCTCATTCTCTCATGCCTGGGTCTCGGTGCTCCTCACAGTCCCCCGGAAATGATTTCTGGTAGAGACCATACAGCTCATTTAATCTTCTGGGGTAAACTGCCCTTGGTACCATTGCTACCAGGTATCTTCATTTGCTGTTGTTACTGTGCTATGAAGTTACTTTTTCTGGAATAATTATTAGTAAGGAGTTGTTTAGTCACACAAGATCTCTGGGAGTGGACTAGCCTGCTTAGCTACTCCATTATGCCTGTTTTATGGAGATACGAGACACTTTTTATTTGTTTTTTTCAGCAGAGAAGGAACAACACAAACCTGTACAAGCCCATGATGATATGGGAATTAATTGGCACAGAAGCAGATGCAGAGCACATCCTTGTGCCCAGGGCAGCCAGACCTGCTAGCCAGACTTCAACACAACCTTCTTGAAGAACTGAGGGCACCTCTGAGGGAGGTGAGGATGAGAAATAGGCATTTCCATATGATCCTACTGCTGCACAAAGAGGGCTTTACTGTTGTCAGTGAACACCAGACTGATGGGGAAAACACATTTTTTTACTGCTTACAGAAGAGCTGTCTTTCTGAGACAGTTTGACAAAGCCCAGGATCATGCAGGCAGGTAAGCAGCCTAAAACACCTTTATCCTCATGTAAAAGGAGTCCATGAGCTGTTTCAAACACACAGAGGAAGACCACTCAGCTGTAATTCTGGATTTTAAACAATGAGCCAAAATATGACAGACAAAGATATCTAATATGCCAGTCATAATACATAATACATTTATGACTAAACAGAGCACTTAGGAATGAAAAGGTTCTGTTCTCTCTCTTGCTGGGTTTGGGTAGGTTTGGCCTTATAGCTGTTTGTATAGATATGAAATAGTAATCTAGCTAGTCATATAAACCATGATGTTTATTTTTGGGATGCCCCTTGATATTAGGGTATTAGGGTCCTGCGACACATACAGGAATACTAGTGCTCAGGGACTGACTGTGGGATGGAGTGAAAATCACTACAGGGTACATCAATGAAGAGTAAATAGCTCCATGATGGTTATTTGTGAGTTTTGGTGGGTCTGTGATGCCAAGTGAAAGGCTACAAATTTTTACAGTCAAAGAAATAAGAAGGCTTATTCTCTGCTTGAAGGTACCTGGTAAAAAAGCATAAAAATCTACTTTCCAAGAAAAATCCCTTGGCAAAAATATGGATTCTTAACAGAAGCTCCATTTATTTGTTCACAGACTTGAAGTTTTTTAGGCAGAGTTATAAATTCATAACAGTTTTCCTGAGTGCTGAGATTTTGCATTTGGGAATACGAGTGAAATGCAAGATGTTCACAGTCACAATTACCATTGTATATTTATAAGGGCTCAGAGTTGTGACAGCATTTGCATATAAAAATCCAATATATTTGTGTATTCCTTAAGAACATAATTGATTGCATGTCTCTGTTCTGCATTCAAATGCATTTTAGTCTTGGCTGACAATTTCTACCACAAATTATCCCCTATGCAATTTGCTATTTCTGATCAAATTTCAAAAACAAAATTACTGACTTTGTGCTGTGTATTAATAATAGATGTGATGCAATTTAGACACAATCAAACATTTAAGCTAATATTAAAAGAAAACAAGCAAAAAACTGGGCACAAAATCTGGATAGTATGTCACAAAAGTGCAATACATTTAAAATCATGGGGAGTGTAAAGGAAGAGCAGTGGATTAGGAGAAGAGTGGATTAAAGACATCATTCAGCTTTTCAGGGAAGGAATTGTTCTTTTTAACTGGTATTCCATGGTGTTTTTGCAACAACCTTTCAGTTCTTTCCAGTCAGTCAGGGCTGGGAGAGGCAATGTAATAACTCCCTAGAAGAGATTTCCTGATGATAATTGCCTTACACTACTTCCATATGCTCTGAAGCCAGAGGACCACAGGCACTGGAAAAAGCCATATGAAAAAAAGAGTGTGAATGTGTGAAGTGAAAGAGAGAGAATGACTCAGGCCGTTTCCTCTCAGTGAGTCATTTTGAGTCCCAAAATCTACCACTTTCCTGGACTTTCCATAACCCTAACCCAGGATGAATAAGTTTCTGGTGTGAGTGCCATGGCACAGAGTGCCTTGTCAATGCTGTTACAAAGCCAAAGAAATGGATAATTAATGCAACTAAAAATCCAGCAATTGTCCAGATAAGACTGTTGAAAGGTAAAGTAACGTTACTGAAATTACTTTATTAGTAGTTCTCTTGCTTTATTCATATCAAAGAATTAATGCAGTTAAAAATACAGAATTTTTCTATGATATAATCCAGCCGTCCTGTGTCAGTAATATACATACTATATATATCATGTCCCAGAGCTGTAAAGATAATTTAAAAACCTCAGGCTGCAGATCAGTGCTTTGTTATATTTGTAAACATTTTGTTCATATTCAGTAAAATGCATTATTTTTTTAAAGTTGTAAGTCTTTCAAGTGTGAGAGCCAATGAGCAGTATCTAATACACACATACCCTACTGAATGATTTTCTGGCATCTTCTTGCTAAAAATGTAGAAAAGTAATTTATTACAAAGTTCCATTTTTTTGGGTAAACAGAAATACTTTTATGTAAGTCTGTGACTGAAAATGAAGAAATAGTCTATTGGAATGAACACAGCTTTGAAAACAGAGATGAAATGGAATTAGAGGCAATTACAATCCAGCTAATCTGAATAGACAGCACATCTACACAACAAAGTCAGAGTAAATAACTTCTGTTCATCTTGTGACTGGTGTTTCCTTTCTTCACTGTTAGTCTAGCATGCTAAAGCAAACTTTTGAAAAGTTGGCATTAGAACAGATTGCTTGAATAATCCAAATTCATCCTGCAAGAAAAAGTCAGTTTGATAAAAGTAAGTGTCATCATGGTCTGGGATGATCTTAAGGCTGTGTTTACACATCCATAGCCCCATCCATGCTGTCTCTAGACCTGGACATCTGGGGGTCTCCAGGGCAGACACCCCCATACCAGACGTGAGTCAGCTAGGAGCAAGACACAAAGTTCCTTGGTTTGTGCATGGGCAGGACCACACTAAACACGACCCAAGTCTGAAAGAGAGTTAGCTGATGGACTACACTTTCCTGTGGGAATTGAGGAACATAGAGCTCTTTAAATTTATTGCTCTCCAAACAACACTCTGTTTCACACCTGGAGGCATACCCAAATGCAAAAATGCACAGTTTTCTAGGAAACAGCCCTACTCTTTTATGACCATCTCCAAAAGGAAAATTGCCATGGTATGTATTTGTTTCTAATTATAAGCTTGATTGCTTACAAATTTTTAACAGAAAAAACCCTCATTTCACACTCATTTCCAGAAGTAGGAAGTTATACAGGAATTAAAGAACCTTATTCTATCTTCTACAAACCTGGTGGGTAACTAAGGAAAGACATTTTACCTTCGTATGCCTCATTTTATTTCTCCACAAATGGAAATAAAGACACTCTTCTTTTCCTTGTAGAATCTTCTAAAGTCTTGTAATAAAATGTTCTAGAAAAGAGCCTGTTACTCCTGAACTGGTTGTTCTGCACTGTTTTCTGTCGGTAATGCACGTGTTTGTGACAGACAACTGGAAGCTTGCTCTTAAATCAGTGAGTCCAGTCTTCTGCTTGAATTGTATCATCACTGTATCATTTTTTCCATAAGACAATTGAGCTCTATCATGAAAGTACTTGGACACCTTCTATTGAAAGTCTCATTAATTGCATATAATGATGACAAGGAAGTTTTTAATTTTTATTATTTTGACCCTAAACACATTCCTGCTCACTATATATCCATTTTGGAGTATATCCAGGGTTGGGTTTTGGCATCCTCCCTCCTGCTGTAATACTGTGCTTTGGTTTAAATATCTGTTCATGAGATGTGTTTATCCCTTATTATATGCCACATCTTCCTTTGGCACTGCCAAGGGGAGCACACAGTGGTGAACGCAGGTTTGCAGAATGGCAGAGGAAGTCTCACAAAAGCCACAAAAAGCATTAATATTTCTGGCAAAAACCATTAGTATTTTTTTACCTGCATTGAAATTCAGTCTGCCATGCAGGTAAAACAGACATGCAGCCTCTGCTGGAAATACCTCTCCCAATGTGTTTTAGGAACACTCTTACTTTTTCATGCCCACTTCCCCACGGTGTCTCAGAAGATACCTGTGCTCACACAGCACCATTTCTCTGCCTCATTCAGTTTCAGCTGATGAATTCCTTATTACTGCAGAAAGTCTTTTTAACCACATGGTCTTTCATTTTATACACCATTAAGTTTAATCCCACTGCAATACCCAACCTCATGCTGTTCTTGTCGACCTGCCTGTCTACTGGCAAAGTCATGAGATCAGAGAGTTTTATCATCACATACTAGTTTTTGAGCTCAGATAATTAATGAAAACACTAGTAAATTAATCTTACAAGCAATTTTTGAGGATCCTCACTTTTCCTTTCCCTGGTGATTTACCCTCTGGAGAACACCATTTTCATTTTATCTTTGAGCGGCTCCCTACCTATGTTAAAGTAGTTACACTAATACATTACCCACATCACAATTAGCCCTCTTCTTCTTCAGTGTCACTGATTTTCTCAATGTAAAATGCCTACTATATTTAATTTCTTTAAAAATTTTAATTTTTAAAGAAAATTCATAATTTTTTGACAGAATGTAGCTTTGACAAAAACATCTTGCCTTTATTTATTTATCTCTGTGTCTTTTGTAATTTTTTCTATCAAAATTTGTTTTGAAGCTGTGCAATCAAATTCATTCTTCAAATTTAGACACTTGAGTTGGGCTTCCATATTTTAATAAATTAGTTTTCTTAAATTTGCCTAGATTCCCCACATGCAAGAGTAAAAAGCAGACATTTTAGAAATTCTTCAGAGGAGAAGCCTGTCTGAATTACTAGAGTATTAAAACACAGACTAAAAGTCTTCAAATGCCATTTAAAAACTGCACAAAACTTTTTATGTAATTTTATATCTTTGACTTGTTTTTCTTCTTTTCATCATTCTTAAATCTGTATAGGCTTTTTTTTCCCTATAATTTCCCCCCATGTGAGAGTGAAATTCATCTCAAAAAATCGTAATTGTCCATTATGTCTAGTATAAGGCAGTGGTTCCTAATTCCCTTACAGTGAAAAGAGAGACCAGATCTTCTCAAAGTAGCCACGCTAAAGATTGCTCAAGATAGGTGAGATGAATGAAATTTGGCTCTAACATATTTCTTTCCACTGACTACACAAGAAACTAGACAATTATAATGAAATGCTTAAAGTTTAAACAGTTAACATTTCAAATGGTTTAAATTAGGCAAGATTAATCCCACCCTAAAAGATTGTTTTTGATTTTTATATTACCTAGTGTTTCATCAGATTAACTTTTTTAAAAAAAATTTTTACTACCATGGCTGTCTGTTACGTTCCTTTGTATTAGGTGTTTCTCCTACCTATTTTATAATTTTTCTATTTATTGCTATTCAAGTAGTTGTTATTCATCCATGCTTTTGCATTGTTCTTCATAAAAATAATATGGGAGAATCCCTAATATTAACACACATATTATCTGTGTTCATACTGGCTCTTCCCTTGTTCTCTGCTTTGACTAATTCTCATTTTTGTTTGTTAATGTTTGAATTGTTTGTGTGAAAATAGATTTGAGTGGTTTAGTACATTTCTCCTGTACTCCAGTGCTCTATAGTTTCCTTCAGAATTACAAAAAGAAAAGGTCAGATCCACAAAAAGGTATTTTAAGTATTCAAAAATCATGATCCTGGCTCAAAATATCAACCACCTTCAATTTAAATTGAAGAGATTAATAAAAGAAATGTTGCAAGGTCTATTTGCCTTGTGGTTTTTAAGTCTTTAGGAATTACAATCCAATGATTTTTCTCCCCAGCCATACAGAAAATGTGAAATAGCCATAAATGCCAAAAAGAAAAAGAGGGAGAGATAAAGCAGTGGAGGTGTCACAGAATAGCATGACTTCCAAAGATAAAGCTTTGAATTTCTTGTTTCATGTTCAAACACTGAGTGATGGCAGTGTTTGAGAATGTTGTTGCTTGGTTTTCCCTACTTCTTTCTGTGGATGATAATGCTGTCAAATAATCCTCTATATATTTCTGTGAGTTCTTAAAATCTCCACTGATCTCATCTTGACTGGTTTAAGGCATACTACATTTCAGAGCACCTTAGTCCAGCTGCTAGATGCTTCCCCACACATAAGCCTGTTTTCAGTTATATTCCGAAGTAAATCTATTTTGTTGAGCTCCAGGTCCACTTGTCTGTTAGAGAGTTTGACACATTGACATCGCCTCTGAAAAATCCCACTGAAGTTTATGGCTTCATGCAATTTTCATACATGCCTCAATCTCCTAAACCTTTTCAGAATGCTGGAAGCGTGAGTGTACCTAGGCTGGGTAATGAAGCAAGCCTTACTAAATCCCCTTTAAGTGTCTGTCTTAATCCAGGTGATTGCTAAGAAAAGAACAGCAACTAATTGTTTGAAAAATGAGATACAATCATGGGTTCTCTAAGAATGCAAGAAAAAGATACCCTGACAGGTGAGTTAAGAGGCACACGTCTGTTCAGACAGGCACACAGGGGTGGGTGAGCCTGGCACCCTCCCAATGCCTTCAATGAGATGTCTCATTAGAGATGTCGGTTATTATTATTATTTGTGCTACATTGCACCAGGAGCCTTCTGCTGAGACCTCAGCAAGACAACACTGGTGGTCTCAACACATTTCCATGGCCAGAGGAGTGCAAATAACTGCATTATTTGTGGGCAGGCACCCTAAGATGGAACAACTTGCTCTGCAATTTGTAAATGTGCTTCAGGGGGGAGTCATGCTGTATGACTCCTGATAGCCAGACCAGTCTGGGTATTCTTTCCCAACGTTGCAGTTTTGCTGTGATCTTGTTGTGTTGTGGTTGTGCTGTTGCATTCTCAAAGACTCTCCAATGAGAGAGAGAATTTCCATGACTTTTCTTTAAATTCTGAACTGAGTTATGAGAGATATGTGGTGTACACAGCAACTGTGCCCAGAATAGGTATCTCGAATTTTCAGCTAATGAAAAGACCTGTCTTTCTTCCTGGCATTTTCACTTATATTTGTCTCTCCTTTTAGCCTACTCTTAGAGACTTGTGGAGAAAAGGAATGCTTCCCAAAGAAAGATAAATGAGATAAGCTATCAAATTAGTTCATTTCATCTGCTTTTGTTCAAGTGACAGCTCAAAAGGACAGCAGGCTAAATGACTCAGAAGTGTGAGAAAAATTTGAGTACAATTTATTATCTTGACACCCGTTACATAATCTTTGTTTTGTGCTGTACTTCAGAAACTGTCTCATTAAATAAATTTCCAGACATTTTATTATTTTCTTTACTTAAATCTATTTTTAAGCAATTCCTTTTTCAACACGCAAAGATTCATTTTTGGTAGACATCTGAGGGTAGTTCACAGGATTTTTATATACCTCTACATCACATGCTGCACACAGAGCAGAGGCACCTGTTTTAGAACTTCTGTCTTAATGGTTTTCGTCCACTTTCGGCCCCTACCTTTTTTTAGATTTGAGCTCTGCTGGCAAGTCCATATGCATTGTATTCTCTCACATCCTTGTCTTTTATCTAGGTATCTAGAATCAATTTATCTAGGTATTTGTGACAGGGATATTTTGGTATAATTTTTAGTTTTCCTTTTCTCTCCCTGTCAAGGTCAGACTTTAGGAGCCAGAGTGGCAGAGCTGAGCAGCAGAATGCTAATTCCCTGTGCCTTTGAAGATTGCAGGAGGTACAGGCAGAAATAAACCACATGAAAGCCGCTTATGAATGACAGACCCAGATGTGAGATTCCTGACAACTTTTATCTGTGCTGTTTGAACTGAATCAGATTGGGCATCAACTTTATCCACAATTAAACAAGAAGCTGAGTTTAATAACAGCACAAACGGAGACTGCAATGATAGTCTGGCATAAGAAGGTGCAGAATAAGCCATTGCAAATCTTGACAATAGTAACACAGACCAAAAACCTAAATATCCTCATGGTCTACACCATCTATTCTGTAAGTGTTGTATAGATGTTTCCTTTTTAGTCTAATTATTACACCATTGTTAAAAAGTTCATGGGAAAGAAACGTATATGTAAGTATATGATTCACCATTTATCAGGTTTTTGCTTATCTTGCGTAAGAATTCCTACAGTGGGTCAAAAGATCTCTTTTCCAAAGTAGCGGCCAAGAAGCTTGGGGCACTGTGTGGGATCAGGACAAATATATATGGCCTTTTACTGATGTTTCTCCCAGCCCATTACTATCTGCCCTTCAGGCACCTCCTGAGATGGGAAGTGTTTCTATGAAATTAGCAGCTCCTGGTGTATTTCTCTTCTGTGGACTTCTCCAGTCTCTCCAGGAAAGCCATGGAAGCTTTTGCCATCCATGACTTGGGGTGAGGAGTTCTGCCTCTCAACTGCAGCACTGCCTGCAAGAAGAATCTCTTTTTTTCTTTGAGATTAATTTCTGGAAACTTCATTCGATGTACCTACTACCATACTATGGTGTCTTCAGGAGCTGCTCTGGGAAAAACTCTGGTAATGGAATGCAGCACTTTTTAGGAGGGTGTAAGTGTTTTATAAAGTCAGGTCCCACGTGAGAGCAAGTGAGAGCTCCACCTCTTCACAAAATGTCTGAAGAGCATGGAAGAGCAGCCAATGCAGTAAGGGGAAGAAGGTTTGCCTCCTGTGTCTAGAACTGGTATGGTTAAAGATAGCTCTAACACCTCTTCTGCTCTTTTTGTCAGGTTCAATATGCTTCTGGTGTCATAGTTTGGGAAAACAGATATTTCAAGGACTGCTACATTTAAATAAACATTTTAATGCTCACAATAATGCTGCAGCTATGTCATAACCAGGAAAGATGAATTTTAATAATTTAATAGCAAAGTTCACAGTGTTGCCTCTGCCAGGAATACTACATGTGGATTTGCCTAGGGAAAAGGACAGGGAGAGAGTTGGAGGACAGTGGTTCTGTCACAATCTCTCTGCTGTTCCATGCTCCATAGGTGGCCTCTCCCTCTATAAGCTCCATTTCAGCCTCCCTCCACCAAGAGACTCAGCCAGGTGGATCGCTGTACTGAAATGCCTGGTCACCAGGGTTCTTAAGGTTTTGGATCAGTGGGAGATGGCAAAACAGCACCATTGAGGACTGAACCCAGGAGGTGCAGAGGCCAACCCTTCCCCTCCTGTCCTACCAGCAAAGGCTCTGGGGTGCCTTGTGGAGACATAAGTGTCACCAGGGTCCTTGAACCCCAGATATCTTTGTGTTTGTTACCCAATAAATAATAGTTTCATATTTTCAGGTGTGTATCAGGTATCCCTCTTGCTGTCTCCAGATTTGAAGATGTATGATGTGAGTCAGAAAAAGGGTAGTGATGCCTGTTATGGGCCAGATAGTTTCATCCAAGCTTCTCTTATTTTATCAAAACTTGAGGAATGTTTGTCCATGGCAACCTGTAAATGTTATTGGAAGACCATTGCAGTCTGATCCTACGAGAGCTGTCAGAAAGTGAGATGAAGATATAGGTCACCAAGCTGATCTCCTTGGCCAGCAAGTACCTGAATTCTATTCACATTCTGCTTGTTCTTATTTTTCTCACAATGTACCTTCCACAGGTAAATCTAAGCTTTCTCAGAAGAAAAGGTGGATGTTTCTGCTGTGCTTAGCTCTAAACTAACAGTGTTTTTCCTGCCATGCAAAAGCTTTTTCTGCCAAGTTGAGCCTCTCCTCTGACTTTCAAAATCCACAAGACAACTTCCAAGCTAGCTATTTTAGCTGCAGCTTGGAGATTCACAACAGAATTGACATATAATACATAGGCTTATCCGGTATTACATCTTTTTGTCTTAGTCTGACAAGCTCAAATATTATTTATAATTAATAATTTCCATTCTCATTCTTCTATATGCACCATTAAAAAATGCAAAAGGAACCACTGAAGACCTAAAATAGGGAAAGCTTTGCCATACTCATGTTTCTCATTGCAGCTCTGGGGTTTTATAGAACTACAGGTACCTCCTTTTGCAAACCAATTTAGCCCTGGCAGGCTGGGTAGCAGGGCAGTTTCTTCTGGGTTATATCCCATCCTCTGCATTGCAGAACTACAAAATGTGAATTGGCCATAGTGAGGTTCAGCACATGCAGTCTGAAAAAGGCTCAGTTCTGGCATCTTAAACTGCATATAAGATGCAATTGTTGTTCCAACAAGCAGAGTGAAAGATTTAGTACTTAAATTTAGCTTTCATGGTCAAAAAAATTCAGGAGTGCTAGGTATCAGGTTTGACAAGGTTTTTATACCAGCAAAATGTAGCCACAAATCTCAAACTCAGTTCCTCAAACCTCTACTTAAAAGACCATCTGCCCAAATTTTTGAGTCTCTTCTTTATTATTTTATGCAGTGTCTTCTGACAAACTCAGTTTTTAGTGGTCATTTCAATGCACTGCAATTCATGAGGCAGTGATCCTCATGAATCATGCTTATTTACTGTGTTATAAAGGAACTAGTTTTGTTTTCTCCCTCTCCTTCTAAACGTCACATTTTCTGTTTCAGGGAGATCACCAGCATGAAACAAAACCTAATGGTGGGCCAATGGGTGGAAGGAATTCAGTTCTTAATGTACCACATCAGAGACTGATGGCAAGGATAGAGATGCCTTTTGGGGATCATTGATAGGCAAGTCATTAGTCTAGTCCTGCAGGCTTACATGATTTGCTATGCATAATTGAAGAGAGATGATTTTTCTAAAAGTTAAGAACAATACCAGTGTGTTAACAACACATTGAAACAGCTCATTCCTTATTGGCCACTAGTAAATTGCAGCAGTGTTTCACTTCCCTTAATACTGCAGTTACTGCAGTTTTCTGGAAGAGTTCTTTAAAGGTAGTGATTAAAGAGAAAGAAAAGAAAGTCAAAAGCTAAACTGAAAGTGCCCCTGGTAGTTCAGTTTTTTACCAGATAGGGATATTGTAGGAAGAAGTGCTTCTTAGTACTGAACACTTCTGAACTGCATGGCACTTAAAAATAAATGCTGAGAAATTCAAAGGTGACTAAGGATTTGGGACAGTAATTTTATTTTAAAAAATTACTGAGATTTATATGGAGAAAGACTTAAAAACCTCTGAGGGATATTCAGAAACCTCTGTCACAGAGTTTGTTGTCCAGGTGACTCAGACTGTTTGTCATTGGCAACAGAAGGAAACAGCAAAGAGAAGACCTGAGGGAGGCATTACTAATAATCTCTGATCAAAATGCTGGAAAAACAGAAATTGAAGTTCTAGCTAATAAAAGGACAGATTCTCTAGTGTGACACCCCATAGAACAGAGACCTGCTCTGAATTTGCTTCAAGGCTTCCCAACAGACCAATATGTTGGTGATGGAGACTGCAGCAGGTGTACTGGGGATCTGCCTGGCTGATGCTACCCTCCCTCTGGAAAACAGAACTTTATTTATAGCCTGAATTTATCTAATTTCAGTTTCCAGTCACCAGAGTTTGTAGTGCTTCATTCACTAGATTCAAGAGCTCTTGTCACAAGTCAAGTTAAAATGGAAACAGCAATCTCTTCTTTCTAAAGCTTTCTGAAACCACTCAGTACAAGTGCTGCTCCTCCAGCTCTGACCCCTCTGGGATGGATCCTGTGATCCTGTGCCTGTCTCCCCATCCCAGGCACTTTTGCTTCCTCCTGTCCATTACTGTGATCCCCTAGTAGGTATGGTGTAGGTGCTGGTCCTTTGCTCTCACAGAGCTGGTGAACCAGACATCTAAGGCAAAGAACACATATTTAGGACAAAAGTTTTCAGCACTAAGAGTAAACATTTCTATTCTGTTGATCCACAGTTTCAGGGCTATTTAGCAACCCCTAATGCAGCCTGGTCCCTCACTGCCCTCATC
This sequence comes from Corvus brachyrhynchos, assembly GCF_000691975.1. Classification (NCBI taxonomy): domain Eukaryota; kingdom Metazoa; phylum Chordata; class Aves; order Passeriformes; family Corvidae; genus Corvus; species Corvus brachyrhynchos. The sequence continues at coordinate 453,597 of NW_008237231.1, read as the reverse complement.
AGGGCTTTGACAGGAAATTTTCATCAGCCCATCCAAACTAACCAAGGCAAACGTGGAACCGTGGTTCCTTCCAGGTATTTTTATTTTTATGGCTACCTTTTTGCATTTCATCTAAGTTAGTTTATTTCATGTAGAAAACTTCTTCAGCTCTGGAGACAGAGGCACTCTGCTCCATTCAGGAGCTGGTACCAGGATACTAAAGGACAAGACAATGCATTTATGAAAGTTTCATAATGAAATTCCAGTATCTCTTGTTCTGTTGTCATTGGCTTTACTGGTCCAGGAGGAGAATTTCTGCATGCTGTTCTCTTTTTATAGGATAGTCCTAATTCAGGATGGCATTTAGCTGTGTTTCAGCATTCTATTCAACAGTTTGAATGCAAAAACACGTCTAAACTGAGTAATGCATTGGGACCTTTATGGCATTAAGTTAAATTGAAAATCTGCACTACGGAAATGTAATTTGCATCAAAAATAAGAAAGCATGTTTTCCTCTTGCACTTTTCTTCTACAAAGTGCTTTAAAAATATTAATTAATTAATCCCACAGTGATTCTGGCATTCAAACTTTTATTAAAACTTTCTGTAAATGTTAATGTGCCACTGAACTTTGAAAATGTAGATTGTACTGGAAAATGTATTGAAACACTGTAGACTGGACTGAAAATGTAGACTGAAAATGTATTCTGTCAAAAATGCTCTGTCTCGCATAAAAGGTAAAGAATGACAGATTATTCTTAATAATATTTTTCAAAGATACTTAAAGGTCAGATGTATATTTTAAAACTTTCCCCTTCTGAGGAGAAGACTCTTACCCCTTTGAAGTGCTGTTATCAAGCCCTTCTTTGGACTTTCTGTGACATAGCCCTCCCATTTCATCTCATCCAACTCTAAAAATGAGTGCTCATTATACTGCCTTGGTTTTAGTGAAATCCTTCTGTAGCAAGAAAACACAAAACAAAACAACCACTTGTTCATTTGCAGATCAACTTTTGTGTAATGAAAATGCTGATATGCTCAGAGCAAACTACTACAAGTTGTATCAAAGCAACCAGCCAAAAATAAAACCAGTGTAAAACAAGGATTCTTCTCAAAGTAAACTGAACACCCTGGGAAGCAAGAGGAGCTTCAGAAATTCCTCAAGGACTTGTTTATGGAAGGTACTTAACACCCTGTATCTTGTGCCTGTGTCAGTCCCTGCAAAAAAAGATTTCAGAGCATTAAGTAGTATTAAAAAATTATATTTAAAGTACATGATAATAAGCAGTTAGTGAGCTTGCTCTGACATCCTCTGGTATAAATCAGGAGTAATTCCAGTCAGTACTTAATTTCATCCTGTAATAGTCCCAGTGGAATTATAAACAGAGTGATATTATAAATGGTGTAAACCTATAGTTAGACCCTGAAACAAGACCTTGTAGAATGGGTGCCAAGGTGGCTCCTTGCTCCTTTAGATTTCCTTCCCTCTTACATAGACAAAATTAACATAGGTGAAAAACAGCCAAGAAAGATCTCTGAGTTTTATGGCTCTTCACATAGAATTTTGTAATGAGGGCCCTGTCTGAGGAATGCTTCCCAGCTGCTGTCTTTCCTCACTGTCAAGAATGTCCAGATGGCTATGCAAGTGTGCACTTCTCTGTCAGGCTCAGACCAACCTGAAAGAGTTCTATTTGAATATTCACTTTTTGTTCACCATATTTAATGACCATTGCAATTATTTACAACTAATTTAATATGATCTTGTGCTGTCTTGAGATCATTTGCTCTAACAAAGGCAGAAACAGGCAGTAAAGTAAAAAGAGTCAGATCTGCAAAGAGATTTAGAGACAAAAATTATATTTCCCATCCAGTATAGGGGCATCTGCTCCAAGTTCAGGCATTTTTTTGCAGTCTTCGAAGAATTGATGCTTCTGGGGCTATTCAGTTTTGAGAAGGGGAGTAGAGGCAGAAATTGCTTAGGATTATTCTGTCCTGGTGGGCCCACAGTGCCCACTGGACCCTGCAGTGTCTCAGGAGGAAGCTTAGGATTATTCTGTCCTGGTGGGCCCACAGTCCTGCAGTGTCTCAGGAGGAGCCTGAGCATAACTGAGAGATGCTGATATTAACTCTTACAACTGACTCAAGTTCTTCCAGAAACAAAACTGCCCCCACATGCCCAGACAAAGGAAGAAGAACTCATTTGCCCTGAATGACAGCAGTCTCAGTCTGGACAAACCAGATCCTCAGCTGAGAAGTTTTCCCTGCAGAAGGCTCTGAATGTTTCTCAACTGGTGAGAAGCGAACTGACAGCTGGTATATGGTCTCTGTCCCGTAGGGGTGGCTTTCCCAAAAGAGAAGCTAGGCAACTTTCAGTATTAAGGTAATTCAAGAGAAAAAGTTCTTTCCCTCCCACAAGTTAAAAAGCATAACCAGGGCACCAGGGTGCGCTTCTTAAGCAGGTAAGAAATAATCTCCTGCTGTTGACATAACTTAATGAGGAAAGTTTTGCAGCTGGTGAACAAGAGAAGATATTCTCTTAGGGATAAAAAAGGATCTTCTCTTAATAATCTGACTGAAATCCTGCTGTGGTGAAATCCTGGAGACACTGGGACAAGGCAGCACATCTCACTCTAGAAGACAGACCAACAGACTGAGTTAGATCAGAACAAATGACGCAGTGCTCTCCCTTGCAGAGCTGTATGAATTAATTGCTACAATTATTTTTGTTGAATTTAGATGTTTTTTCTCTTAGCTGAATGGTTCAGAGAAGATAAGGTCCTCCCCATGTTTTCAGGTTTCTTTATTTCTATTTAATTAATGCATGTACTGGATGAATGGGAGCTGTGAAATACTGCTACAAGCTGGAAATAAGTGCCCTGTGATCAGCCATCCGGGTCATGTGGACGTGTTATTTTACCTGAAAAAAACAGCAACTCAGGCAATGAAAACTCATGTTACAGAAAAAAAATACTCCAGAAACCCCCACCCAAAAACCACCAAAAATTGATACTTTTAGCATCTTTGCAGAACAGGCTGGTTCTCATAACAAATGGTGGATACGGGATGGGAGTCCTAGGGGAGAAGTGTCATTATACAGATGGCTTTTTTTACAGTAATTTTTGTTGTGGAAAAGAGGCAAGGTCACAACTATCCCAGCCAGAAGTGGGGGAAAGAGCCTAGCTAAGGCGTACAGGCCAGGAGAAAGACTACTGAGGTTCAGGCAGCTCTTGGACTAAAACTCACAATGCTCCTCCAAATGGCCACCAACAATATGGCCAGGAAGAGATGGAATGTGCTTGGAGTGACTACATGTCTCTGGGGAAAATAGTCAAGACCATGGGTTCCCGTGTGGTTTCTACTTGGTCCTGCCAGTGAGAGGGAAGGGCTTGAGGAGAAGGTGATAGATCCTGCAGGTACACAGCCAGTTCCATAGCTAGCACTGTCAATAGGGAGTGTTTTGTTGACAGGGCTTTTAAAACCACAAGACCCTGTTTGAGGATATAGGATTAGTACAGACAGATGGGACAGACCTGACCTGGTGGCCTTCTCTAATGAAATGATTGTGTTTCTGGATGAAAGGAGAGCAGTGTCTGTGTCTCCCACAAGATCTTTGGATGGAAGGTGGACAAGCAGATGGTTTTGGTAGTTGGAGAGCAGTGTTTAATGGGCTGTAGTCCTTCTGGAGGCCAAGAACAAGGGGAATAACATATCTCTATCAATTATCTAAAGGAGGAGACAGAATGCCCCCCTCAGCAAGACTGCAGATAGCACCAAACCTGGGGTGCAACTGGGACCTAGTACCACGTGACAGGGAAGGCTCTTCCTACGCACACTCTGCTGTGCTTGCCCGTTCTGCTGCGTTGCATGTTTGCACCTGTAGTTATAGACAGACAATGTTGCTAGAAGACTCCTCTTGCTTCTTTTGCCTGGAATTTTCAGGAACAAAGGGACATCATGATGATTTAAGTTTTAAAACCTTTATTTGTTTTAGCTAACTTTCCCGCTTCTTCTTCTTCTCCTCCTCCTTCTGGTAGCTTTGAGTATTGCTCACAGGCAAGATGAAAATGAGAAGTCTGCCCACATTTGGAAACTGAAGAGGCAGATGAGAATTTGTCATTTACAAAAAGCTTTTACTTCTGTTCTTGATACCCAGAAGATAGAAGTGCCTCCTCTGGAAACCAGCAGAAGTGCTTTCTCTAGAGGGTTTCCCATATAGCCCTTCAACTCCCTAAGACTCACTTGGACTTCTTTTGCCCTGAGGTCCTTTTTTTGTTCTTTGAGGTTGGGGATTGGAGGAGAGGAAGTTGGAGGAAGCTGAAAGTTTTGAGGTTTGCCTCTTGCCTGCTCCCTCTTCTCTTGTTTTTCCTGCTTTCTTTCCTTCTCATTGCTTGTTTTGAAGATGTATGCTTTTGGAGAAGCAAGGTGCTTCTGGGAATGTCTGTTGATATTCAGATGCCTGGAGGAAAAATCTTTTGTAGAAAGTTGTTGAAGTTACTACTAAAATCATGTTTATTTTATGTTCTTCTGCTTTCCAACTTTAATCATCTCTGATACACTTAAGGGCATTATCCTGATCAAGAAGGCTTGTCTATTGCTTGGCCTGCATTTCAGTTGAATATGCACTGAGCTTTTTTCCTTTTAGGAGGTTCGGGGACTTCAGAGATGTGGGAAGAGCAATTGCCAGTGAAAACTGAGGCCAAAAAGTTGTTGACAACTTGACAACATGACAGTTATTACCAGATCCCCTGTCTTATTCACCATGAGGGGTGGTGCAAAGTCAGCAGAGCCATGCAAAAGTCCTTGGAGGTCTGCCACATGATGCTACCAGAAGATACAACACAGAGCAGTCTCATTTTCTGGCACACACATATGTCCTGATGCAGAGAGGCATGCAATGCAGAGTTGGAGGTAGTGCCATGATTGCTTTTGAAATTAGGCTCTATAGGAACTTATTCTCAAATTTTCCTAAGTCATGATCAAAATGCTTACGTTGTTCAATACACAGAGGAAGGAGATTTCCTTGTATTATTGTTTCAGAAAGATACCCTTAAATGTCATTATACTCAGCTTTTTTAGTGCAGAATCCCATACTATTATGTGGCTCCCAGAGAGGATGCTCCTGGGAAAATGTGAAACATTGAGTTACAAATCCAAATGGCAGCAACTGTGGACAGTATGGTCAGATCTTCTCAAGTCAGCCCTTCTCAGCCTTGCAGGGGCCTGCAAGCCTCTGCAACAAGGTTTTAAGCTGCACATCTGGCACTGTGCAGGTGGCAATACAGCTTGCACCACACTGCTCCCAGGGGAAGCCAAGGTGACTATGTAAGCATGAGACAGTGAGTACCCCATGGCCATGTTGGACAATCGTATGCATTGGAGCTGACTCTGGCAGGTCAGAACAGCATTTCAGGGTGTGCCAGCAGATTAGAGCAGACATTATCCAAATTTACCTCAGGAGGTTGTGTTTGCAACCCAGAACTCTGTGCTGAGCTCTTTGCAAATGGGGAATCTGGCTTTGATTACTGCTTTGCTGTAACTACTTGTTAAAACTGGAGGTTTAACATTCAGACTTCCAAAAAAGTAATGCAGGGCTGTAGTTCCTTATGTTCTTCATTAGTCTTGCAATATTTGTTGTTTTTTAGACTGCACAGATGTAGGAACAGGATTATCCCATGTGCCTTTGGCTTGGTCTATAACCACAGTTGGGTGGGTGCAAGTGCCATGGGGTTCCCTTTGCCCATCAGTGCCAAGAGACTGTGTGTGTGTTCATACTTCACCCTCTTAAATTCTGGCATGGAGCAGAGCAAGTCAGAGACCTCTGATGTTTTCTCTGATTGTGTCAGCTATCCTTGTCATGGTCACCAGAAATTAGGGAAGTATTTGTTCCCATGCAATAAAAGGCAGTGCATTTTAGCACACTCAGGAGGAGGGAATTGGGCACAAACAACAGTTCTTTCAATTACCTGACTGAACTTCTGAAACTACCCAGAGACTGATTTGATAGTGCTGGATTTTTCCCCCCATCATTTGATTTTTGTGGCCATGTGTTATCTCACTGCCATGCTCAATGGAGTTGAAAAATAACAGTCCCAGTCATGAGCTCTGACAATGTTACATGACATGCTGTTATTAAGCTTCTGCAGCAGTGGGAGGTGATTTTTTAGTATAAGGATTGCCTGTTGGTGCTACAAGTTGTCACAGGGTCCCCTGAAGCATAATTTGTAAGCAACTGTCTTTTCTGCATAAGAAAAGTTCTTACAGCCTAGAGGGTGTTTTGTTCTCTGTGAGGAATCATACTGATGCTTCTTGCAAAATATAGTCATAGCATTCCTGATTGTGTGTTTGTTCTAAACAAGAAATCCTTTCCTATAATGGAAAATCCTGATCAAATTTAATTCTTAGAGCTGAAAATCAACAGTGATTAAAACTTCAGTGTCCAGACCAAAGCAATATGTTTTAATGACAGACAAATTCAAATGGTTGAATTAAGCAGCTGTATCTGTCTAATCCTCTTTGATCTTCAAATTGGTTCTCTAGCTCCTTTTCTAGTACAGTACACAAATACATTAGTGGACTCTAATCTGGCAGTTAAGAGCATAACAATGTAAAATGGCTTGAATTTGAAGTAAATCAAATTCAGGCTGGAATACAGTGAACAGTTTTAATAGTGAATGTTGTACTTTTTGATCAGATTATTAATCATAAACTATATAAAATTATTAAATTATAGAGACAAAATGATCCAATTTAATTTTTTAAATGTGAATTCACTGCCAGCTTTTCCTGTCCAGAACATACCACATTCCTAAAAAATGTTTTAAATGCATTAAATCAGCAGCCACATGAGAAAATAGTAGATCCATCACTACTATGCAGCAATGAGCTTATTGCTCATGCACTACACAATACATCTGTGGAAACTTGACTCTGTTACTGAGTTGCCCCTAAAATGAAGGTGCCATTGACAGAAGAGCTCCAGTCCAGCTGCATTAAGGGCATTGCCAAAGTGCCTCTTAAACACTGACAGGCTTGGGGTACTGACCACCTTTCCAGGAAGCCTGCTACAGTGTTTGATTACTGGTAAAGAAATATTCCATTTAGTTAAAGAAATATTTCCTAATGTCCAGTCTGAACCTTGCCTGCTGCAGAGCTGAACTATTCCCACGCATCCTGTCACTGGACAACAGGGAAAAGAGCTCAGCACCTCCCTCTCTACCTGCCCTTGTCAGGAAATTGTGGAGAGACATGAAGTTGCCACTCAGCCTCCCTTTCTCCAAAATAGAAAATCCACAAAGTCTGCTCAAGTGTATTAACTTTAAAAAATGTTCAGGCTTCAGAAGTTTGGAACTTTTCTAACTAGAAGTGTTTACCAGCAAGTAGTCCTTGGGGGTGGACATACAATTAAGTCCTGATCTCATTAGGATCCATCCAAAGCAGAAGGCATGTTAGTAACCCTCATGTGACAGTCACACAGGTAATGATGGAGGCAGAATTGTCCATCATGGTGGCTACTTCAGAAGTTTTGAAGAATGAACAGTTACAAAGAATTGCAAAACACTCTCTTCTGAGGAGCCTGGCGATTCAACAAACACATTCCTCTTGTCAAGTCCGTCAGCAGCTCCCTGTGTGCTTAGTCATGCTGAGGAATGCTCCCAAGAGTAGTCTGCTTTCTGTCTTCTTTATTCACAGCTCTTTATTTATTTCTGCAAGACACAGTGGCCACCCCTGTGAAGATGGGTGTGAACTGATTGCAAGCTGGCTGGTTTGTAACCTGTTCAGCTGGTGCCATTGAAGAGTCTTCATTTGAGATTGTGGGACTGCTGAGTCATTCTGTTGTTCCTGATGAGGAACATGTTGCTCATCAAACTGACTCCAGACTATCTCTGTTCAGTCCTACACCACAGGGATTACTTCAAAGACTGAAAACAACAGACAAATGATAGCCTGGAACTTCCATAGTAGTTAATGAGTTGCATCCCTGAGATGAACACATATGCTTAACACCAGCAACTGCTAAGACAGAAATATTTTCACATGTTAAATAGAATGAAACATAACCACACACCAATCAGCTCTCTATGACAAATAGCATGAGATGAACAGAGTTCTGAAGCTGAGTTGCAGATTGGAGAAGTATATGAGCATGTGCAACCACGCTGAGCCAGGTAGTTAATACAAAAGCACATTACAAGGTTTATTTTCGACATGTATTCCTAAAAGTCTAACACTTGAGCTAGCTTCACACCAAAGAAGACCAGATGCAATTCACACTTTGCAATGGTATTTAAAAGTTTGCACTCACCACAAGCAGAAGGTTAATGACTGTCATTTTTTTGGACTCATTAGAACAGAACCTGTTTTCTGCAGTATTGAACCATCCCTCTCCTGTCAGAATTGAAAGTAGACCATGCTGGCAGACTAAAGCATCTGTTGACTGTACTGGTGATCTGTGACTAAAAAGGCAGTGGCTAATTAAGGTGCAGAAGGTTAATGTGTATGGAAGCACTGAGTGTCCTAAGACGTTTTTGACATTCCATTCTTTTGCATGTATTTGTTGGGCATTGCCAAAACTGCTTGTTTTGAATAAACAGCTCTGCAGCATTTCTTTTTCGTAAAATTCTAGTTTTGTTTCTCCAAAACACCAGTGAGAAAAATCAGGTCTGTGGATTCTGTACAGCTGAGATAGCTTTTAGATTTGCTAAATAGCACATTACAGCTTGTTTATAGTTGTTTCTTCACTGAAACCTAGATGGACTGGTTATCCAAATGTTCCCCACTTCTGTCATATCTGCTGGAGGATGACTTGGTCCAGTAGAATATTCTGATGTTGAAAACCTACCAACAGAGAGGTACCAGAAAATAATTTAACTCATTGCATTTGCTTGATATTGCAATGACCACAGGCTGTCAAGGATCTCTGAAAGTTTCCAGGTCTCTGAAAGTTTGTAAGTGCTGTTAGTCCAGGTCTTCATCTGTGTTACCCAAAGGTGAGCAGTGTCAGGGCTCTGACTGCACTGAGAAGCTCTGCAAGTCCTTCCCCTCTCCCATGGATTTGGCTGCCTGTGTTCCAAGCCTGCCCTGATAGAGTGTGACTGGGTAACCTTGGCTCAGACATGCAGCACAAGAGCTGTAAGACTTTGGGCCCCCACTTCTTCACTGAGGACTTGTGTTAGTGAGCTCAGTCCTTGCCTGAGCTTCGTTGCAGGGGCGTGTGCACCCAGCATGGTACCACACTTCTCCCCCCCCAGCCTGGTGACCTGAATTCCTGGCTTGGCCATGGTCCTGCCTTGCCACTGCAGACCTGTGTGGCAGTCACTGGGCTGTAGCTATGGACACAGCACCGCTCTGCCCTTGTTGTCTGAGTGCCATAGGGCACCGCACCTTGGCGGTGTGGGGACAGTGGTGCTGCAGTAGCTCAGCCTCAGCACCCAAATCACCTTTTGCCAGGAAGCAGCCAACAGCTGCTACTCTCTGACAAGCAGATGGTCCAGACAATTTCAAGGTCTGCAGAGGATTTTTAAGGATTTTTTTCAAGTACATAAAGCATTCAGAAATTAGTATTTCTATTGTTCCTGCATTTTCTGTTCTAAAACTGAAAAATGAGCATTACTCCATGTGCTGCTAGTAGCATATTTGCCTTTCAAGACTGTTTATCAGCTTGATGCAAAGATCTGCATTGAATCCATTTTTATTTGAATTAGGTCTAATAGGCAGACACACATTTTCCTCATGACTGTTCTATATGCCAAAACTGCTCAAGTTTGAAATCAATATTGCATTATTGTGCACTTTTGACAATATGGCTAGTAGTTTGTTTCCCAGCTTTTTTTACCTGCTGGCTGCACATGAAATCCTTTTCAATCCAACAGCTCTCCCGTTGGAATTTAAGCTTGTTATTTTGGGACCTGTCAATTTAAAACATACCCATATCATACCAAAGGTTGCCTGGCACCCAAATGACACCATACCACCCAAGGCTGCTTGTGTGTGGGAGTATGTTCCTCAGAGGAATGGCATTTTGATCAGTTTTGACAAACCGGAACCAAGCATTGCAATCCAGCTGTTGGAGAGCAAAATTCAACATCAGGAGATCATTATCTTTTAGCATTTTCAAAACTTACTGTTAGTAATATAAGACATTTTGTGGCACTCTTCTGAACTGGTGCAGGTCTAAAAAGTCTACTGATACTTTGTGGATGTGTTTAATCCATATTTGGGAAGTCTTGGATAGAACAGGTTAACAGACCTCTTGTTTTCAAAATTATAAACAAGGCCAGTCTTTTTTTCTGTTATTACTAGTTTTACATGCCTTTAGTAAGAGGGTAACTCTAATTAACACCAATTACAAATTTTTTTTGGATCAGCATTGGGAAATAGCTATTGCCCTAGATGTTGTATTTATGAGTAGGGTGATTTCAGAACTTCAGAGTAAAAACAAATAATAAACATCTATGTTGAACAGTATGTCTTTATATAAAGGTTGAAAAACACCTTGAACTGCTAGAGCAAAAAGAATGTACATTGCTTTTCCGAGACAGCATCACAATGAAATCTGAAAACAGAAAAAATTGTTATGTGTGACTGAAAGAATATGATGAACAAGGCCACCTAAACTGCTTGTGGTGTATAAGCATGCCTATTACATGATCACAGGAATCAGAGCAAAGCCCATCAATACTGGATGTTTTAAATCCATGATCTCAAAGTAGGTATCAGATGTCTAGCAGGGAAAACATGCAGATGAGGAATTGTGAAGCCTGGTGTGAGCAATGATGTGAGCAATAATGAAATCATACATACGATGAAGAGATGAGATATGAACAATGATGGCGATTAAGAATGCACCTGAGAAGGTGGGGGCTTTTCTATCATTTGGTGTCCTCAGCTGAAGTTTTCTATTACCTTCAGGTGAAGATATTGATGTTTTTTGGGGAAATATGCTATAGCCAAGCAAATAATGTTTTACTCAAATATACGGTTATATGATGGAAACAAGTACATTTTTTCTGTGATTTTGATACAAACCAGGGAAAACCAGACACTCAATTAGATTTTAATTGGAAAATGGATGGCTATCTGCCAAACTCCTTTGAAAAAATCCTTTCTAAATCTGTCTTACTGGTGGTGTCATACTCAATTTTTTCCTGTAAGGAAAATAGATTGCTTGCTTCTTTATGGTAAATTACTGCATTGATGTACTCAGAATATCCCTTAATGGTGGTGTAACCTAGTTAGATGCACTGTATTATCAAAATTTTCATTTCTGCATAAATTTATTGGGTGACTGGACTGTTGGAGTATTAGAGTACCTGCCCACCTTACATCTACTTACTAAATTACATTTGCTGCCCCTTTAATTTTCTCATGTTCTTCTCTGGAGTTCATAGTTTGCTGATGAATTTGTAGTTAATATTCTAAGAGTGCAGTTTGTATTAGCTGAGCAGAATTGTCGTGCATTGCTCCCATTTTTCATTTTTCAGTGAAAAATACACTTCTGTGTGTCTGAACACTGCTTCCCAGAGAACTCAGCACTGTCTGTACAGATAAGTAATGGTGTTGTGCTTAGAGGGGATTCCTATTCCAACCACTGCAGTTAAAACTGAAATGTACAGAAGAAAATCTGAAGCATATCATGCCGGAATCGGGCTCTAGATGACTCCAATGGTTTCTCCTAAAAATTAAGGGCAAATTTGTGAAAATTCCTGTTAAATATTATTTTAAAATGATCACTGATTGAGTTTCATGTCTGATTTATTTATACATACAACTCTGAGACAACAAATTGCAAGCCAGAAAGAACTATAAAAGTAAAAATAATTCAAAAGGGATAAAGCAAAGAATCATTGATGAAATGTTTTATTTGCCACTTTAAAAACCAACGGGTTTTTTTCCCCAAGTAAAATCAAAATTCAAAGCTGAATTGTGTCAAAATTGACTACACATTTCAGTCTCATTGAGGAGGCACTTTCTAACAGGGAACTGTTTAACCAGAAAACTCTTGAGAGTCTCTGGCCTTGGGGCAGAGTGGAGTGACCTGTCCAGAGATGCTGACCTGCCTGGGCAGGACACCAGGGTATTTGTGGCTGGGCTATGTCAGGACCCTCACTCCTCACTATGGCGTGTTTGCAGAAGCCCTGCTCAGCTTTTGTGTCAGCTGTGCCTTTAATGCAACGCCCTCCTTTATTTTTGTGGTCTGCTTCACCTAACTTGATGTTCCCACAGCCCCTAAAACGTATAATTTTGTGCAGGGAACTGAGGCAACCTGCTCTTTCTGAGGCTATTTTCCATGATAAACAAAATAACAACATGTAAAAGCTGCTAATCAATGGCACATCCCTCAGGAGAGAAGGTATTACCTCAGTATTATCCCATTTTCTGCTTATTGAAAGACTCTCAAGGTCAAAGAGACTGAGGCCTCCCTTGAGGCAGTGCTAATGCCAGACTGGCTGTGCATGCCAAGCTGCCAGCCCAAAGGTTGTGTGCTACAGGCTTTGACTGTCAATATTGTTAAACTGCTGCTTTTCTTTCCTATTTACCATTCCCCTGCACTGCACCAATTTTTTGTCAGGCTTTTAAAAAGTCTCTTCTTCTCCTATCACCTGAATTTTCGAAACAGTAGCTGCTATTTGTAGGTGAAGAGGCAGGCTATATATAAATACTTATATACACTATGCACAAAAAAGTGATGGGTTGAAGGAACTATCTCAGGATGATAAAGCACTTGAATTCAAGAATTAAAAATAGTAGGATTATCTGTGTAGTTTTAATTTACTCTCCTGCCCTCCTTATATAAAAATGAAGTGCTGAAGTGAGTTAAGTTATTTTATCTCAAGACTTGTAATTTATTCTTTTTCTTTTTTTAAGCTCTGATTGAACCACATTTCTGATAACCTAATGCAAACAAATCCTCTGTGCTGCAGTGCTCCTTCCAAGAATGGGTGTGATAATACACTGCTACAGAAACTGATAAGCAAGAAAAAGCATTACAAAGAAATCAAACCTGCATGCTTTGTATAAGGAATTGAAAAACAAAGCTTCAACTAAAATATGGTCTTAAAAGAAACCTGTCATCTAGGCTGCTATGCAACACACTGACAAAAGCAAATTCAGGTTGGCAGTTCCATTCCAAACATCTTTTTTAATTTTTAATCTAGTACACTTAAAAGGACCTGTGAATGTAATTGTGTTAGGAAAGGCACATACCGAGGTTTAAAAGCTGTCTGTGTTCATAAGGTGGGAGACAACACTAGGGACTGGGATTTTCTTTCTCATCTGTCCACCCTCTGTGTAAGAACAGCATCAGGTTGCTAAGGGCAGAGAAAGAAGGTGTGCTATATTCCCTGGCTGCCTGCTGGGTCCTAAGAGAAGGGGAACTGGGAGAGAAATGGAAGAGAATTCCTGTAAGCACCTCATGACCAGCACATGAATTCTACTGCAATTGAAATCAGAAAGTGCAACATTTTGCAGTGTTGCCATTGGGCTCCCATATGGGCTGTGCCAGGACCTGAGGGTGAACACCTCTTCGAGGGTGGATGGAAGATGAACATTCAGACCAAACATGGGTTTTTTTTTAACAGCTACTCTAGACAGTGACACCAGTTCACCTCCCCAGTTCAAAAGAAAAATTTGAGTTTCAGAGAAAATTTTGGTGGGAGAAGGGACTGGATGATCATTCTTTCTTTGGGAGCAAAACCTGTACCAGATGCGTGAGAGGTTTTGCTCCTGAGGCTGGTACAAAAAGTTTGAATCTTTATATCCCAGATGGAACTGGGGATATAGAGATGCAAACTGACCCAGCATCTTTGAAAGTATCACTGCAGAGTTCAACTCAGTTGCAATTATATTTTTTTTCTCCCTCTGTTCAAACATTGTATATTCTAGTCACGGGGTCAGATCACTTTAAAAAGCATGATTTTCAGTCAGTGCTCAGTTCACTCAAAGAATTTCAGATCCAGAGTTTGAACAGCTGCTTTTGCTCTAATTCTCTGAGCAAATGTTGCAGTGTCTGTGTTTGTGTCAGAGGTGTTTACAACTCTGTACATGGAGAGAATCTGTGCCAACAGGGAAGTGACGACTGCTTTCAAGGCTCAGAAGGATCTCTTTCCTGTCTTTCTTGAAAATCCACAGCAAAATCTGCCCAAGTTCTTCTGTTCTGAAAGCTGAAAACTAAGCATTGTGGAAGACTTAAGGAAAATGTTAAGATATTCACAGAACATTAACTATAGCTCATTATGATTTCATGAAATAAATTTTGAAATATTTAAATTAGATTTGTTAAAATGGCATTCTTCAAATTCTGGGTTTTTTGCCTTCTGCTAATTTTGCATGAAAATCAGCTATTTCTATAATTATATTTTGTAGTGACATTTCAAATATTGTTTAATGTTCACAGCAGCCTTAAGAGTAAATGGAAGTTAGAATAAAATAATTGATTTAAAAATCTTTAATACAAATAGTCACCATTTGTTAAGATATTCATCTTCAAAAAAAGTAGTAATTAAGGATAAGGTGATGAGACAGCACATCACATCCAACAAAGTGGACTGAAAAGCCAATTCTGCAGATATAGACCTCCTCAGGACTCCAGCAGACAAATATTGCCTTTAATAAAGGATCCATGGGTGGAAGGTTGACCACACAGCTGGGTGACTGGCACTAGAGTGACCTTAGTACACCAGAGACAGTCCAAAGAGGAGAAACGCCATGCATGGTCCCCACATCTGCAACTGCTTTTAAAACTTACATCTGCAAACTGCTGCTAGAGGGAATTGTTTGCTTGTATATAGTTTCTGGAAGGTTTAATTTCTACTTTAACCAAATGGATTTTCTTGGAAATATTAGTTGTGAGAAGAACTCATAAGAGAATTTATAGACAGCTGAATTAAAGGTAATACACAAAATATCCACAATAACACACAGAGGTCACGCCATCTCTGCTATTTACTGTTATTATAAGATATCCAATGATTTCCTCAGTGTCTTAGGAGGAAAAAAGGTTTGGATTAGTTCCTAATGGCACCAGTGCCAGAATACAAATGCTACCTGAATATCTTAGGCACAGTGTATTTGATAAAAGGCCATACTTTTCAGTAGCATACGGGGAAAAAACAACAAATGCTAATCCTTGATTGATGCTTAAAGTCTTTGGGATTTGCTGCAGTTGCCACCAATTAGAAATCACATATTCTAGTGTTTAAAAGGAGAATAAAAATAAAAAGGATACAAAGGTTTTAATTTGCTCCTTATGTGACTGCAACCCTCCGCACCTCAGTGGCAGGCAGGGCTGAGGCAGTCAGGTGTCACAGGAACAAACCTCTCCTGAAGTGCTGAGACTCCTCACACACGTCCCCAGTGGAGCTTGGTCCCCCAAATCCCACTGCTCCTGGAGACACGTGGAACTTTCAGCCAGCAGTTCAACTCAGTATGTCCAAACAGCTCTCTTTATTAAGCTGGTAAAAATTGTGCCCTAGAAGAGCCTGTGTTCCTCCAGATAAAGGAGATGCACAAAGCTCAGTCTGCTGCAGACATCAGCACTGACAGATACGCATCCCTTTGCACCTGTCCCTTCAGTCAAGAGTGTGTATCAGTCAAAAAAAAAAAAAAAAAAAAAAAAAGGAAAAGGCTGCACACCATCCAAAAACATCACCTGTCCCTTCAGTCAAGAGTGTGTATCAGTCAAAAAAAAAAAAAAAAAAAAAAAAAAAAAAAAAAAAAAAAAAAAAAAAAAAAAAAAAAAAAAAAAAAAAAAAAAAAAAAAAAAAAAAAAAAAAAAAAAAAAAAAAAAAAAAAAAAAAAAAAAAAAAAAAAAAAAAAAAAAAAAAAAAAAAAAAAAAAAAAAAAAAAAAAAAAAAAAAAAAAAAAGGCAAAGGATGCACACCCCTTCAAAAAAGGTCAAAAGGACAGTGTGAGGATTTGTAGGTCACTCAGCCTCACTTGAAAACTTCCTCCCCAAGTGAGGCCTCTTACAGAACATTTCCGAGGACAAGAAGCAGCTGGCTGGGAACAGTTGGTAAAGATTTACTGAGGATAAACTCTGCCTGACCATCTTGACTGCCTTTGGTTATAAAATGACCAGATTTTTCAACAGGAGAGCAGTACAGAGTGGTTCAAGGGAAGTACCACACACTGGGACCCGTCTGCTTAACATCTTTATCAGAAGCTGGAGGAGGTGACTGAGTGCACTCTGGTTGTGCTTGCACACATCAGCGTGGACTTATGAAGGTGAAATTCTGCCTGACCAACCTGATAACCATCTGTAGTGACAAGACAGGCTTGGTGGTTGGGGGGAGAGCAAAGGAGTGTTTTAAGAAACTCTGAAAAAGAGTATTTAACTATTATATCATCCTACGGGTGAGTACTTGATAGCAAATTAAAATTATGTGGCACCTATTTCTCTCAGACAAATGTAAATTTTGTTCTCAATACCAAATATTATCTCATTCTGTGCCATGGTGCTACTTGTAATCAAATACTGTCAGGAGAATGATGTTGGCAAAGGAGCAGTTAAAAAAAATGAAAAGGAGAGATAAGTCACTGTTAAAGACAGTGAATGTTGCAAAGAAACCCTCTCTCCATTCTCACCTCTCTGTAACTGTACTGGGGTACTCTGGAGAGGGGAAGAGGCGAAGTGAGATTTTTCTCAGGTTTAATTGACAGTGAAAGTGAAAGGGAGCTTGATGAAGTGAAAAAGAAATGATAGTCTGGGTCTCTGAGCATAGTGCTGCCATCAAAATAATCTGCTTGTGGTGCCCATTTAAACAAAGAGAAGCATGTCAATGCCTGCAACACTATCCTGCTTAAGTAGGCAGCTCTATAAGGAAAATCCAAGCCTTTGTCCCTGCTTTCCCACCCAATGATTTGCAACTTATTCAACCTCTTACACTTATTTCACTTCTGCAGCGCTTTTCGTAGGCAGGGACTGGGGCTCCTCTCAGCAGCCAAGGGATGAGCTGGTCAGTACTGTGGAGCAGGAGCCTGATGCTTGGTGTAGAGCCATCAACACACAAAGGGTTCATATTTCCTTATTTTTCCCCTTGGAAACTTCCATGCATTTGCTGTGCTGGTGTTCCTATCAGAAACTGATGAATGAACTAGAAAAAAATCTTCATTTCCATCCCTTTACCCTTTTCACTCTCTGTGTTTGGCTCATTGCTTGGATCATAAGTACTTCTGCAGAGAGGTGGGTTTTTCCTCTATATGTTTATGGCATTTATTTTAATATTAATATTAATCAGTATAAGCAGTGTTTTTCATGAAAAGTTGCAAAAACTTTTTAACCTGGATGCTGCCTTTGGGTCACTTGTTCACTTTCAGATGGCCCCTGAACCCAAAGCAACAGCCAGACTGCATCCTCTGGCTTGACTTTCAGGCATTACCTCACTGTTGACAGCCATTCTTCTCCAGGTGGGAAAATTCACATCTGAGTGCACAATTTTTTATATTGGGGATTTATTTTGCATAGTTAATTTAATTTCTTTTCTACAGTTTTGAAATGCTGCAGAGATAACTAGCAACCTCTCCCATTTCAGATCTGGCATGAAGTGCTGCAGAATTTCCATGCTGATTCAAGTGGCACAGCCATTCATTTGTCATACATCCAGTTGGAGAAGTTGTTTATAACTCAGCAAATTCAGTTGGTTTCCATCTTATACTATCTTCCAAAAGATTTCACACCTGATTTTAATTTATTTTAAAAATTCTCTTATTGCAATATCTCATACTTCTTGAAGTGACCTTTGCTTGCAAAGAGAAGAACAATTATTTCTGAGAAACATATAAATCTCTGGACTGTCTTCACCTTCCTTTTGGCTTCTGTTGCTGGCACTCAAATCTTTAATTTTTTTTTTAACCACTTATTAGAAGTTTTCCATAATGTTCAAGATATGAAAAACTCATAGTGCAAACAATAACTGTTATATTTTCGATGATTCAGGTTGTAGCTAATATCTTCCAAATAACTATCAAGACACAATTTTTTCAGAAGCTCTATCTTAACCGCACATATTAACCTCTGCAGTTTCACCTAAAAATGCTGAATTGAAGTGGTTTACTAAAAAATTCCTCCACTTCTATCAGAAAGCAAAAATAACCCCTTATCTACTTTGTACATTCTTAGATGGTTTTATTCTAACAGGTTCAGCTGTATAAGGCTTGAACAGTGAAAAGCAATGAGTTTCAGAGCTCTCTCTGTACATTGCATCTTGAAAATTGAAGTAATCACAGATGATTGTTTAAAAATGAATGGAAAATAGCTATGCAAGATTTTTAAGAAATGCTCTTTCCCCAGCAACACTTGGTCATTGGGTTTAATAGTGACTTACAGTGGCTTTAGCTATTTAGACAAGCTATTTTCCAGGAAAGGTTAGTAATTATTAGTCTCCTATTTCTCCTCTCCTGGAGAGTGCTAGTCTAAGACAAGTCAAGTTACTGTTCTGCTTTCCTGCCATTTTTAGATAGACTTTTGAAGTGCTCTTAGGTTACAGAAATAAAGACAAAGAATACTTCATATTCTCTGGGGAAGTGCCTTCAGTTGCAGACACCTCAGACCAGCAGTGCAGGAGCCATTCCTGCCTCCTGCAAGGCATCTGCACTGGGGACAGACTGCAAAATAAACA
>NW_008237231.1:424915-434989 GCF_000691975.1 Corvus brachyrhynchos | reverse complement strand
TCCATGTTAGGCTGGATGTAAGTTGCCATTCTCACTGAAGTCAGTACACACTCTCCAAAGCAGTTGTCGTCGGCACAAATGAAATTGCATTCTTGAAGTAATTCTCTGACCTGTCACCAATGCAGCATTGTGCAAAGCACAAAGCATAATATTGCTTCTCAAAATAACAGTGATGATACAGTAACCTTGCATCTGTTGTTCTGTTTCTTAGGGGGGGGGGTTTGGTAATGTATAATATGACATGATAAATTTTAATGTACTGCAAGTCACTTAAATACTTTCATTTAGAATTATTTTTGAAATCACTATTTTCCCAATTTGTCACTGATGTTAAGGCTTTTACATCTTCAACATCTTGTGTGAGCTCTTAAGGATTAATTTCTCAGAAGAGAAGGCACCACCCTGCTTAGATAAGCCACTATTAAATTTTTTAACCAGGAGAGTGGATGAAGACCCCCAAAGCCAAGAACATCAGTGTTCACCTTTCACTCAGAGTAAAACCAAAAAGCAGAGAAGTGCCTCCAAGAAATGAGAGGAGCCTTTGCCCAAAACACACATTGTATGTTAATGTGGTTAGAAACTGAGCTGCATGAAAGGCGGAGTAACCTGGGAGGTGGTGCTGCTCCGAGGCCGATTGACAACTGAGTGCCAAGGGAAAGTGTGTGCTTTTGGGGTGGGGAGTGGTAGATGGGGAATGGGAAGTACTCAGAAGGAACTCCCACAAATTGCTTGTTCCCTGAGGAAACATAACTTGGAGCATCTCTTTGGAGAACTAATCAAGCTGTATGAAAAAACTCATTCAGCCCCAAATACCAATAAATCTGGCCAATTAACCTTTTTTCAGTGTATCTGTGAGGAAAGCAGGCAGCAAATTAGAGCCTCTCTTCTCATGTTGGACACCAGAAATTACAGCATTTAAAACCCAACACAGCACTTAGGCCCCCCAGTGCTGGGCACCGATAGACTCCATTTGATAATGTGTGTCCTTCCCCAAGGACACCCATGTACTCAGCACTGCTGAATGTAAAGGCACATCACTGACATTTCAAACACATGGTTAAAACTTTCCTCCTCTCTCGGGTCTGTGCCCCAGCACCAAGAAAGGCCAAATCCACCGCTAGAAAAGTAGCTTGTAAAAGGTGAAGCTTCAGTCATGGGTGGTTGCTTCCCACAAGCTGCAGAGCAGGCTGAGGGCACAGCAGTCACCACCCACTCCTGGGCTCAGTAGCTACAAGGATGGTCCTCCCAGTAAGGAGCACTCTGGAATTCAGGTGCTGTTTCTGTCACCCACATGGAGAGCAAGACATCAACTCCATGCCACCATTAGCTGTGGGGCTTCAACATGAACCCTGGTCACCATCAGTATTCCTTTTGCAACAAGTGGTGAGGTAAGAGGCAGGGATATCTCACCATTGCTTTGTGCTGAAATAAATGCTGGGCTTTAAAAATGGGCCCTTTTTTTTGTATGGAAGCCTGCACAAGAAGCAGCTAGAGGCTGTGATTGAGGCTCTTCCAAATGCCCTGTCCTCTGCCACTCAACCTCCTCCCTGGGTACCAGCACTGAAGCCATGGTGAGCAGGTCAGTGAAGGGAACTGAGCTAGCTGAAAACTGAGTCCTCAAAAGTCCACAGGCTTCTCTAGAGGACACCTACACAACACATGCTTTGTGTTTGACCTAATATTGTGTTGTCAAGCAATACCTTTTAGAGGTAGCATCTCACTGCACTTCTGTTCTTTGCGTTGTGACAGATACAACCTTTTGCTTGATGAATTGCAGTAGTGAAAAGGGGACAGAAGCCTAAGCGTATGAATCATGAATAGGACGAAAGACATCTTTTACAGCAAAGAGAGGCAAACTGGATGAACACCTATTGATTTAGCTTTATTTATTATTTTGCAATATGCCAAGGTACAGGACCTGTTCTAAACACCTAATACAGAAAACATTTACTGAAAACTTCATCAGGTTTTTTAAACAAGGAATTTTAATATAAAAAACCTCCTCATCTGTTTCCTGCACTGATCAAAGTTTTATTTTAGATAGTTGTAGGTATTCTTTTCAGAAAGTTTATCAAAACTCTTTTCCTGACAAACTAAGTGAAACAAAATGACAAACATGGATATGAACAGCAATGTTCTTGTTTGCATTTAGATAAACATTATAAACACAGCTTAAGTAGTAGTGATTCTGAGAATACTTAAATGGCTTCTAGTCGTAAATGCTATGCTCCAGTTAGCTTAAATAGATACTTTCTGTGCATCATTAGATTGCATTAGACACCCTGTACTTCTACACTCAAATCAAGGCCAGCCTTGAAAGCATCAGGCAAGGTGTGGATTTTGAATGGGATCATTATTTCCAGAATATGGGGCCAAACTATAATCTGGTGGAAACAGGCTGGAGAATTTTGAAACAATTGTACAAAAGATCCAACTTGAAAATAAATTTGAATCAAAAAGTTAAATACAACACACACCTATCCAGAGGTCCCAAGAGTGAGTGGATACAGTCCCTACTCTTCCTAGGCACAGCTCCAGATCCTTTGGAAATTTGAACCCAGTATTCCCACTGGGAGCCTTTGAGCCTGATGCACCTCAGTGGCAGAGAGGTCTGCCCATACATCTGCCTTTGCTGATCCAGGCTAAATCCATCCTCATTTACATCCATCAAAATCTGCAAGCTGTCTGGCAATAGCACCACAAATGTGTTCTCCTGCAAGAATTTAAATAATAACTACATTATAGAAATAATTTAAGGGTAAATTTATATTGGCATTTAGGATCATTTTAAAGGCCATTCAGCCAAGGCTGATTTATTCGAACAGTTCTTATTCTTTTATCATGTGCTTTAAGTTGTTTCAAATTCAAGAATAAAACGTGATACTGAAGTAAGGAAAGTTAGAGAAGAGAATTGGTCTGTTCAAACTTAAAGGACACAATTTTTATAACCAAAAATCATGGATAAAAAATAAATTAAAAAGTAACCAGAAGCCTAGTATAGAATAGAGAAGAGAAACTGGAAAAGGATTTTCTCCAGAAAGCATTCTCAAACACTATCTGAATTTCTCTGCATTTTTATATCTGACATGAGGGAGAGGATAAGCTTGTGAGTCCAAACCAAAAACTAGAGCAGAAGCCTAAGTACAATTTTAAAATTGTTTCTTCTTTTTGCAACTGGTGAGACAAGTCATAGAGAGGGTAAAAAGAAATGTTTTAGATGATGAGTGAACTCTGCTTTCTGATTCTTTCTGGAAATTTCCTGTGCCTGGAATAAAAAAGGAGAAAGCCTCATTTGCTCCCATATAGCACCTCAGCTCACACACGAGGGTCTGACCCTCTCCTGGCCCATCTGTCAGTCAGTGCCTACAGGACAATTACCTGCAGCACCAGCTGCAAACACTCTTCTTGTTTCACATGGCTCTGCTGGCTCTAACTCTCTCCTTTGCTGCATCCAGGTAGGACTAACCATAGGCTAACCTGGATGCTGATCCTGCAAATATGTGACAGCAAGGCACTTGCAGAAAAGCTCCAGCATCAACAGCCAACACAAGCTTTTGATCCCATGCGCATTTCAAGTTTTTCTGGCTGCAGTGCTGCTCAGCGATCACACAAACCCCTGCTGCCTTCAGGCATAGGCACTTAATTCAGCTTTCATTGCCAACAAAGGGGCAGGGGCAGGCACCACTTTTGTGTGACTCCATCTAATAACCTCCCCAGTGTCAGGGACAGCTGGGCCACCCTGCTGCATATCCAGCTCAATCCTCGCCCAATGACTGCCCACGTCCCACCCCTGAAACAGAGGGAGAAGGTCTGAATAGAGGAGTGTCTTTACATTAGACATATAGCCGAATAAAGGGAGGGAAGCACAGGGTAACTGTATTCCTCACCTTCCTCTCACCTTCTCTGAAAGGCAATTATATATTTTCTAGCATAGCCACTGCATTCACATTATTTTGTTTCCATCCTCTTTGTTGCAAAATTTGGTTTTGCCTCCATTGCTGTACAGGGCTGTACCTTGCAAGGAGTCTGAGGTCTGTTTCTCATGAGCTACCACTGCATGGCACAGTCTGTGCATAACACACTGCCCAGCTCTTGCCAGAGTTCAGCAAAGCAGAGCTTATTACATCTTCCTTCCCTAGTCAGGCATAACGTTAACAATTAAAAAATTAACATAATAATAAATTAACATAATACAGAATTTCAAACCCATTATCTTGTTAACTATAAGAGTTTATGAGATTCAGTGCGTGCCCAGCGGGACATGGGATGTTCTGTCTTGCCTCTACTGCTCTTATTTCTAAAATGATTGTGGGCATAAAAGGCCTGGGGTCTTCATCTCCTGGACCTTGTCACCTACAATGATGGAATTCCAGCTCATGCATTGCCCTGTTGTCCATCCTCCAGGAACAAGAAGATACTGCTTCTTCTTTCACAGTTTATGTCCCTCTGGGCCCAAAACCTCTTCTATTGAGAATGCTATTTAAAGGCTTCTGGGTTGTAGATTCCCTTCACAGGCTCATACATCCCCACCTTTTGGACATGGCTGCTCCTGAGATCTTTTTGAAGCTGCCCCAAGATGTTTAAAACCTATCAAAATGGCTGGTGCTTTAAAACCTCAAAGGTATTTTTTCTAGATTGCTTCATGCTATTCCCACAATGACAATCTTCTTCATTTCTTATGACTTCCATGCAGATCTTACACATCCAGTGGAAGAGAAGCAGCAAAATGGTAATATGTAAAGTTTAAATGCTGCTTTGATTACAGCTTTGTTCACTGTCCAATACGAGTCAGCAGCCAGAAGGTAAATGTCCAGATACACAATTCTCTATCACAGATGACATAATGAGTCATTTGGACCTCATAATTCTGTTGGACAAAGATTGAAGAGAAGCAAAGGCTCAGTTTATATTTATTGGATAATATATTCAAATATACTGAAATATATTTTTCGCATGGGGAAATAGTAGAAAACTTATTATGTACTGCAGAAAATAATAAAATCATAAGCATTTTACTTTTTATGCATAATTAAGCTAGTCACTGTTTCTGTTCCTGTGGTGTGCAACATAAATCATTGATAAGCAATTAAAATATAAAAAAAGCTTTTGAAAGCATTAAGCTAACATAAAATTATTCACTTGTCACATTAAATGAACATTTATCCAATTCCTACAGCTTAGCAGAGTGGCCTCCAGCTATCTACTACATTTTGATACCTCTGAGAAACAATTTTATCCTTACAAAGTTCTAAATACCTTAAGACTTAAAATGAAACTTTTTATTTTCTTTATGCAAATGACCTCATCAAAAGTTCCAGTTGCACTCAGACTGTTCACACAAACCTCAGGAAATCAGTGATTCTTTTTGCCTTGCTGCACTGTTGGGGTATCTGTTTTTTGAAGTCTTTTAGTGGGGTTATTTCCTTTTTGCAGTCTTTTGGCTAGTATCAACCACCTCAGTGAGGAGGCGTAACTATCTTGTGTGTGATTTCATCATTTCCATTAAACTGATAATTTGAACATTTTTGTTTTAATTGACTCAATACCAGACTGGACCAGCCTGGAAGGTCCAAAGAAGCAGCAGAGGCTCAGTGCATCCCAAGGGGCTCACAGTGACTGTGTAGTTGGCTTCTTGGGTCTACCTGCACTGCTAGAGGTAAAGAAAGTGGAGGCTGCCACCTAAATCCATTCAGGCATAGTCTACAGCTAAACTCTATTCTGCTGGTAGTGCGTGTGGAGGCACTCAGGAACCTTCACAGTGGATTATGCTGATTTCTGCTTGAACACTAAGCTACTAAAGCCTCTAAAATCCATTGATGTCTTTCCAAAACCCACAGACCCAACTGTAATAACAATTTTTCAGTACATTTTCATCTATTTAAAAGCTTGAATCCAAGGGCTCTGAGGCACTAAACAAATCCAACCACTGGATAATAGAAATGTGTCAGCCCTTTTCAAACGTGAGGAAGCAAATGCATTGGTAACTTGATGCAGGTCCCAAGTAAAAAGTAAAACAATGCCAGAGAGGCCCATGTGGCACAAAGCCATACACCTTCCTTGCCTCATTATAAATTCAGGTTCTGCCCCAAAAAAGAGAAAGTAAAAAAGGTTTATTAAATCAACGTAACCCTAGTCTGACTGCTGCTCAAAAAGAGTGAACAGTCATTGCATCATCTGTGCCAGAACCTGGAAGACTGTGCTCCTCCCTGAAAACAGTGTCACAGGGTAGCTGGAGCCACTCTAACTCAATGCACCTTCCCCACCTCTGTAGCCAGCACACAGCAGTGTGAGATCTTCGGGCTGTGAAGAAGAAAATAGGAAGAGGAAGCAAACTGGGAAGTAAAATGTGGATTTGTTTTATGAGAAAAAATAGAAGAGGCTTTAGATTGAAGAAGAGGAAAACACATCATAAAAAAAAGGAACTGAGAAAGAAAAGAGGGAAATTATAAAAGTGGGAGGGAAAATATCCAGACTTACACTGCAGGTATTCAATTACACTTGTACAAAATGGGAGTCCTCTGCTTAGAGTGCCTTTGCAGACAAGGGAAGGACAATCTCCACTGCAAGAGGGACTCAGACTCAGTCCCCCATAGAGGGAAATTAA
Organism: Corvus brachyrhynchos; assembly: GCF_000691975.1. Taxonomy (NCBI): domain Eukaryota; kingdom Metazoa; phylum Chordata; class Aves; order Passeriformes; family Corvidae; genus Corvus; species Corvus brachyrhynchos. The sequence continues at coordinate 428,385 of NW_008237231.1, read as the reverse complement.
ACTGAAAGGGGTAAAAGAATGTGAACAGCAAGAAGAGAGCGCTGGAAGTGTGCTGTGATTACAAAGTATTTGTGAACTGGCTTGGGATGTAATCAGCACCACAAAAGAGACCTTGGCCTGCAGAAGATAAAAATACCCTGTCCAAGAAGTTGTAGGTTAAGCAGGAAAGCCTGACAAGCAGAGGCCATATACCCTAAGCACAGCTGAACTATCTTTTTGCTCATACATAGCTCACATTTAATTAAGTTATGATATTGCCAAGCCTTTGGCATACTGCCTGCTGTATAAACATTACTGGCACAGATATTCTGTAATTCCATTACAGATTTACTAATGCAAATGGAGGAGCAGGCAGGCATGAGACCAGCTGGAAATTTCATCTGAAACCCACCTCTGGTTCAGACAGAGAAATGTAATGTGCCAAGATGGCAGCGGTGTCTTCACTCACAGGAGCCACCCAAGGTCTCTGCCCATCACTTTACGGTATTAGAGACAAACATCCAAGTCATTCTTGTATCAGCACAGCAGCTCAGAATGATCCCCATGCACAACAACATCATCTGAGCTCGAAGGAGCTGCTGTTGGATTATTAGGTTTGCCATTGGTGGGATTCAATTATTCCTGCAGTATTTATGTTAGACTAATGCAAAGGGGCTCCAGCTGGGACCAAACCTCTGTTTTACTGGGAGACAGTTTCTTTCTCAAAAGGGGCTTGCAGTTTCAGCTGATGATACACAGACAGAGGGGAAACACAGGCATCAAGAAGAGATTTTATTATGGTTGCACAGAAATACAGCCAGCAGGCAGACACTAATTCTAAAATGACACTTTTATATTAGCAGACATCCAGTTAAAACATAACCACATGCCCTTCCATGGTTAAAACAGAAGAAAGGCAATTTTAGACCAATAAAATAAACAAAAAGTCATATATAATAATGACAAGAAAATGTATGTTAGACATGCAGAAATGTTACGTTACACTTTGGAAGCTAAAGGAATAGAGAAAAATATTTTACCACCAGAATTGGAAGACTCCTTAAAAAACATTTTATCACCACAATTGGAAGCTCATTAATTCTTACCTCCCCACTGTGCTGTTGTCCTGTACTATCTGTAATTGAAAGTACATGCTTTGACATACATAAACAAAAAACAGACAGACTGGGGCTCTTATCTTAGATTCTATAAATCCTAGAACAGTAGTTTTCACCACAAATAGCACAGTAGAGAACCTGGTTTTAGCTGCCCTTGTACTTACCTTAAGAATTAGAGCTTCTTCTTCCAAAGAGTTGCTGTCAGCTCAGGTGGGAGACTGGTTTGCAGTGCTTGGCCTGATTCACTTTTCTTACCAAATTTCCCCGACTTATGTGAGTTCTCAGAGAGCCTCCTGAAGGCCAGGAGGGAAGCCCTGCATGCTGTAATGGACAAACACCTGACTCAGTGTCCTATGGAAGAAACGGGATACCTTAGAGCTGGGGAATCATCATGCACAAAAGGTAACAGCTGTCCATTCTCAGGAGCTCAGGGTGGAAGAATTCACAAGAGCTGAGATTCAGACTTTCATTAACACTTGTGGTCTTGATTATTCTCTTACCAGTAATGTTATTTTACAGACACCAAGAACACGTTTGTCTAAGTCCTACAGGGCCTGTACTGCACAAAGAAGATGTAGGCAGCATTTCTGATACTCTGCCTTACACAAACACCATGAAATCACCTCTTCAAAGCAGGACACCACAGTTATTTGATTGCGATGTGCCGACCAGCTTTTCTAATAAGTGGGTGTTTTTCCACCTGCCAACCCACAATGTCAAGAGCTTCTCTTTTTCAGAAGCATTTGTTTTCTGAAACAGTTGCATCTGGTCTCTTGTTTTCAAAGATATTTCAAGCCTATACAGTAAAGATACCATGGATTTTCCTATGTCCCACTGAATGTTGAACTAGAAAAGCCCTTAAGACCAATGGGCTAAAGCAAAGTAAATTCAATGCAGTCTTGTTTGTTCAGTTTCAACTGACTTCCCTCAAAGTACCAATCATTAAATGACAAAGAAAATAGATATTTACCTATATTCACACCTTTTCACGGTATTTTAACTCACATATTTTTAATAAAAGCTCCCAACAGATAAAAAAATTATCTCTTAATCTGCTCCTTCTCCTATTTGTTCAAGGCACTGTTTTTTATTTGTCAGCTGCCAGGCCTGAAATTTTCTCTTGCATCAGCCCAAGGTATGTGTACCATTTGTATTACCCAGTCTTGAAGCGCTTCTCTGCCACTTTCTGGTTACAGAGTCAATAAAGATGGGGTTGGTTTCTAGTTCATTTAAGTTCATACACATTCTGATTATGTGTATATAGATACGTAATGTACATATATAGGCATATGTATATGTGTGTATGCTACATATACAACATAGCATACAGATACTTGCATCAACACATTTAAATTCTAATGCAATTGAATTTTCATTTGCCTTTTAAAAGCCTGTTTCTACAAACTCAACAACTCAATCCAATCGATGCTGCACTCAAACTGCTGTCACTCAAAAAAAACCCCCAACAAAACCAAACCCACAATCCTTTCATTAGAAGACTTCTGAAGTCCCCAAATTGACTTCTATAAATAAATCAAATGTGGTTTAGAACTCCTAGCCCATTCAAGGGGTCTTCACTCTTTCAGCAGTCCTTTAGGAGAAATTATTGCCTTCATCTGACATTACTTCCTTCCTTAACTGAACACTTGCCTCAGAGAATAAGCTTCTTTTCTGATTTCTTAAAGGCATTTACACAACCAGTGCCACATACGGCCAGCATGTCTGACTTTACCCAATCCAACTGAAACCAACGTGCTTCCACTACAATGAGCAATTCGTTATTTTCTGGCTTTATCCCAAAAGGTGACCAAGAGATAACAATGATTTCTGCAAAGCAGGAGTTGCCTGGCTGCTCCAGCTGAAATGCAAATAAATATCCTACTGCTCTCTAGGGAAAACATTCTAAATTAACAAAGCAAATAATCTAAAGATCCTAACAAGCAATTAGGCAGAAACAATGATATCAGAAAGATCAGCCTCTTTGTAATACACTGTTCTGACTCACATGAGAATAGTAATTGTGGTATGTGGAAGTACAAAACTGGAGTACAACCTCTACCCACACACAGTTTTACTATACAGAATTAATCTAATACATTTTCCTAATGTTGTACAGGCAGCTAATTAATTGCAGACCACGTAACCATCACAAGATTAACAAAATGCTTTTATGCAGGTAGTAAACACTGCTTGCTGAGAATATTATTCTATTCAGTAAACAGTGTTTGAACTTAACAACTGCAGGAAAATTCCATTTCTCTTATAAAGAGACCAGTGACCTTATTGAATAAGCAGTTCACTGTGCCTTTCACAACAGCTCTCAATTAGGATGAAGAGCACATTGTACAATCAACATATACAAGGACTGAGAAT
>NW_008237231.1:423632-424884 GCF_000691975.1 Corvus brachyrhynchos | reverse complement strand
AAATTGCATATTCATTTTAAAGAAAAAATATTTTCAAGGCAGTATTTTCAGATTTTTGCCTGACTGCTGTTTTAAATGGAAACCCCAAGTAATTTTAATCGGGAGTCATTTAAATATATTAAACACCTCCTTCTGATGAAAAATAACAAATGAAGGATTTAACTATGTATAGGTAATTGTGTACTTACTTAATTGCAGAGGAAAACACAGACCTATGCTTAATTGAAAGATAAGATACTGTAAAGCAATGTGTGCATATATATAGAAGTCCACATTTATAAATATATAATACATTTATTAAATTATTATATACTATTGTTAAAGTATTACATATACAGCTTACTAGATATAACATGCAATGATACATATAAAATCTATAATCATGTTTATAAAGATTATTTCTGGTTTTGCTAGTCTTATTGCATTTCCCTTCTGCACTAGTTATTAAGACTGCTATCTATGATGCCTTAAAGCCAAAACCAGTAGTATATTGATATAAAGGCAAAAACTGCAAATATTGGTGGAAACAGCTGGTAGCAAATTCACAGGGCAGAATGTTTAGCTCCAACACCGGGAAACAAAAAATCAACAGTCACACAATCAAGAGTTTAATATTCAGTGGCACCACGTAGTGATGTCACTCAGCTGAGCGAGGTAATTCCAGAAATCAGGAGGCAGCTTTAGAGCCACTTAAGCAAGAGCATGTCCTCCCCTCCTCTGAGCAAACCAGGGTCACATGGAACAGCTGAGAAATCCCCGCCTGCTCAGGCAGCACCAGCCTGGGTGAAGCAGGGCACGCCAAGCTCCTGATTTCTGTCTCTGGTCAAAGATTCCCACAGATTACGTGGATGTGACTGGCTGCTTGGGTGAACTTCAGCCTATTTCATGATTAAAGGAAAGCTATTTTTTCAAACACTGAACCTTTTTCAAAGGCTGGAAACATTAAGGTACAGGGAGAAAAGAAACTCACAATTGGGAAATCTTAACTGGGACTTTGAAGTTGTAATACAGATGCTACTATTTAACCTTGAGGGGAAAAAACCCAGAAACCCATATTATAGGATTGAACTAAGTTTTGATCTCCTTTGAGATCTTAGAACAAAGCAAAACTAAGAATTCTCTGTGAGTTAAAAGCTAGCATTAGTACATCTTCTCTTTTACATTTACTTATCATTATTTGCATTACAGCATGAAAGTATTTATACGTAATTTCTCTACTTGTCTTTTCCATTAATTTACTAGAGTTTAGTAA
>NW_008237231.1:371895-423602 GCF_000691975.1 Corvus brachyrhynchos | reverse complement strand
GACAGCTGTTGCAGCAAAGTACCTCAGATGGATGTGTTAGAGGTCCTGTGGTACCAAAGGCATAGCACAAGGCACACCAACACATATAGAAACAGGATGGAAATGATGCACCAGCTTACTCAGGTGTAATAAAAAAGGGGTAAGTTTGCAATGAAAATATCAGTGCTCATGTGGAATAACTGACTAGACTTGTATGCCTAAGTAAGTTTAGGAGGTAATTACCAAATCCAAAGTGAGACATTTATACAACTTTCAAAGTATGAATGTCAAGAAAACTCTCACACAACCCCTTCAGAGCTTTGCCATTCGTAAGTAGAGCATCACCATTTACCAAAGCTCCATAAGCCCTTCCAAGTTCTGGCATTGCCTATAGGTCCGGCATAGCATCTTAGTTATGCCGGGAACCTTGGTGTTCCTGCCCCAAGCCTGCTCCAGATGTCAAAAGGCATCACTAAATCCCTAGGACAAACCTGACAAGCATCCTGGCAAACCCTGGAAGTACTCTAGGTGTTAGAAAACAGAAGATGCATTTCAATTGAAATACCCATTTTCTTACTGTTTAAATCACTTATAAATATAAAACAGGTTTTCAAATGTTTTAAAGAAAAGTCTTGTGCAAGTAAAAGAGCTTTTTTCTGTATGAAGAAGCTCCTGCTACAACCTAAAGAACCTTTGTGTTCTATGTCCTAATCAAAAAACAAATCTTCAGAAATTTCGTTGCATGTGTAAGCAACACCGGGCATCACTGTAGTCTTGTATTTGAAAATATGCATCTTCCTAAGAGCATTAAGCTTCACACTATGCCAGTTTGGACCACAACCTGAGATACTCACTCCAGCACAAAATACACCAACATTATTTTGTATTTGTCAGAAACTAGGTTGCACATTATAAAATTAAAATTGTGGAAGAAACTAAGTACTGGAGAGCTGGTACTCCAGCTAAGTACTCCACACCTTTGTTTCATGATTCATCCAAAGGATGTCATTAAGAGTGCACAGTTTCGTAGTCCCATATAGCAAAATAGCAAAGGAGTGCTAGACAAGTGTTTCAGTAATCTCACCTATGTCTGGATCTAAATAATAGCAAGATAAAATAATAACCACAAATAGAGAACACAAACACAAAATAGTCCATGTTTTATTGCAGTAAAGAAATTATACCCAATCTTAGAAGAAACAGGATTTATATATAGTGTCTGGCCATAAAAAACTGCATGTACAGCTCAAGAAAATAACGTATTACAAAAGGTGACTTTTTGAAAAAAACAAAACACTTTTAAAATGTTGTCTCTCTTGAAAATTCAGAATTTATTTTCATGCTTATGTTTTCTACAAAGAATGAAGTAATCCAAACTAACCCTATTCTGGAGGATAATGAAGCACATATTAGAATGTTCAAACACCTGCAGAATCAGGCAGCAGTTAAGGCTGACAGTCTCAATTGCTGTTTTAGATGTGGTTGTATCAATTCTGCCAAGAACTACTTATCTGCTTTGTAGAATGTTGCACTCTTGTAAAGCTCCGACAAAAGGCAGTCTATGCTGACTTGCATAACCATCTGTCCAACTTTTTTGCAAATCATCGCCTTATTGCAGTGTCTTGGGTAAAGACGGCTGTTTAAGTTGAGCTGTTTCCTGGATGTTTCCAAGAGCATATGTCTAACAACCATATATACACTACTTCTGTTGCTACATCTCTGATTTCTTGTCTAAGCTAAGCATACTTGATTAACATCAGCGGACTTGATCCCATAAGATAGTAACAATCTACATCTTGTGTAAGTTTACAGACTCTGTAAAAGGCTGAGTGAACTCACATGATCCCTTTTTCAAAGTTACAGATTTTCATATTAGATGGCACCTGCCTCTTGTCACACAGGTGCAAACTGTCTTAAACACAGTTTTACCCCCTGAAGTTCCTAATCCATTTAAGCATTTTTGATCTAAGACACAAAATGTTTTGAACAAGTCCAAACTAAAACATATCTACTCACTTCTGACAGTCTTTTTACTGAAAACCAAAACTTTTAAAATTTATTCTTTGGTCAGAGACTGTTAATACTTTTTCGAAACGCTGTGTTGATATGTCACCTAGGACAGCAGATCTGATCTAAGAATCTAAAATCTAAATCTGAGAATTTGAGAAACAGGGGGGCTGGTCAATCCTGTTCCATAGGGAAAAAGTCTACCCAGCTGCAGCCACTGCTGGGAAAGGCTCATGTGGAAGTATCTAGAAAACAAAACAGATGAAGGAATGGGGCCTGGAGAAGGAAATAAAGGCCCTGAGGCTTCTGGATGTAACTGGAATATTTCTTGCAGACAGAATGACGATGGGAGACAGCAAAGGTCAGCTCACCTGCCCTGGACTGGGCTGACCACTTGACTTGGTGAGGAAAGCTGGAGCTGTTCTAAAATGGCAGAGGGACTCTCTGGCCATTAGGACTGTGTTCCATGGAAATGCAAGTAAGTCAGTGTTATAGCCATGTGTGGATAAAGGGCTCAATTATCTTTTTATCAGCAAAAGGTGTGATGGTGAATTAAAAAATAAATTAGTCTTAGAACTGTGAAATTACATTAGTCTATTTGTACACACTAGCAGCACTTATTTCAGTATGTGCCTCCACAACACAGATACCCCGAAAAACTTTCTTCTGACTTTAAGAAGGATCATTCACATTCACAAGGAGTCAGAACGTCCTGCTGGCCTTTTAGCAGCATGCTTTTAGCTGAAAATTCCATAACCAATCCAGCTGCTCTTTCCCACTGAGGTAAAAGCAAGTGTAACATTCTGTCCATTTGCACTGACATGAAACAACCTGACTCAAGTGGCTCTTCACAAGGCATTACCATCACCTAACCTTACTGCTATGAAGATTAAAAAGGAGATTAATCTTATTTTTCAAATAGTTCAGTATAAATTAAAAAGCGTGGAAAAAATCACAGAGTGAGAAACTGCAGTCTTTTAGACAATTCTGTATGAACCACTCTAAAGTATGATTTTATTTCATGGAAAACCAACCAAAATAAACTCTTACAGGTCTTTCTAATTAGACATAGTCTTGAAAACTATCATATTCCTAGCAAGAAAACCAAGTGCCATTTTATAATTTAACAAAACTGGCTTGTCCTCTACTTACATGCAAGCACAATATTAGAAATAATTTCATAAATACTTTTAAAACTCTTTCCAATGAAAGAAAATTTCTGGTTTGAGACACTGCTTCCATGCAAAAATAAGTAATCTCTAATATGAAATCAATTCTCTCATCCCCCAAAATCTAGATCAGAAATTTCTTTATTCAGCTCACCCCATATTTGTAGCTCAGTTCATCGTCCTAGCAAAAAAGTTGGTAACTTCAAATTGACTGGCAAAGCTGCAATTAATGGGTCCAGTGACTGATTGGCATGTACTGGACCTCTGTGAATTGCAAATTATTTATTTCAAGTTGAATTTCATTTTTATAAAAGACAATCTTGAATACATAACTTAGAATTTGTATATAAAATACTCTGTATTTCTTTTAACTTCAGATTTGAAGTTACCGAACATCTAATTTAACCCCTGTGGAGTCTGGAGGGAAAAGTCATTGCTTCACTGATTTGTAGTTTTGGAGAGAGGAAAAAAAAGGAAAATGCCAAAAATTACAATTAGCATGCAGGATGAGAGAGTCATGGAAATGGAAACAAAAATATTAATCAGCACTGGAAGTAGGAGAGTTTAACAGCATGTTTGAATTCAGAATTATCTACAGCAGACTCCAAAAGCTTGTATAATAATTGTAAAACTCATCCTCTCTCTCAAACTTTTCTTCATCTTTGTAATAAGGCATGGATTCAGTGGTTACTCTACAAGTAGATTCTCCTCTACATGGTGTTCACCAGACTACAGGGTGCAGCCTAGTTGTACACAACCTCAAATTCAATGAAGATCTATATTTAACAGTAGGACAGAAATTAACTCTTTTTGTGAAAAATCATTCTGTTCAGTATGTTTTCTTAAATTTAGATGGACCACATTGTATCTATGATTTCTCAAAAGAAGAGTGAGAGGTAATGGCACAAAACAGGATTTGTTTTGAAAAAGAAGACAAAATATTCTAGATGTGCACTCAAGATCTACAGATCTCCGTAAACCTTCCTTCACTGTCAGGACAGTAAAATATTCTGTCATCAGATGTTACAAGACTATTTGGAAAAAGAGTAAATAGCTTTCTTTTTTTCTTTGGGTTTCCCTCCATGACTGATGCAAATCCAAGCCTAGGAAAATTTAACTGCTGCTTGGCTTGTATCTGTTGCTGAGGGAAAAAATACAAAAAAGAACTGTTAAAAGAAGAATACTAAGTTGCAGGAAACTTTAATTAACAAAGATAAGAAGTGAAAAGACTATAAATATTTGTAAGTTAATTCCCTGTCTCAAACTATTTTTGCACAGATGTAGCTCCCAGACTGCTAAGACTCAGACCTTTTCAGCCTGGCATTACACAAACACCAAGTGTTGCACAAACACTCACACCACACACTAACAGCACAAGAATTTGTACCAATTTTCCTGGATTTATTTGTCCATCTGAGAATAAATGAATAATTTATAAATAGAAAAAGCAGTATCATAATTCAAGCTTCAGCATAAATAAGTATGGAAACACATTTTTATATACTAAACACTTGTTGACTAATAAACAACATTATTGTACAACTGCTTTCTGTTCCTAGCATGGATAATTACTGAAGTGTAAGAACCACAGGCAAGTAGATGCAACAAAGCATGTTGGTTTAGGCTTTTCGTTCAGAATTCTTTCAGTGTCTTCTTTTTAATTCTGATGAAGCATCAATTTTGAAAATGTGAAAATCAGGTTGTCAGCTCAAATAAGGAAAAATATGTTTCATTTACATATGTGCACTTATTCCCATACTTCAAATTAAGCAGAAGAACAGTGTAAGAACTTTGACAAGTTTCTTTTTCTTATACACAGTCTTATCTTGAATGTGAACTCTGTTTCACTGGACTCTCCTGCTTTGAACAAAAATTGTCCCAATATGCAGAATCCTCAGGTGCGACTGGAATACCAGATGCAACTAAATCTTCAAAAGTCAATACTGTAAATTGTGGTTGGTTAGGCTCCATGGACTGTACCTAAAGAAAACACGTATTAGCATAACATGAATTGATAAATATCAATTTTCTTCCTGTAAAATTCTCTGTCCTGTTTAAACTGCGTATTTCTTACTGAAGAAGAAAGAAAACATTCTACATTTGAGACTGATGTCAATTCCCCTACTTTAGGCTATGCAGTAACTATTAGAAGCATGTAACAGGCCACACAGAAAAATAGAGTTTTTCCTTGAAATACAGTTCACAAAACTGATGGAACAAGGGCTATACAATGCTCCAAGTGGGACAGAATGAGTGTTTAAGTCCAGCAAAAAAGAAAAAACCACCATCAAATGAACTGTACTTCATTCTCCAGCAGATATGATTATTTGAGACAATTGTGTGAGAACAGAGGTGTGCCTATTCGTACTCTTTTCAATACCAGTAGTCACTGAGGTTTTGCATGCTTCTCTCAGACTTCAAATGCTACTTAAAAACTAGTGGTCACAATCAACCAGCAATTCCCCATGTTAAATCCACATTAAATGCAGACTGAGATATTAAGAAATGACAGTGTCATGGTCTCCATGTTAGTTTCAGCACTCCAAGAAAAAAATCACATTTCAAAGAAAAAAAAGATTTGGTTTGTTTTTAGGGTGGTTTTTTTTTTTGTTTTTTTTGAGGACACTACTGTGCAGCCTGCTGTATGCCATCTCCAAATGTAATTGTTTCCAGACAGGAGGGCATATAGTACAGCTTGCATGAATTAAACATAAATATAGCTGATTCTTCTAGATGCGCATTTGCTTGAGTGACATATTCTTAGTGTTTAGTATTTCATAAAATTCAGTAGGGCTCCTCTGCAGTGGTGTTCCTTGGAACATCAGACAAACTGAGTCATTTTCGATGAGCCTGTCTTTATGGCAATACAACCCTCTGGTGTATCAGCCACTCCTCCCAGTTCGTTGTCACCAGCAAACCTGCTGAGGGTGCACTGCACCATCATCCAGTTCATTAATGAAGATGTTACACAGGACTGGACCCAGTATTGATCCCTGGGGTACATCACCAGTAACTGGCCTCCAACCAGACTCTGTACCACTATCACCACACCCTGGGCCCAAATGTTCTAGTTTCCAATACACCTCACTGTCTGCTTACCCACCACTCAGCATTTTTCTAGGAGGATCTTATGAGAGACACTGCCAAATTTAGAAGGTACTAAAACATAGGTAGACAGTTACCCACTGCTCTAACCTCATCTACCAGGTGAGTCATTTCATTGCAGAAGTTTACCAAGTTGGTCAAGCATGACTTTCTCTTGGCAAAGCTATGTTGACTAGTCCTGATGATTTCTTTGTCCTTGCTGTGCCTGGAAATGATTTTCAGAATCAGCTGTTCTGCCACCTTTCCAGCAACCAAGGTGAAGCTGTGAGGCCTGTAATTCCCTGGGTCCTCCTTATTGACAATAAGGTGACATTTGTTTTCTTCCAGTCTTTGGGCACTTCGCCCAGTCCCCGTGATCAACCAAAGATTATTGAGAGAAGCCTTGCGCTGCCACCTGTATGCCATAAATATTCATCAACTTACACCCATCCAGTTTGCTTAAGCATTCCCTGACCTAATCCTCTTCCTTCAAGTGCGCATCGCCCTTGCTCCTTTCCTCTTTCATCCCTGCAACCTGGGATTGCTGACAGTCAGTCTTGCTAATAAAGACTGACGCAAAGGTGGCATTCAGCATCTCAGCTTCTTTCAACATTTGTCTTGTTGAGCAAAACCCTTCCCTTTGGCTTCTTTGCACTTACTGAAGTGCTTCTTGCTGCCTCAGAGATTAGTTGTCCATCTGATCACGGATTAAATTCTATTTGGGCTTTAGCTTTTCTAACTTCATCCCTGGATGCTCAGATAATATTTCTGTATTCTTCTCATGTTACCCATTCTTGCTCCCACCCTCTGTATGCTTCCCTTTCTCTGTCCAAGTTTGGCTAGGAGCTCCCTGTTCATCCATGTAGACCCTCTGGCTTTTTTGCCTGACTTCATATGCAGTGAGATGGAACTCTTTTGAGAGTGGAGGAGGTGATCCTTGAATGTTAAGCAGCTTTCTGAGGCTCAATTTTCCTGTGAGGCCATATCCCACAGGACCCCTCTTTGTCCTTTGAGGAGGAGAAAGTTTGCTCTCCTCATGTTAAGGGTTGTGAGCCGTTCTTGCTACCCCAGCATCCTGAACTCCACCATCTCGTGCTCTCGGAGCCCTGCAGCCACACACAGATCTGACTCATCATGTTTATTCCTCATCCTGAGTGCAATGGTGTACAGGCACTTCAGAGGCACTCCAGTGTGTTGAGGTCCAGGAAAAGATTTGGGGAATTTATTCATAATTGTGCCTTGTAGACCCTACATCCAAGTAATGGAGGTGACTCAATCCAAGGTAAATTTTGAGGATTTTGTTATCCCTTCCTGTCACATCAATGAAGGTAGGTCAGTAAATAGGGAAAAAACAAAAATGTCTATTCTCCAGTATTTGAGCAGTAAGCTACTTCTAGGAATAAATACAGAGACAACAAAATAGTTTATGCTGCTTGAAGCAACACAGAAAAACTCTTTGTTGTCAATACAGACTGAAGGCAAAAGAGACTGAGCTGTCTCTCACTTTATGTCCTTACACAATGACATGGTGCTGAGACATTCCTGTTCATTGGACATTTTGGAGATGAGGTAAAGCTGCAGGAATGGTGCCTAGAGCCATGAAAGTGACATCACAGACACATACCAAATAAGCCTCTGAGCTAACAGACGTAGCTTGAACTTCAGCACGTGCTTGTCTGAAGGAAGTGTGTCCTGACTGAATTCACCACAACTCTTGTGAAATTTAGCAAGTGATAGACAGAACATACTTTATATCCTACACAGGATTTATAAAGAATTTTAAACTCAGCCATCTTTTATTGAGACTTGCCTCAGACAAATGTCTAGATCTAGGTTAAGAGCACAGATAAATGTTCTGTTTCTTCAAGCATATAGCAGTCACTAGCATTTTGATAAGGCTCTTGACACTAGAGATTTTTAATTACAGTAAATTGACAAAACAATCGGTCTTTCCTGGGAATTGCAGGTACATGCTATCATTTTGTGAAGAAAGCTGAAAATAGATGTTCTGCAAGCAGGCCATAATGAATTACTCCTGTGATTGCAGAGAGGGAACAGACACAAACACTGACATCCTGAAACAACTGGGTAACATTTACACACACATTAAGCTACAATGAACAACTTTTTCTTTCAACATATCCAGCAATAAATAGAATCCTTCTTATGGTTCTTTTACTAAGAGAGAAGGCAACATTCATTTCCTCCATGTTCCTGTTAGAAGGCAGCCTAAAAAGGCACGGTGCAATAGTACATAAATTTTCACTTAATTTCCTTACTGGGGAGTCTCAGAATGCTCTCTTGTCCTGCTTAAAATGACCTTTCTTCATTGAATTGAGATAATGAAATTTAGGTAATCATAAATTTAGTCAGTGGACAAGTAAGCCTTTGAGACTCCTCTTGATTCCAAGACTTTTCATCATAACCTTTGATATCACAGAAAGAATAGTCATGATAAGTTTAAGGTATGTGACCATGATGGTGAAGGTCAATACTTAAAAATCCTGGATTTCTGCCGAATACTTAGGTAATTGTCCTTTGAAATAACGTCCACCTTCTTTTCACCTCAGACTTACAGTTATCAGTATTCCTGTCAGAAGGATAATATGCAACCCCACCAGGAACTTAAGTATGTCCTGTCAAACAGAATGCATGTAATTTCTTAAAAAATATTTGTCCGCTGATTTATCACAGTAAATCCTCAAAGGCAGTTTAATACCTCTTTTCTCAGTCTAACCAATACTAGTTAAAAGGCCTGCTTCCCTTTTTTATCCATGAACATAGACTTTGTTACCATGATAGACAAGTGTGCATTATCACTTTCCTGCTTTTATCCATTCCTGTAACTAATTTTTTTTTTCTAGTTCCTGGTAAAATCTTTGTATCTAAATTACAGAAGACAACTAACCCATTTTCTCGTGAGCAACTAGAACACCAGAGAAAGATCCGGCAATTTGTCACGCTCTCCTTTGCTGACTGTCTGGCTGTTTTGGCTACAACTTGCCAGTCTGCCCCTCCCTTAAATTTGACTTCTATTGCTATTTTCATGACTGAGGTCTTTTTTAAATTACACAGAAAATCCTGAAAAGCTTTTAAGTAGCTTTGCTCTTTCTCTCAATAGAGACACCACATGGAACGAAGACTAACACTGCTGTTCTTCCCATCTGTTGGTTGTTGCTGCTTGTCTCAGGGGTTATCTTGTCGTAATGGTATTTGAGCGATGGATCTGCTCTGGGATATATACACTGACAGTCCCCCACTAAAATCAGCTTGGTGAGGTGTCATACAAGTTTAGCAGTCCAGATTGGTTCACTGTTTCCATTTCCCTCTGTGAAAACCATCTTTCCCACATGAGTACTAGCAGGCTGTGACAAAAATCACTTAATCTTCTCTTGAATGAACACACTGAATACATGCATTACAGACTTGACATTATCTGCTGCGGTCCTCTGAAACTATTTCTCCTTCCCAGATTTTTCCTGAAATAGGCATAAGAGAACTAGGGGAAACAGTTCAGTAATACTGCTTGGTTCTGTTCAATACTGTGCCTAAGGTAAGTCTTCTTCTTGGCCCTATACATGAGATAACACACTTTCAGCTACACCATAAGTTTACATTCAAGTGATCACCAAGACGTGAAACTATTTCACAATTTCTTACATCAGAATTATTCTGTACAAATCCCTCCTGTTTCCCAAGCGCCACTGCAACATGATGATGGTCATCCAAGCGGGTTTCCTAGTAAAGATGAAAAATGGCAATGTAAATGCATTTTCTTTACTCTGTTTTTGGAGTACAGACTATATAAATACTTAGAATATGGTTCATAACAATAGCAGAGCATAATTTAAAATACTTTAAAATAATGACATTCAAAAAGCAATAGTACTTTTTAGGAGTTTTGTTGGAGAGCTCAATGATGCAGATACATTAAAATGTTCACAGGGCTGAGGACTGGTTACTACAGGTTACCATCACCTTATCCATTTGTAGATATTTCCATTCAAGTTTGTCACCCGAGCTTTCCTTTACCAGTCCCTTTTAAGTCCCAAGCTACATAACCCATCTAGCTATCCTTTTCCAGTGAGATGAACTGTGAACTTCTGGAAGGTATTCTGAAAAACAGCATCCGTGTAAACTTAAACCAATGACTCTCTCTCCCTTCTTGGCTTCCCACAGCATGCGAGACCCCAACTTTAAACTCCTGACACAGCAGTCTGAGAACTGTGATGTGTAAATATGAATCAATATTTTTAGACTTATAACTATATATTTAGTAATATAGTTTTTACCTATTTATTAGGTTTTTTTTGAAAATGTTTTCTTCTAGAAAGGCTAAGAATTCATCCTAAACAATTTCAGGAAAAAGAACCCCAGTATATAAAATATACTGTTTCAGAATAATGCTTATTCTATAGCCAAGCCATAATTTCATTGACTTTAAAAAATATATATATAAAGGGAGGAAATACATTTTTCCCTGCTTCTTTATCCAAAAGTTTTCACTTAATTTATGCACACTTTTTAAAGTAGAAATCAAGAACACCAAGAATGTTACCTAGGAAAGTGATCAATTTCAATATTGCCATTAATCTGAAGATCAGAAAATCATTGGGATATTATCCTTGGATGTAAGACTGAATCTCCAATTTTGGCTTCCTTGGGAAATATTCTAATGGCAGTATATCATAATATAAAGAAAGCACCATGATCTCCTCCTATTTCCTCTGACAGGTTGTTGGTTCCCTTGTTTTTCTCCCCTTTTAATCTACGCAAAACGATGTCTTTTAGAACAATGGTGTCAGTCCACATCAGGCGTCTCTATAGTCCATCTAATATACAGACTTTTCAAAGACTTCAGTTGCTAGGATACCATTTCAGTGATTCCCAAACAGCCATGTAAATACATTAAAAAAAAAAAAAAATTGCCAAGCTGCTCAGCTGAGATCTACTCAGCCCAGCTCAGCCAAGGCAGCAGCTGCTCCATTCATGTGTAGCACCAGTTCAACTGTAAAACTGGGGGACTTTTCTGGCAAACGTGGGTGCCTTGGTGGAGAGGTGCTGGTGAGGAAATAGAACTGTGCTTTTACTTTGATCTCTTCAGCACCAAAACTGTGCCTATTTGACAGCTTTAGCAGTCAGAATTTCATAACCCTCACCTACTTCAAAAAAACCCTATCAAGCTCATGTTGTCATACCTTTCTGCAAAGTGCTAGGAAGAAAATGAATATTTCAATTCTGTCTAGATTAAGAAAAATATTTAATATAAGAAACACTAACAAACCTACAGCATAAGCAATACTTTACATGACTGCAAGAGCTATAAATGTATTTCCTATTAAGTATTTTACTGGGTTTTCCTCTCCTTTACTAGAGTACAAAACTGAAAATTAGTCAAGCATAAAGAATGCTACCTCAGAGATAAACACTTGTACTCAGTGTGCACATTTCTGTAACTTCCTCAAAAATAAGAAAGACTATGAATATTAGATGCTTGATCAGGTGTTGCTAAACCATTTCTATAGTTCTGGGGTGGAGTGTTTTGTGTTTTTCTAGATGGAAAAATTACTACATCCCAATTTTAATTACTTCATTTTCCACCCTTCTTTCCTTTTTTTTTGCATTTTCCAAGAGGTCAAAGACATATCAGAACAGAGAGCACAGTACAGCACATTCAGCAGTGGCTTACACCTGTAATCAGAAGTCTGCAAACAGCTTTAAGCACAGAATTTTCTTTTTGTGAAGTCAACTTATATTACTACTTGTTTGTGCAACTAAAAACATATTATAGGTAGTATTTTACATACTGTTAGCAAAATATTTTTTCAGTTCAAAGCTGCATTTAACAGGCAGTGACTGTTTAAATAGACCTTCCCTGCAGAGACCCTGCCCAATGAACGAAAAAGGTTCCATTTCATTTATTTCATGTATCCTCTGTGATCACAAAAGAGTTTTCAGCATCTTACAATAAAACATAACAAACTATGCCCTTCACCTATCTTTGCTGTTTCAGAGCAATGTAAATCCAAATGAAATACAGAAAGGAACATCTTTCCTGGCCTTTACTAGTGGCCAGCAAAACTTTATGCTATGGAATTAATGAAACATAGTGAAACTATAAAAAACAGTGGATCAACTTGCTTCCCATGAGATATCGCTATACCAGCTTATAAAATTAATATTTTAAATGGCAATAGATGATTAAACAAAAAGAGGACAATCATACAGAATTCCTTCAAGGTAAAGAGTTTGTTTTGTTAAGATTCCTCTCTAAAAACCAGAAAACATGGAATGGACCAAAATTTGTTTTTACCTGCACAGAACGAAAGCCTTACTAGAGCACACAGAGATTTACAATGATTGCATTTCAAAGACTCAGCAGAATGATGTGTCTGGAATTCAAATCATTACAAATTCACTCAACAACAGACGGCTTATGAGGAAACTGTACCTTCCCAGCCAGCAGAATTGATTGATGAGTGAATCCAGTTGGATTAGCTAGTCTTAGAAATATGTTTCTATTCTTATTTATTCCTAGCAATGCAACAGGATTAACTTCTCTTACTGAAGGTGAAAGATGCCAACTACAGTTGCACACCAGCAATTACTAAATATGTTTCAAATTGACCCAGCTAATCTCTCTTTGAAATTCATGTTCTGGAAGTAATCTACTTGCATATAAACATATCAAGCAAATATTTGTTGTGAAAAAAATGCAAAAAATTATTTGTGCAACAGTAGTCCTGCTAGGTGATTCTTAATCCCAGACTGAAGTTTAGGATAAATCATATGCTTCCTTTATAAAATAGTTGTATCCAAAATTGAGGTAGATACCAAAACAGAAATATCATATGTCTCATTTAAGATTCTTTAATACTGATTGCAGTAAGTGCTATCCAGTTATTCTTCCTGATCAGCTGTACACAACTGGGACCAATAAAAAAGGGTCATGAATACATTTAACATTTTGCAAATCGGTAACTAGGAATTTTTTTCCATAGAGTCACAGAACAGCTTACATTGGAAGGGACCTCAAAAATCATCTCATTCCAACTCCCTTGCCTTGGACATGGACATGTTCCACTAGACCACCTAGCGCAAGGCTCCATCCAATCTGGCCCTCCAAGGATGGGCCATCCACAAGTTCTCTGGGAAACCTGTTCCTGTGCCAATATATGTTCCAGTGTCAATATATTTTTCCATATAAAAGATCTACTACAAATCTATCTTATAAACTTATGTTGATCTCTTTAAGTGACAGAACTTGTCATAACTGTCTTCAGTCAACTTCTTTTTTTTTAACTAAAATTAACTACTACTTCACTCTCGTCGTAGTTGAACATAGTAGGCAGCTCATACCACACAGCCTGCTCACTGGCAGGGCACTATGAGACACTGGAGTCCTTGACTTTGTTTCAGTGTGTTATCAGCACTATTCTCATCCTAAATTCAAAACACAGCACTATGACAGCTACTAAGAAGAAAATTAACTGTACTGGAGATGAAACTAGGACAATTACCCAAGTTTATTTTCTTCAAAGGAAATAAATGGAGCATATAGAATTACCCATAATGATCATCATCATCAAGACTCCATCCTAAATCAACACCCTGACAAAATGCTGTTATCACTCTTCACTGGGCTAGCTGTCTTTTAGTTATTACTAAACAAAGCCACCTTTTTAAAATGAGGAAAGTGTGCACTATCTATATGAATAAAGCATATTCAACACATATAGCAGACATATCTTAAAATTAAATTGATGCTTTTAAATGAAGCCTTCTTTTCCTCCAACTCCTGAAACAGCTGAAGGGAATCTGTGTAGCAATCTCTAGAGTACTGTATGAAAACAAGACCCTAAAGCTAAATCCTTCCATCAAGATCAAACAAGAAGAGGCTGCTTCTGAGCAACTTCCTTCCATTCAAGCCAGAAAACAGGGCGAGTGAAGGAGGGCAAAGATGCTCCAAGCAAAACTGAACCCTTGGTGAAAGGACAACAAACAGCCAACTACATAACAAAGTAGTTAATTCAGTATTTACAATCAAATAAGAGAAATGTTTTTGCACTGTTCACAGAAAATTCTGTCACCAGTTAGAATTGGCTTTGCTCTGACTGTGAACAGTTACAGGGGGTCTGAATATTGTCAACTTTGATTTGTTCTGACTCATTAGTATTCCTCTTGACCTTTTCGTCATGACAAGTATTAGGTGGATCTTTCACTGGTTTTTATGAATTTAAAGTTGTCTTTTTCATATTACAAGATACTTTCTGAAGGCGATTTCAGAATATTTTGTGTAATTTAAATGGATAAAATCTCCTTTAATTCTCCCTTCTAGTTTTATTAAATTAGGTTTTCTTTAAAACTGAAATGAGACAAAATATGTGATAATTGAATTTTACACAGTCTTGCTCTCTTTGATCATCTCCTTTCACTAAGATATAGGCAGTTCTGAAAAGTAAAAGTGAAGTCATTATATTTTTTTCTTTGATAGAAAAAGCTCCCTCAAGCAAACTTAGCACAACAGGGAACCTAAGAGAAAGACTATCAGTAACATGCAGTCTTACAGGTGACTTAATGTCTGCTCTTGGGTGACTCTTTCAGATCTCTCAAAATCGGTGTTTTCAACTAAAAAGTTATTTTAAAAATCTGATGAAACAAAAAAAGATTTTTTTAAGTAAGAAAACAAACGCAAAATTAAAAGAAACTTGGGAAGAGATAGAAAAGTAAAGCGATGCTTAATTTTAGACTCTCCAGAGATCGGTAACTGAAAAACATTTTATTTTATTTTAATGAATGTTAATATTTAAATGAAATTATATGCCAATTGAACTTGTATTTAAAGGAAACTTGATATTAAGTTCTTTCTTTGAAATACTAGAATCTGCCCTATTATAATGCTGCACTCCTAGGAAGCAGGAGGGCAAGCGTGCAAGTGGAGACATTCCTCAGACAAGAATTGCATGAACCTTCTGGCAGCAATTACCAAGTAATAAGGAAAATTCAAAGAATTAGAAAGCATTTAAGTATTACAAGGAGCTATCTACATCATCATCTTCAGGCTGTTCCTGTCAATCAACCACAGGCACGTCAAAGACCAAAACTGGGAGTTCCAGAATTCATTTAAGAGAGGTAGATGTTCCCTTGGCCATGGTACACTGCAGTTATACAGAAAGCATTCTGGTACCAGATGTGCCACAGGCTTTCCCAATAACTTCTTTTGCCAGTGTAACTCCAACTAGTGAATTTCATGACATACTGATATTGCCATACTATACAGAAATTGAGTAAGAGGGCTGATTTAGTATGCATAGACTTGTAAAATAACACAAAACCAGAAGTGGATAGGTATGCTGAATGGAATGAACTGTGAAGGTACAAACTTGTACTCTGAAGTTAAATATTACTGGAACATTCATTCTTTCATACCACATGCACAGGGTACATGTAGCTTGTATACTAAAGAACATAAGCATACAGCAGAAATCTGTCATTTAGACAGCTCTATTGGAACAGCTCTCTCCAACAATATAGGTATTTTCAAAATGAAAATACGTATTTGAAACTGAATAATCTTATTGAAAAGCGCACTTGACAGTTTGTTCCATTTTTTGCCCTGTTTAAAGTGGTTGAATGAACATACCTCTGGGGGGTAGAGAAATGGGATTATAATTTAATTTTTTTTTAAAGCTTGTTTTTTTAGGTAATTAAATAATTTGAGATTATTGTGAATCAGAATCATTTAGGCTGGAAAACACCTTTAAGACCAGCAAGTCCAACTGTTAACCCAGCACTGCCATGAAATGAAACTGATAATTTCTTACCAAATCTGAAAGGATAGATGTTTTAGTGATAAGCCCCAATAACTTTGAAGAAGGAAAACAAAAGCCCAAACTCCAAGACTCAGTTAGACTACTGAGGCCAAACTAATCTTCCATTAAGCAATTTTTTTCATCTGTCCATTCCCAGAGACAGCAGCTAATTCACACTCACAAAAACACACATTTCTTGTGTGGACAAGAAGTTCCAAAGGAGCTGAAGACACCTCCTCCATTTCGGACATCTAACATAAACACTAACGGGGTTAGTTAATCACTAGTCCCACTCTAGACCAACTGATGAAGAACTTTAAAATCTTAGTCCTGTTCAAGAAATCAGGTCCAAATATATTTCTGTGAACTTCCTGCATACCTTAGGACGACTTTCTCAGAGTGCAGGAAATATATTCCAGAAACAGTAAAAATATAAATATACATTATAAAGAATGTATCTATGGGGTGTTCATGCAATCATCAAAAATACTTTAAAATGCTGCAGATTTATATCCTAAATTTTGAATAATCTAGGCTCAGTGGGGTTATACAGAACAAAGGTATGAAACTGCACTTAAAAAAAAAATCAAATATGCAATGCAACCATAAGGAGTTGAGACTGCTTATCACTAGTGAAAACATATTCTTTACCTCAAATGTCCACTCCTCTTCTTTTTCTCCATCTAGAAGCATTTTTGTCTCCTTATACACCTTCCCTATTTCCAGTTGCAATGGAGACACATTAAATTCAATTCGTTGCAAGTTAAAGCCAATTCCAACTCCAATAGCCTTTAAGAAGCTTTCCTTTAAGGCCTAGAAGACACAATAAAGGTATTTTATTTATACTGGCTGTTTTCAAACAGTTCTATAAACATTACTTCTGAGTACACATTGTAGACAAAATAAATTTAAGACTCATACTACTGTAAATGTGAGAAAAAGCTATCAGCATTGTATTTACCCAGCCTAACTTGCTGCATTAAATGCAAATGAAATTACTCAATGGCACATACAGATATGAACCCTTTACCTTTTTCTGGCTATGTGTTTAAAGGTAGTAATAAATCCTACTCTACTATGGTTATCAAAATTATTCTGATATTAAAATAATCATTGAAATCTTAAGCCCAAGAATATCTTCACATGAAATGGTATCAGGTAGCACGAGGGAAGTTTAGACTGGATAATGGGAGAAACTTCTTCATCAAATGGCTTTTTAAGCAGTGGAACAGGCTGCCTAGGGAAGTGGTTGAGTCACAAACCCGGAAATTCTTTAAAATACGGGTAGAGATGGTGCTTAGGGACATAGTTTAGTGGTGGGTTTGATGATCTTAGATGTCTTTTCCAATCTAAACCATTCTATGATTCTATGCAACTACAAAATGATTACATTTTTACTATAATGAAAATAATAAAATATATCAGAAAAGAATGTGCACATTTGCAGACTTTAAACAGGAAAAGAAGTATTACCCAGTGCCGATAAAACATATCCAGCTGCATCCATTCATTACTCATAGACTTGATTACATCCCACTCCGCTTCAGTAAACTGTCGCTTCATTATGTGAAAGAAATTTGGAATTGAGCTACTACCTATAAATCAGACAGAGATATTTACAGAAATTTTAACAGAATAGTAATAATAAGCAAATGGATTACTTCACATTATTGCTCTAGAAAAATCTCATAAGAACAAAAATTTATGAACCAACTCTGCTCCACAATTTGAATTTATACAGCCTCAAAGCAGTGAGCTCATGACTGTTCAGGACACAGTGTTTCCAGCATTCTCTAAAAGGCAAAGCACTTAACCAATGCTGATTTTATATAAATATAAAAAAATTGTATTCTACTACTGAAGTAGCATATACAGTCTCTGGCATCTGACAGCTTGATCTAGTAACATTTTATAAAACAGCATGCTGTTTGTCAAAATTTATCAAGCTATTCTGCCTCCTGCCCTTGGATTCTGGGATACAAAAGAAACACTTTTTTTAAGCACTTGTAGAAGCATAGTCTTCCAAATTTATCACACACATATTAAGCTCTTTCGATTGGATTTACTCTGGAAGAAAAATGGAAGTAGAGAGGTGTCCATAATAACTGTAAGAAATATACCAAGGGGGAAAAAAAAACCCCAAAAACCCAGCCTCAAACTACCAAACCTTAAATTCCTTAGATTACATTTAAGCTTCCTCTAAAAATAAGCACAGCTGTGTGGCACTTCAGCAGCTCTTCAGTGGCTACACCACTTTTCCCCACTAGTCTGCATTTACCTTGTTGACAACCCTACAGAGTGTGTGGTTATATTGATCAATGGCACTTCTACAGTACACTGAAATCTATGCACCTTGTAACAAGCTTGGTTTCCCTTAGCCTATATTAATCAGCATCCCATGCAAGCATCCAAGTCCAATTGGGCCTACAGGTGGCTAAAGAGACAATGGCAGAAAACAACTTATTTTCTTTACTAGGGATAGTAAAAATCTGGATAGAACATATTGAGACAATTTCTTTGATAGGTTATTCAGTGTTCTCACTAAAAATAAAACATTACTCATATTTAAACCAAAACATTTTCCTCCTCCCAATACCACACTACTTTGAAGAACCCATTCACTAAATAATTGCTTAAGATGCAGATTCTAACTGTAGCTGTGCCAGTAATTCTTTGAGTTGACTGGGCAAGGAACTTTACTTCTCTATGCTCATGTTCCCCATTTTAAACAAGGGTAAAGCCATTAAGCCTTCTCTGTAAAGTGATTATTGTCTACAGATATCTAAGCACTAAATAAAAACAGGTATTAGCAGCAGTAATAACTGATCTGAACAAACTAATGTTACACTAAAGCACACATTCAGGTTTTCTCACAATTTCCAAACTGTACTACAAAGTGTTATCTGACATACACATCCCACAAGACATGGCAGTGACATTTCAGAGATGCCCTCAATTGCATTTTTAAAGTGAAGAGAACATCTTTAGACAGAAATTTTGTAGACAGTTGCAGGACTAAGATAATAGAATGATCCAGAACAATCTAAAGACAGGACTAACTTCCCTCTGGAGAAAATAACAGTAAAAGAAAAAAGCAACCACAATGTTAAGTATGCTTTGATGAATTATTGAGGCAAATGCCATATCCATCTACTTACACAATGCAAGTTCCCTGAAACAATGAAAAATAACAATGAAAAGTAACAATGAAAAATTGAACTTGGAGAAAGGTATTTTCTTTCCCCTCTGTGTTTATATAGCCCATTTTACAATAAAATAACTACATTAATACCTGCTCTAAACAAATCCACTTTTCTTTTCCCCCCCTTTCTCTCTTTTCTTGAATATTTAATATGACAGTATAGAGGCTCCAGTCTGTTCTTGTGATTCAAAACATTTTAGAATATCTTGGTGTATGTACCCTTTCTCCTCCATTACTTCCAGAGAGTTCTCCTCCTTTCAGTAGCCCAGGACAACCAGAAAAAACCACCCAAGACTATTCACACTATGCTACCTTCAGCACATAGAGGCATATAAAGGCTCCTGCACTGTCAGTCCTGCCATCCCAACTTAACCACATGTGGTGAATACACTCGATACTTAAACCATTTAGTACACCAAGTGCCTATCAATCCCATATGCTACTGCTTTTCCCCTCATTGTTCAACCCTTTTCTTGTCCTAGGTTTCTTCAACCATTCAGCTACCCTTCTCAACACTCATGCTCAAATTCAAGCAGTACTTTCCCCTCCACTCCCACTGTCTGTCATATTCCCCCTCTGAAAAGCTCAGGCAGCACTTTGTCCTTAAGTGCACTTCCTCCCTGTTTCCTTAATGCAGTAAGTTGCTTTGCTCTGAGGAATGGATCCGAGGACTCAGGACTACTATTCTCCATAAATTACTTACAGTACCACACCCTGCCTAGTCCATTTCCCCGTATTTGCTTCAGTTATCCGAGAAAGACAGATTCACAGAACCATGGGGAAAATGTAGGTTGAAAAAGACCTTTGGAGACCAGCTGGTGCAACCTTCTGTTGAAAAACAGAGCCTTATGTTGGGTTACCAAGGGCCCTGTCAAGAAGATTATTTCACTCCTTCTCTGGAGAACCTAGTCCAGTATTCTACTGTTCTCATGGTGGTGAAGACTAATTCTACAGAGACAGAATTCCCCCTGAAGCACCCTGAGCCTGCTGCCTTTTGCCCTGTTTCTGTGCATGCTCATGAAGACAACTATATACATCCTCTCTACAGCTACATTTCAGGGAGGCTGTGACTAGATTCCTCTCCTCAGAACTTTCGCCTCTTCAGGTTCACAAAATCCAGCTCTGTCAGCACTTCTATGTAAGTCAAGTTCCCCAACCCTCTAATCACCTTGGTGGCTCTTCACTAAACCCCCTTCAACTTTCCCTGTCTCTCATGACATAGAAGATATGATGGGGGCAAAACTAGAAGTAGCAGAAAGTTTCTGTTTAAATGCTACATTGTTTTGCTTTTATTTTGATTAAAAAAAATTTAAAACGCCTCAAACATACTTGTCACAATTTATGAAAAACTTTCTTTGGAAGAACAGGAACAAGTCCCATATAGCAATTAATTATTTGATTTTAAATTTGCATTTCTAAAGTAGCTCCCACTTGTCAATTTGTTTCAGAAACAAACTTACTTCTTAATTAAGTACTTCTTACTTGCCTATGCCAGGAAATAGAACTCTTCAAAAAAGCAAACTAACTCTTTTTAATGCTGAGCATTAATTATATTGCCTTCTCTGATTTTAAAATACATTCCCAGTTAATAAACTTTGAAGCACATTAGATCCTTAAGAATATAAGCCGAGTAATGTTTCAAGAATTGCTTTCTATTAATTAAAAAAAAAAAAAAAATTAACCCAAAAGTTAAGTTTCTTCATTAAATTAAAAGCACACAATACCCTAGAAATTTCAGGAAGAGTGAGAAGAGGGAATAGTGAATGATACTGGGAAAAAAAAAAAGTCCAATATTAACCTTGGAAAGTAAACATGCTACATACAGGCAAGCATGTGTGTTCATATGTGTGCAGATGTGCGTGCATTTTGGATTTTTTCATGAGCTATTTACATTAATACATAATGCCATGTTTTCCACTGCAATAACAACTGGATTTATGTTAATTTTTCTTAAAGACTAGCCAAAAAACTGCTTTGCATTTTCCCTGTAGAAAAGTAATGCCACAGACCAGACATAAAAGATGGATTTTAAAAAGAGGCAGGAGCAAAGGATAAGAAAACAGACTATATTCTCTAGTCCTGTTTGCAAATGCACTGTAGAAATAGTACATAAATACAGGGTAATTTCCCCCCATTTTTCTACCTGCTAAAGAATCCAAACAAGCTGCATTTGTAGGAAGATAAAAGGCAATCAGAATTAAGATCCATGTAAATTAGGATGCTATTAATAGTGAAAATTACTATCTATAAGGCTAATACAGAAATCTTCATACGGTTTTTTTACATTTTTACAAACATCAGGTTAATCGTAAGCCAGCTTTGGTAATACAGTGTACAGTTCACAAAGGCAGGGTACAAACTTGTACCCAAAATTATTAAAACCATGACATGGCCTCTCAAAAATAGTGAGAAGAGTAGATGACCGACCATCTTCACTTCAAGTTTTATTGGTTTACACTTCAACTTGTTTTGGTCAGATAGAAACTAGCTAGCTTATAAAGCTACTACTGCCAGCTCACTGAGCAACTAATCTCCTGAAAAAACACAATAAACAAACAAAACCAAACCCAAATCAACACTCAAAACAAAAATACAAAACAAACCCCAGAAAGTGAACAGCTATCTTGTGCTTCACATTATTAGGCAGACAGATCTGTTCATGCTTCAGTTGTTCATCTGTTTCAAGTCCTGGACTCTTGGGTTGACAATCCTTTTGGTGTAGGACAAGCCATATTTGATGACCTTTTACTGTCCCTAAAGGAAACCAAGGCAAACTGAAACAGAGAAAACATTTCTTCTGCAACAGATGCCCAAGCCCCAATTGTTTATTAATACCAACTACCCCTTTTACAGATGTTTAAAAACAACACAAGGCAAATAATTAGTGAGATAAATGACTAACTTACAAGAACCAGATAGAACATTAACAATGTATGTTTTTTCAGTCTACTGGCTCACACAGCTTTAGTGTGAATTGGAAATAGAATTTACATTCTCTGACCTCTACACTTCCTGTCAGTAACCTGCAATTCTCCCAATTGTATGTATGTTAAACATCTATTCTCATAATGTTACACTGATGTGTTTTACCTTGGCATACCTCAGAGAAGCACCAACTCTAAAATGCCTGAACATTTGATGTTGCCTCCTATGAGTTACTCAACATTTTCCAGATTGTAAAAATGGAAAAGTCATAAAGAGACTGAAATAATTTGATAATGTGTGATATTTTCTCTCCAGTTAGCATCACTAAGCCTTTGTAATTTTAGAGAAACTGCTAAGGTTTCAATTGCATTAGCATGGTTGGGTCTAACAGCAGTGATGAACATTTAAGCAAGCTGCCTTGATAGTAAAACAAAAGGAAGTAAAGATTGATAATGGCTTAGAAAGCTCTACCTCTAAAACTTGACTGGAAAAACAGCAGTTTTGACACAGCTATGGCTTGGTTAAAAAAACCTGAAATAAAATTAAAAGCTGCCAACTGGATACCTCCTATCTGATCGATTTTTAAAGGCAAGTAGCACAGTGTCTGCAACAGATTCATGCTTTTTGTCATTTATTCTGAAGATTTTAAAAAAATGCCAGATCCTCTCAAATTCTGTTCAGACTCCAGAATATTTTTACATGTTCTTTTACAGGCCAAACATTCAAATAGAATATATACTTGCTTTGAAGAGCTTGCAGGCAAACACACCTGAGTGCAAGCTCACAGTTTTAGCTTGCTTCTGAGTGGAGAAAATAAGAGCATTTAAAATACACAGGGTCTTAAGCACTAAGATGACTCAGGAACCTCAAATTCTTTGAGCAAAATGTACTTACAATGAAAAGAGTGATAGCAAATAAGAAAGTGAGCAGTAATAAAACAAGAAACCCTTTCTTAACTTGTGTTTGTCTACTCTTACACCTTTTACTTGCTTAAGCTCTTTCCAAGAAGTTGTATGACCACAGCTAGCAGAGCTCTAGGCAGCGACAGTATTTCAGCAAAACCAAAAATTACCCTAAAAAAATGGCATTTTTATCAGTTTTTCATTACAGAACATATATCAAACAGTACAGCAATCATTCCATTGCCAGAACAGCAGGAACCCCCTTTCAACACTTAGGAAGTTATGCTGCATAAAACACTAAAACACAAACCCCAAAATCTAAATAAACATAAAAACATACTTTCCTTTGCAAAGCAACTCATGAGGACACAACTACAGATGTAAAAAAAAAAAAAAAAGTCCAGACGGTGTCTGACCATGTATAGCCTTACACTATATAATACTACCAAGCCAGCAGATCTCTGAAAAGTTTTATTACATTTTATGAAGTAATATACTAGAAGGTCTTTCTCTACATTCAGAGATATTATAGTGACTGAAATCTTTGGCAATTAATCCTTTGCTTTAAAATTAACATTTAAAAGAAAACCTATAACTATAGTCCAAGAAAACAAACCAGCAAAACCCCCCACTTATTAGTCCAAGAAAATACACAAGCAAAAAAAAAGAGATTTAATCACAGCATCAGAGCTTCCTTTCACAGTTTATCAAGCAGGAAAAGTTAGGTGTTTAGTGACAGTGTAATTATAGGGAAAGTAGGCCCATCTTTAAGAAGCTCGTAGCACTGCAGAACCTGGGGGGGGGCATTGGAATCCAGTTGGTATCTGGTATATGAAATGCTATATTGGATAAAGGGAGTGAGGAGCCAAGCCAATTCTCAGTACCTAAGTCATCTTCATCTTCCACACGAATTTCACTACATGATTCACACTTTCTAACACCTCCTTGATCTGACTAATGCAGTTTTTGCCTGGGAAGTTCTGTGACTTTAGAAAGCACAAGCTGATTCAAATTGAGCTGGTTCCCCTGAAAGAGTTTGATGAAAGATCTCTCCTCTAAATTTGGTATGGAAATGGTCCTCAGTATTGAGACACACGCTCTGGGAGTATGTCCTTCAACCTTACAATATCCTACTGCAGTAATGAATGCAATGAACAACAGAGCTGCTTTGTAATGGCAGAAGTCAGGACACTGCACAGAAGCCTGTCCCAGAACATGACTTGCACAGCCAAATGCAGGAAAAATCCCTTATTTTCACACTTAAAACTTTCCCACCTCTGTCTGTACACCATCCTTCCCTCTTTGCCCCCTTCATAATGAAGTCCAAAAAACCCCACATAATGACAGTAGTATTAGTGTTTTAAATTTGGGAATCAATCTCTCCTACATATGGACATTCTTTAAAAACAAATGAACAAAAATAAAAAAACCGCAAAACATTAGAAAGCCATTTCTTTGGCTTGCCACCAGCTGAAATACTGTTTGTCTCACTTGACGGCTAAAACCCAGCATGTTTTGCTTTGTTTGATCTTCGCACAGGGAAGAGACAGCAGTCAGCTAGTCACTGGCATGTTGTACCTCCACATCCTTCCCCCTAACATCACACAGATCAACTTCTGCCACTGCAGGACCTGTCTTCTATCCAGCCAAAATATACAAGGAAAGATGCAAGAGGAAGATAAATGTGCTGCAACATGGCAAAAGCAGATGGAAAAGCAGAGGCCCGCAGATGAAAAACTAATGAGCTTCAATGGTCTATTCACCTGTATCTACTCTTGTAGATACCATCTCCAAGAGTTTGCTTTGCTTTTATTAAGCTGGTTTTTACTAGGAAAGAAAAAAGGAAGATACACATGTTTAATACAGAACCCAACAAGTCTGATGAACAAACAGGAAAACTATACAGGACAAGTAATGATTTTTTTAATACACCACAAAATTGGATTTTCCATCAAAATGCAATACAGCATGTAATAGCTATGAATGCTTAGAATTCCCAGCACCAACCGAATAAATGGCAAGAAAACAGCTACCTATGGAAGCAGCAAATGTCTCCCGATTCCAAACTATCCTGAACACCTGACATAACAAGAACAACCTGTCATCTTTATTGAGGAAATATAAAAATATTTGCTATGTTGAAAATCAGAATTTCTCATAGAAAGGAAATACATCAGGGAAATGCAGCTGAGGCTACTTTTTTTTACATTCACTGAGGAGAGTTGTGAAATATTTAAGATAAGTTTCTACCATTTCATTAGTTAGTCTAAAAAAATCTGCAAGTCTGTCTCTAAAAGACTGTCTCAAAACCTTGAAACCAGTGAGAGCTCTGAACTGTAATACCTGCACAGTCAATATCCAAATAACCTTCTGACAACACAAAATAAAGTCAGCTTCTATGTTCCAGCTCTTGCAACAAATATATGTATCTGTAGAGCTGAAGCTATTGGGAATGGGCAATGTTAGCAAGAAAGTCCTCAAAAGGCAATTCTTTAAGATCTACATAGTAATTACTTAACCTTAGTCCTTGGATCACATTTTTCTGCTACACTTTCTTAATCTGGAAAGCCAAAGCTAACCGTCATTAGTGCAGGCTGAGAAACACTTTTAGATCTGTTAAAAAAAGAAAAAAAATCAGTTCTATTTAGCTGCTCATTGTGAATGTATAACTTAATTTCCCAAAACACCAATTAAGTAACAAATTGTGACTACTGTAAATTCAGTGTGTGGAATGGAAAAAAAACCTCACAAAACCAAAACAATCTGACAAGCATTCTTATAGTTACTCTTTGTTCCACCTCTGATTCTTACGAAAGGCTCCTAGTTAAGGATTCTTCTTTTCTTTATTGCTAGTTTATCCCTCATTTTAAACATATCTACTCTCCACAGCTTATAGTTCTGCATTTTGCTATCAGTTTATACTTTAATCCAAATGGTTTTACATTTTTCTATTAAAGAAATAGTCATAAAGGATTAAAGGTGTTTCTCTGGAAAATAAAGAGATTTTCCTGTAAAGAGGAGATTTAATCACAATATCAACTTTCTTTCACAGTTTTCAAAGCATTGGTGCTTCATCAAATACAGAATCATCTAATTCCAGGTTAAAACTGTGTTAGGAATGTGAATAAAGCACAACAGTGAAACTGCTATATAATATATATTCTTTAAGAATACGTTTAAGATGGCTGTTTCTTCCCAGTTGCAAATAGAACAAGAACAAAGAAATGCCTCCCTGTTTACCCAGTGTAAGTGCACAGAATCACTCCGATTCTTTAGTTCAACAAGGATATCAGCTGTTTTAACATCCCTCACATCTAAAAATTATGCGCTTACATACACATTTATAAATTATGACTCCTTTGATCTATTAGAAGTAACATTTAAATCAAACCCTTTGTTAATTTCTTCATTTCAAGCACTGCATCTACACACCTAAAGCTGTAACATTAGCTAGCAATTTGGTGATTATCTCTAGCAGTAAAAGACTGAATGCTGATTGCTGCTATGAGATTTACTGAAATATAACAATAAAAACAAAAACAGTTCAAATTTTGTTTAAGGTAAAGTTAAGTCACCTTAAGGACAAAAGCACAAAGAACAATCTGCTTTGGAATTTCTTTCTAGGTTAGGAAATTCTTGTTGAAAAGATGAAAAACTAGCAACTAAAAAAGCATTAAAAGTGCAAAAAACTGAACATGGCTGCTAGCTAAAAAACATGTCAAATATCTTAACCATGATGTAGGTGTGCCTAACTCAATTAGGCTTATGGATACACCAAAATAAACAGCAGTTTAAAACTGTTTGGAGAGAGAGAGAGCTTTCTTGCATTAGCTAGACTGACATATGGTAATTAGCTTCTTTTGGAACTTAGATACTCTGATTCATGTGTGACCTGTCTCCGATTTGAAGATCTATCTGGTCTCATCTCTTGCATTACCTCACCTCATTAATGTAATAATGAGAATAAAAAGAGAAAAATTAGTCAAGTTCTCTTTATATTTCTTTACCTCTGAGAAAACCAGTTTCAAATAATCAAGTGTTTGCACATAATAGCCCACTTTCTTAAAAAAGCATTTAATGGAGTATTTTTAGATCAAATTAATTTTTCTGTAAAATTCACAGGCAGAAAATTTACCCTTTTGTGTCTTTTAACAAGCAAGCCTAGCATAAAACCAAAATATTAATGAGAAAATCTAATTTTACTGCATGTCAAATATTTAATTCTGGAATAAAACTGAGATTAGAGATGTCCAGATCAAAGTAAATATAATGTGATAGGTAAGAAAGATTGCAGGCTGATTTGCAAAGATATGGAATGAACTGTTAATTTACTTACCTTTGCAAATCCATCTAAGCTAAGAAATTGCATTCGTGAAAAGAAATTCACTTGCACAGCAGGAAAGCTCTTGAGCCTAAGAGCTAAACTTTTTTCAAATGCTCAGAGCAATCTTTATTAAGCCATAATTATTTCCTAAGTCTCTGAAAATATTCTACTTTACACTGTTTAAGTAACTGGTCAATCAACATCCCACACACCACTTAAATCAAATTGACACTTGTTGCAGAATTTCTTGTTCATAAATTAAAAATAAAATAAAAGCTCAGTTTTTTCCACAGGAATTAATATTACTGTGAGAATCCTCATTTCTTTTGTGAAAGGCTTAAAATAATTTCATATGCATTACCTCTCTGGCCAAATAATGTCCACAGACACTTCTACTAACAAATTGACAGAATAGTGTGGATTTTTCCAAATGACTCAAGAGTTCATCTTAAACTGATCTAAGGAAAGAAAATAATCACTGATCTCAGTAATACTTCAAAAACAATTAAACTGAAAGACTGACTTAAATCTACAATTACTTGCCAGATAACCAAAAGGCAGCATCACACAAAGCCTGAAGAGGGTATTTTCCTTTTCCACTATCACAATAGTATTTACTTTAATACCTGAATAGAGGAAAAAAGGTGATAAACTGTTGCATACCTGTGGAACTTTTGCAGAACTGTTGCTGTTGGCAGCGCTAAGAACAGCAGTTACTGTGGCCTGCCTTCACCTCTGAAGAAGAAGGCTATGTCTTGTAGTAGTTTCTTTTCTCAGATTTTACTAATGAAGCACAAGTAATATGGAAAGAGGTGGCTTCTTAGGAACAATAAGTAAAACAAAAACACATAGCACGGATTAAGAATTGACATAAAACGTTTAGGTACACTAGGACTCCTTGTTACATAATAGCACAAAACAGCAGACTTCTCAAACTTTCAGCTGCATGATACTCTTGTATATCTGCACTGCAGATTTTGCATGCTCGCAGGTTGAACAATAAAGGAATGTAAGATCTACAATACTGGAGACCTCAATCAAGATGCTGTTGGATAACATCACAAGATGAAGTACTTTGTATTTAAAAAAGCTTTTGAAGAAAACAAACAAACCTCCTGAAATGTACTTTGTTCATAGGGAACTCTTTGTCCTTGTAGCTGCTCCAAGGAAAGAGATTTATAGTGGATCTACCTTCAGAAATATAACGTACTTAGCAACTGCAGAACACGAGCACCACTCAGTGGAACTACCAGAGAAAATATTACTGGTAAAGTCAGTGTCACCTATTCATAACCCAGCAACAAAAAAAAATTTCAGGTGATTCTACTAAGACAAAAATCTTCCTCAGAAAAATTTTAGGTGAAAAGATGGCCAGCTTTCAATTATAGTCTCTGTAATATGAACTAAAGTTCTATCCTTACTACCACTTATTTGCTGGCTCTCTTTCCCACATACAATTATCATATTTTCATTAGTATCTTATTTCTTTTTCAAAAATACAAATTGTAATTACAAAAAGGAAGACATATGAGCTATCTTTTACCATTCAGTTTTTGGAATCACCAGCATCTCCAGAATAACCACCATTTTTCTCTCTCTGGGTAAAAACACTGAAGCCTGTCTGTCTCAGACCTCAAAGTATTACTTAGTCTTCAGACTTTAGAAATAAAGTTTAACAAGTTTCATAAAACTGGTCAGTTGGGCATTGACAACATACCTTTAAAATGTCAGCTACATTTACAGCTGCATAAAATACCAGCAGAGGATGTAAGATATCCCTACTTCCACATACAAATTTTTCGATTTTTCTGTATACATTTGAATTTTGCACTTCCCAAGAAAAGCTTCAGATACAAATGCTTGAATATTTTGATTTTCACTATTTACACACTGAAGCTAGCAAGTTTTTTGGAATGAGGAATTAAAACCACCCAGTCTTGTGGTAAGGCCAGTGGCAGCCCAACCAGAGTGTTTCCAAGGGCACTGCGTCCAGGTGTTACCCTTCTTCACGGCTGTAGAGCGCTGTGTTTCAGGTCTATGCCTTACCCAGTGCTGATACCACACCAATAACAGCAGTGTTTGCACAGCATCAAGGCCTGCTCTGTAACTCTGCTCCCCCAGCAAACAGGCTGAGGGTGTGCAAAACAATGTGAGGACACAGTCTTGCTTGCTTTGCCTGAGAGGGCTATGATAAAAGCACCAGCTTCAAGCTTAATCTGGTTATTTGGGCCCTGTGTTACTGTAGTCCTGTCAGATGTGCCCCTGTACCAAAGCAGCCTTACCCACTGGACACAATTCCAGTTACAAAACATGTAACAGCTCTGGTGGGGGATCCTCCAAAGGCTACCCTGTGGCCTCATATGCTGACTACCATCTTCAGAATGAGGGTCAACAGCAGATGGGAGTCACAGGAAAGAACTTCAGATTGCTGCAAAGTTTCTGTGCATCCTAGCTAAACATGACAATCCAAAAATGTACACTTGTAGTTATCATTAAAAAGGTGTAAAGTGATCAGACAGAAAGTTTTCCAGTTGGGGTTTATCTGAATCTCTACCTTACAACACAACGTATTTCACAGCATAAAATGCTGGGAAACTCCAAAAATTGTGAAGAAAGATTCTCTAAGAACACAACTACTAATGTCATATCTGGTTAAATGCTTAAGGAAGATTCTAGAAAACTAGAATTCCAGTGAATCATAAATCCCAGTATGTTTCTCCTTTAACCCAGTCATGCACTGATGAACATTTGCAAACTAAACAATCTCCATAAAACTACTTAAAAGTACACTTTGCTACAATCCTAATTTTGGTCCTGAAGTTCACTAATCTATACAGTCGCTTCATACATATAAATAGGCCAATAACTAAATTTTGTAAGTTTAGTCTTTTCCCAGGAGCACCTCACATGTTCCCTCAAGATCCCCTCTCACTAAGCATTACTGCACATTCACAGAGAATCCATGTTGCCAGCTGGCTGACACATAAAATGTCCATACTTATGGGACAAGTGAGTAACACAGTCTATGAAGTTCTCATGGGGATGGATCCCATTGTCCCTAGCTCGAAAGATGTCCCTGCTTCTACCTCACAGACACCAAATCCATAATTAAAGAACCTGCAGATGCTGGTACTGCCCATATCATACCAGGATTCATGACCTTATTTTCCCAGGGTTCTGCTTCTCTAAATGGGAAATATATCTGTATCTGTCCTACGAGGCACCCCAAAATAAATGAGGAGTGCATTTAACAATTAGAAATCCCAAATACATAATACATTCATACACTCTCTTCTAATTACACTAAATTTCTAGGACACAGATTGGTTCTTTGGGAAATGTGAAAAAGTTCAGTACTCAACCACTGCAGAATCTGCTTTGGTCACCGTGATGCATTACCTGGTAAATTAGTCTTCATAATATCAATGCCAACTTGAAGCTCAGGCTCAGCTGCAAGGACTGCATAATCACCTTGATGAGAGATATTGAAGTTGTAATTTGAATTGATACTGAGTAAGTTATTGGCCAGGAAAGGTTTTCCTTTTGATGTCCTTTGCAACTGTACTTCATTCCAAGGTATGCACAGCTCTTCTGCAATTAATTTCCGCATCAGCAGGCGACCAACCTATGAAATAAAATGGAAGTGATTCATACAGAACTGTTGTGCTATGCGGTTGCTAGAAAACCACCTGCCTAAAAAATGTGGGTTTATTACCGTTGATATCAAGTTGTGTATTTTAGCCAAATAATGTAAATTTCTCCCTTTTATAAAAGCTGAGTCAAGTCAGTTTAAGCAAAAGAGTTCACCAGAATATCAAATACATTATCACTATTAACACAGTCAACACAAGATGAAAAGCAGTTCCAGCCTAGAAAAATCACAGTAGTTCCTTTCTCTACTTTATTTATGATACTTTATGGCACAAATAAATACTTTTCACACCACCCCGGACAGTAAAATTATCTTGACAGCCTTCCTTTCAGTACATTCATTCACTGCTTAGGTGCACAATGAAATACTCAACAGCTAGAAGTGATAAGTAACTCCTTCCAGACTAATTAACACGTGTGTATTAAATTACTACGTTATTAGGCGAGATTTAAAACCTGAATCATATAAAACAGCTTTATTCTCCTACACATTACACTGATGTCTTATGTATAGTCTGCCAGGGTATGCTGATTTTGTCTCCTGACGAAATTTGGTATCACGATTTAGAAGATGTGAACTCTTTCAGAGTTACTACTGACGGGAGGCTGCAAACACCGCTCTTTGCTCCTCCGTGAGGCAGAGCTTCCTACTTTTATATATATTCTATGTATATATATATATATATATATATATATATACATATATGTCTGTTAACAAGGTAGAAAAATTAACATAAATGTAGATAAAGGTCTCCAGAAAAACACAAAATCTCCATGGATATTGACAGGTCTGGGTGGTGATGTGCTATGAGTTTTAGAAATTGACTGTATGGAAGGGAAGAGAGGTAGTATAGCACAGGACATTGAAAAGATAAGAGTACTGGATATTTAAGGAAAAGGAAATAATTTGAAGATAAATACTTGGTATTCTCCAAAAGGCCAACTGTACTCTCACTTTTTTTTCAAAGCAGGAGTCTTGTTTGCATTTTACAGGTCTGTGGAATTTTCCAGATTATGCAACAATATGTTGTTATTACAATATGTCTAGCAGCTGGAGAGTTCATCTGAGACATTTGTGGAGTAAAGTCAACAATACCAAAACCAAAATGTTACAAAATTCTTGAGCATCTTTTGAAGAGTCCTGCCTCAAAGAGGGAAATTAGCGTGAATGTTTCTTTCCAAACGAACAGGAGATGAAAAAAACAGAGTGCTTGATGGCAGTCCCACAGAAGTCACTGATTCCTTATTTCAAAATAAGAAATACCAACCTGGACCTTTAACCAGTGACTGGATTCACTGACAGTTCTGCTCTTCCCTGAGTTCCATGGGACTTGGCATCAAACAACTGGCTGCTCCTACTTGGTTTGGAAAAATCAAAATCTCAGCATGTGCTTTTCATGTTGTTTTCTGTTCTCATCTATTTTCATCCAATACACTTCATCATGAAAAAAACATTACTTTAAATTTTAAGATTGCTTTGCTACCTCATGACAGGGTTTTATACAGGAAAAGACTGGGATATCCTTCTTCTAGTGTGTATGATTCTGTGTGCTATCTGGAGTCAAACTGACAATTTTGGAAATAATTTGCCAGTAACTAGCATATGTTTTCTACTTGTCGGATATAGTTTTAGGATAACTTCATGATGAGATTTAATTGTGCAATACCAACTACTTCTGTATCAATTTGCTGAAATAAACCTGGAGTCTTAGTGCTTCTGTAGGTATGGTATTCTAAATTTATCTGGTGAATAGGCAGCTTAGATAGATTGATAAGTATGTCAATGTAATTCTTTTATCTCTTAGAAGCCTTCTGAAAAGTCTAATTAGGATGACAATTAAGGAAAGGCCATAATGGAAAGATGCCCTTATGCAAAGGTAATTGTTGATAAGAAAGCTGAAAGCAATTGAGTTCATATGAAAAGGTAATTCTCATTAGAAAGTAAAAAAAAAGGTCTCATTACTTCCGTTCCAATAGAATTTTGCCGTGAGGCTGGAGACGGCCGATAACCCTGGCCGGGGTACAGAGAATGTAGTTGCCCGCTAAGTTCTGCCTCCCTCGGCCCTGTGCGACACAAAGAGGTGGTTATGCCCTCGAGGGGGAGGTGGTCCTTGGTGGCAGCGCGACCCCTTGAGGACAGGTGATGCCCGGCGCATCTCTGCCATTAGCGCATCTTGCTGAGGTGTTGCCGTCAGCGCATCCATTCGGCTGGAGAGCCGTCCGGGCCCCTGGCAGAGCTGTCGCAGCGGGGTGGGCTCTGTTTGCCTTTTATTGACTATAAAGAGGAGCTGATTGTCCCGAGAGCAGATGAAACGCGCTGCATCACCCTAGCTGGGTTCTGGCTCCTAAGGATCTGTCTGAACAAGCGCCTTTTGTGTCTCGTGCTCATTGCTCTGCTAAGAACTCTAATGGTTGTCAGAACTGGATTCCCATGTGCCCTCAATTATAGGCCATCTGTAAATCCTCAAAAGGTAATAAATTTGCTTGCCCTTTGGTTCTGGAGTTGAACCATAGCTAAAAAATTAGGGCCTATTTGAAAATTTACAGCCTGTCTTTCTGTTGCTTGCCTTTAGAAATACTTGCGCTTCATCCATCCTGTATTGATCATGTACAAATGAGGCAAAAATACTGAAAATTGTGTTCTTGCGGGTATTTCTTACATTCCTCCTTTTTTGTTGTTGTTTAGCATTCCCAGCTCACTGTTAGTATGGAAAACTGCTGTTTCTACACAGGCCAGAAGGTCTTTGTGTCTAAAATAAGTCTCAGTTATAACTGAGTATAGATTGGCCTTTGCAAAATATTTTAAACACAGAAGTAACATTCGGATTAAAAAAAAAATCATCAAGGAATCAGTAGGGTATTTGACTAATTTCAAAATATTATTCCTATTTTTCCTCATGATTTAGCAAAGCACGGAATGGCAGAATCTTATGTATTATCCAAACCCATAGACAAAGTTAATTGACAGCAGAGGAGGATTTAACACAGTCAAGAAAAAATCCCAGGAAAATACTCTTTGCCAATATCAAACTCTAGCTGAGGCTTACATTTCAAACTTTGTATTCTGCACACTCTGAAGAGGAAATAGTGGCCTTATCTATATTTAGTTACTGATAGATGATAATACTAATGAATTGTGGATCTTACCTAGTTCCAAAAAAACCCCTCAGGTATGATTGATAGGTTTTGCTTGTCCTGCTTTCTACTTAAAAAGATTTAAACATGTAGCAAGTTTTTTCACCAGTGGATTAATGCTTTTTTTTAAAAAATGAGCTTCATGTGTAAATGCAAACTGAAGCTCAAGATGCATTATATAATATGTACTATAAGTATGGACATATCAATATAAACCCAGATCTTTATTTTAAGTAAAACATGCTATGATAATAAATCATATTAAATTATTCTCTAAAGATGCTCAATATTGCATGCATGTTTTGAAAAAAACCACATATTTTTAATCACATGCAAAAGTGACAGACTACAGAAGCCATTAAAAGCTGTGATTTTCTTTTACAGAATTTGCAGTTATTACTTTTGCCAGAATTAGAAGTACAGTATGTCATTTTAATTCCATTTTTTTCTGAAAATTAAAACTACAGTTCTTGATCTTTTTGGCTAAGAAAATAATTTGCAAAGGAACTTGATGAGTTCAAGAAATTTAATTTTAAGATAAAATCCAACCAGTTTTACTTCTTCTAAGTGCTTTTACTGCTTTATCTTAACGGGTTCATGTGTTTGTCCGGGAACATGCATTTAATGATCACTGCTTGCAGAATGGGAATCTTCCACTCTTGGAATGCTTCCAGGAATTAGTGCAATTTCCTTACTTCCTACTGGTGCCATGCTGGGTTTTTTTCCGTGTTGATTTTTTTTTTGTCACTTCTAAAGAACACAAAGCTTTAAAGTGTCTGTGTCACCTTTCAATCTGAGAATACTATCTCAACATTTATTATTGATAAATGTCACTTTTGTGGATTAAATGCCTCAAAATGTCCTGTGCACTTTTTTTGCTTGTCCTAAAATGATTGACTGAATATTATTTTTATTTGAAGTTCAGTTATTTATGAAAAACCTGTGAGACTCAGTTGCATTGAAATTTCCAGGCAGGAAGTTGGAATTTTCTTAATGTTTTCAGTCTTAGGCGGTCAGTGACAATCAACACATTAATGGAATATAAAAGTACAGAACTTGTACTCAGTATTTATAGTTGAATTACATTTTAAACCACTCTTGTCTTTTTAGTCTTTTTAGCAATTAGAAGTGTCACCAAATCCTACAGATATCTGTTCTACTCATACTCATATTAATAAATGTTAAATTAGATGTGTAGTGCAGGGTGGTGTCTTTAAAACTTGTTAACAAGTCATTTATTTCTCTCCTTTTGAATGGACAAGGAATGAAAATAGCAAATCGTTTTGATGGATATACAGTAGACTCAATAAAATATTTAATATTAGAGCTTAGAATGCTGATAATGACCTTTTCAGAACATATATTAATGTACAGTTAAATTTTGTATGAAAAAACATAACTGAAAGTTTTATAAAGAAATCTATACAATGTCTTAATCTTCACTGTGCTTAATTCTTTTGTCCTAGGTACATAAAGTGTGCTGTAAAATACCAGCTCTTAGATGTACCTTTATTAAAATCTTGTTCCCTAGTAAGACATACAATCCAGGCTGGTAGAAGGCCATGTGATAAACGTAATGTTCCATTGAAGAACAATTTATTTCCCATAAGATACCTGCTAAGAAGTACTAAGATTTAATTTTTTTTTTTTTATTATTGAGTGCTGTAGCACAGCTGTATTGTGCTTTCAGACAAAAGCAGATAAATTGTTTTAAAATTGTTTGTAAGTAATAAAGTACAAAATCAGGGTTGAGTTTAGACTGGTTTTGCCAGCTGTCTTGGAAGAGGAGAGAGCATCTACCCACACAGTGTTACTTGTAATTTCTGAATGGCCACACCCTTGTGCTGAGAACAGCTTCAGTCCTGTTAAAAGGCTTTGTTCCTTTCTATTGTCAGGCAGGCACAGCCCCAACGGGCTTTTTCTGGCAAAGTATGAACTGAGCTCTGTGTGATACTTACGTGTGCTCAGTACTTTCACAAAACAGCATTCCCTAGGCTATTTCAAAGTCATACATATTTGTATGTATATTTTTATCTTACTGTTATAAAGTGATCAAACAGTTTGGTGTAAGTCTTTGCCACTGTCTTTCTGGACCTTCATCTGGGTGTTCATGCTTCTTTCTTATTACACATCCTCTGCCTAGTTTGCTATCTTTTCCTTGGTTACTCACTAAGAAATAATTGCACATCTTCCACCATGCGCAACTTCATTAGCATATTTAAACTTCTGTAATCATTTTATTTATCAGTTGTAGCAGCTAAGACTATTTGGACTGTTGGTTTAGCAAAATCTTTTCAGCAAAAGTGTTTATTAATATACATACATTATCTGAGTATGATCAGTGCTTTGGTGGGAACTACAACAGACTCTGCACGAACAAAAGTTCATCTCTGCTCAAAGGTCACTTCACAGTTCTGTTTGCTCTTTCAAATTTAGTGGAATGGATGTGAAAACCATTTCTAGGAGGTGTATTGCACTGGTTATGATTTTAGTGTATGCCTGTATGTTCTGAAAATGTCTGTCCTGGATGTTTTTCATCTCCTTTATGAGTTTAACAGTATGCTGTGTTTACAGTCTCCTAGTGTAATATCTAGGATTCAGCATATATACAGGTTATTAAATTGATAGTCTAAAGGTCATTTGGACTTTCCAGAGGAAAAGTAGAGGAAAATAAATTAAACATTTCAGTATCTTCTAGGTACAGAATTATAAGAATGCTTAAGAAGGATTGTTGATGGTTCTAACTAAAAGACAATCATAAATATGTTACGTTCTCTATATATCCTTGGAAAAGGAGCATTAGCTTTGGTGAAATAAAACAATTCTGCTAGAAATTCAGTGAGGTTTTGGCAGCTGTTTGCATGCAATTAAGGTCATTTAAACACTTTCTTGTAGCTTTTTACCAATAGCTTAGATACTAAGAGGAATGTGTGTGTATCTCATATTTTGACTATGGTCTTACCAGAGTTCTCAGTGTGGTTACCTGCTATCTGAGTCAATGAGCTCATTACGTTCCAGACTGCTCTGTCCCTTACTGTCTTGGGAAAAGGACAGTGTTAAAACTGGCAAAGGGTTGTAACTAGGTGATCCCTAATGGCCCTCCCAACCCAAACCAGTCTATGATTCTACAACAGAGGGGTCTTTTAAACAGCACAACTCATGAGGCAGCCCTTATTACTGGATTTTGTGACAGATCATAAGAATGCTCTTACCCTCAGAGCTCCCAGGTGGTCCCTTATTTCATCCACCGTAATGACCAAAATAAGCTTACTATCACCAGCCTTCTGGTCAGCTGCTGGCTGCTCTGTGGCCATACACAGACTGGCCATTGCTTGCCACTCCATTGTCAGGCATGCAGAATGCCTGGCCCCTCAGCTGGAGACCTGAACAGATAGTTTTGAGAGGTACATATTTGTCCCCCACACATCTGTTGTATGGGGTTGACCTTTACAACTGTGAAATTTGCATCAGTTTTCACTGTAGTGGCCAATTGGCCTCTTGTTTGAGGTGGCTTACAAGGAAAATAAGCCAGGGCAAATGTTTAACTTTTTAGGTTTGTTGTTTTATTGGGTTTTTTTAGAAAAGCAGGCTAATAGCTAAGAGGGCATTTGTCAGTGTAAGATTGTAAATGTCCAGTACAGGGAGGTTTTGTCAAGTGATGAGAGACTGGATCACGTACAGCAGTACTTTTGTCATGTTCCAGGAGATGCTGCAAGGCCGGTTGCTGAACAGCACACAGACATATCTTAAAAAGCAAAAGTAAGAGATCACAACTCTAATGAACCATTTACTGGAGCTTGGTTCTTGGTAATCCACATAAAGACAGGCTTTGTAATTGGAATCCTGTGGGAGTTTATGGAGCAAATGTTCCCCAAGCATTCCTGAGCTGCAGACCTCTTCAACATATGTCTGCACCCCCTATGTTTCTTACCCCATTGTCAAAGTTGATCAAATATTTATAAAAAAAAGTATTGATTAATTCATATGGCTTTGTAGAAGACTGCATGAAATAATTAAAAATGCTAGTTGGCCTTGTTTAGCATACCAAGTTTTAGCTGAATTGTTAAGATAGTTTGGAGGGCTCTAAAATCATCAACAGATTCAGTAAAGTGGTACATTAATAGCAAAATTATGAAATAAGTCAGGAATTGGCTACAAGAGATCTGGAAATTAAATTTTTTTAATACAGATTTTTTTAAATGGAGAGGAGGATGAATTAGGCTAAGTCATTGCACAGCATTCATTACTACATTCCTTAATCATGGACAAAACATTAAAGATACACTTCTGAATTTTGCTTTTAAGAAAATAATGAGATACTGCTATTAGAGATTAGGATTAGGATGCACTAGATGATTTGCAAATTGGACTAGTGAGACAGTGATGAGATCTGAACCATAATGTTGTACAACAAATCTTGTATCAGTGAAAGATATTTAGGATCAAACCAGAGTAAAGAGAAAATTGCAAGAAATAATAATGAAAAACAGAAATTCAGTCTTACAAGTGGACCTTGGAAAGTTTGACAATTATTCATTCTAATGAAAGTTGAGAGAGGATATCAACACTCTTGATAATTGTAAGAGTGAATAAGTATACAAAGGAAAATTAAGTCAAATAACAATTTTAACAGAAGAATAAATATATATAAGCATTAATAAATTGATTGTGTAATTAAGAGGTTTACAGTCTCTACACCAATGTACTGGAATAGAGTTCTTGTGGTAATAGGTTGGTAAAAGAAAACTTTCTGAAACATCGATTGCGTGTATGAAAGTGATCATATGATGTCTTGCCTAAAATAGCATAGTTGGACTTGATTACAGTAGATGTTTCCATGTTCTTTATAAAAATACAAACATTACTGAAATTTTACCTCCAGAAAGCATGTTGTAGGTTGGAGCTTGCTATAGAAATTACATGTAAGAGGAGAAAGACATCTAGTATCTATTGTCAGTTCCAGAATTTT
Source organism: Corvus brachyrhynchos (assembly GCF_000691975.1). Classification (NCBI taxonomy): domain Eukaryota; kingdom Metazoa; phylum Chordata; class Aves; order Passeriformes; family Corvidae; genus Corvus; species Corvus brachyrhynchos. The sequence continues at coordinate 384,443 of NW_008237231.1, read as the reverse complement.
GCAGAAAGGTTTACGTTTCTTTTAGAAGAAGTGTTATTTGACCTGATGCCAAATTTAACTTTGAAATTCACTTACTTTTTTAACAAAGGTTTCATTCAAATGTGGGAAATTAATGTTATTGAAGCAACTCTGCTTTTGAAGATTCAGTCTTTTGAGGAGCAGGCTTTTAAATTCATAAGAAAAGGGTATTCTAGAAAATTCTGACATATGAAAAAGTTTTATGATTTATGGAAGTTGGGGTTTATGAGGCCATACATTATCAGAATAAATGGTGGTCTTGTTCTTCTGTATTTTCCTAGTTCCTCAGGCTTAGAATGGAAAGAGTGAATACGTTGAGATTGTCTGGCCATGGGAAGGAGAAGATGCCTGCTCCAAGGGTGCCAGTGCTGGCAGCAAGATCACTGGATCTCTTCTATTCCAGGAGACATGGAGGTCTATTTGTGGTTGGAGCTACCTGACTAGATAAAGTATAGATCAGTCTGCTGTGAAAGTACCTCACATGAAGAAGACTGCCTGATGGTTTAGTTTGCTCTGAATGTATCATGTCATCAGATAAGCCTTTCCATGAAATTAAAAACCAAAACCAGTATTTTCTTGTTTCTGGGTTTTGTTTGGAATTTTTTGTCCCCTGTCAATTCAGGTGGGCCCTTACCTGTTGCTGATTCTAATTGGAATTGTGGAAGCAAAATCCTGGAATAAAAAAAATCGGAATGTTTCTTTAAGCTTTAAAATAGGCAATCTTGACTCAGAGTTGCAGTAAGGGCAGTTTATGCATCTGGAATATATAAATAGCTCTTTAAATAGGTGTAAATAAAATATAGTTATGTTTAAAGTTTCTTTATGTTGACAAAGTGGAGTAAAATATTTTCATTGTAAAACCCAGTTAAAGCCAATTTACCATAGAAAAAAACACACTTCAGTGTAGGGATTTTCATCACAAAAAAGACTTGGCTGCTGAAAGGGAGATGGTCTTAAATTTAAATGTGTTCTAAAGCCAGTTAATTTACGCCACTGTAAATGAAACTCAGAGTGGGCAAACGTAAAGCTTCCTAACAAGACTAGAGGTACATGACAAAATCAGTTTCAACTGAGTAAACTCTCAAAGGTGTACTGTCACCAAATTGTCTCTAAATGACCCTATTTGGTAAGCCCCAGCAATCCTGTGATTCAGCCAGGCTGTTGGTGTTTGTATTCCGTTATTGCAGTCCAGAGTGCCTCATGGGAATCCACTTAGGAAGCAGTCTAGTAGCTTGTGTCTCCCTTCCACTACAAGCTGTAGAGTGATGAGCCTTTTGGAATGTAAAATATGTAACAAAGTTTTCTTTTTCCATCTTAATTTTACATAAAATTGTAAGAATTTGGGGGTTTTTGAGGGTAAGCCTAGGACTAGTCTTTCTCTTAAATGACAATTAAACACACTCCTTGATGTGCTTCCTTTGGATTTTACTGAAAAAATTCCTACAGGTGGGTATTATCTGTAGAATTGTTCTCTGATATATGGCAGATAATTTACTTTTAAAAATATGCCATGTGTATATATTTTACAAAATAGTAGTATTATCAAATTCAGTGTAAAAATCACTTATAACACAAATTTCTAACTGTGCATAGGATTTACAAACTAAATTAAATGCTGGGAACTTCTTTGTTTGTTTTACAGTGTATTGATTTTGCTTGGTTTTTTTTTTTTAATAATAAGACTGTAGAATCAATTACTTATTTTTCCATTTCAGGAATAGATTGAAGAAAACATGGCCAATCAACGGGATTACATTAGCAGACCTATTTGCAATGGAATTTCTGTTCCTGAAAATAAAATCAATTCCTTAGTGGCTGAAGGTCATGGACAACAAATTCTAAAAGTACTACAAAAGTTCAGAGAACAAAATATATTTTTTGATTTTAAAATTCTTGTGAAAGATGAAATAATTCCCTGTCATCGTTGTGTACTGGCAGCATGCAGTGATTTTTTCAGGTAAACCTATTTTTGGCATGAATATGCAGGAAATAGATTCTAAGTTCTCTGGGAGGGAGGGAAGGAATAGAATTCAAAAAAAAAAAAAAAAAGTGAAAAAAAATTACAACAATTTACATATATCTGCAGAGTTTTGAGCAAAGCATTCAAACATCATTTTAAGGGTATGCCAGTTCTTTGTATTTTCAAAAAATCACAAGGACTCTGTGAATCAGATTCTGACAGCAATCCAAACTCTGAAGTTTCAAATCATGTGTGGTTGTGCTGTTAGGTAGAACTGGCACAAGTTAAATATATTTAGGAGTTACCTGTTGCCCATATCAGTTCTTGAAGGTCTGCAAGGATATTGTTTGACTTGTGACACATTTATATTGCGAAACTTAACAGATTGACTACAAATACATCTTGTACTGAGCAATTGTGGATAAATTGTACATAACTTTTGAATGGAACTGGTTTTTGTTTGTCCAAGATGAGTGGTCAGTGTGGTAGAGATTGTCTTCAGAGGTATTTAAACAGATATGCGTACTTTTCCTAAACTACAGATTTCAGCCTTTCAGCATGAAATGGATCTTCCTTCTGGTGCTTAAAGCTCTGTATTCTTAAAGGACAGCCAGATCATTCACATACAGAATATTAATTTATAAAGAAACCTTGCTAACCCTTTTATTAGAAAGGTTCACACTTGCAGTTCCACACTGAAAGTGTTTCTGAACACAGTTAACGAAAAACAGAGCTAAGACTCTAACAGAAAAAATGGACTCCTGGGAATGAGTTAATGGCCTCAATTCGGTTGCCCGTACATAGGTGAGTGTTATTTTCAAATGTCCTGGAACATACCATGGTCTAAGTGAGTCTGCCATGTATGACAGAAGACAGCTAGATGTGTTCTAAGAATTACTGAAAAAAGAAGAAATGCAGATGAAATGAGTACTTTCTCCACTGTAGCAGCAGATTTGTTTTTTTCTCTGACACACAGAACTACTTCATTTGTTTTTAACTTCTTGACAGCACCAAGATGATCTGGTAGAAAGAAATATTAGGATGAAATAGCTTCCAGTGGTAATTTTTAGAACTGAAGTTAAGCACATACGGAAATGCATGTGTCCTTTTCATTACTTACAGACTCTGCAGATTAAAATCTGCCAGGAGAGATCTCTCCCTGCTCCTAATGGTTAATACAGCAGATAATAGCAGCCATCAGATTCATAAGTTGTCCTGGAATGCAAGGCCCATTTTTTACCTTCAAGGAATAAAAATTATCTAAATCCACTAGATACATTTTAAAATGGAATACCTTTTGTCTTTCCTGGCCTTTGGACTTCTCTTAAGTTTTGGCTTCATTGTGTAAACCCAAGATTCAGCAATATTTTGATCCTTACTTGTTAGCTTCCAGAGTCAAAGCCTTTGTCTACATTGCTCTCCTTCTACTGGTATTATTCAGTTGCTATTTTACTCCCTGATTAGAGATTTCATAGCTCTTGGGTTAATGAGGAAAGGATTATAAGGGTCATCACTTAGTATGCAAAGAGGTCTTTGGGACACAGGTGTCTTACTGTAATTTTATGTTCTTGTTCAGGAAGTCAGGCAAGTTCCTGCTTTACCAGATGTTCATGTCCCAAAGAGTATGTGCTATACACAGTGATGTTTTTCCTCTTTGGCTTCAGAAAAGGATGGGATTGTAAAAATCCCATACAACAGAGATACTAAGTGTATAACTGAACTATGATATAACACTTTTTTTAATATGAATTAACTATGATGTATTAATGATCCAGATTCTGTCCTTTGCATTTGATGATTTATCCAACTCTTCCTCCACTATTACATTGTGTCATATTCAGAAGCCACTGCTTCCCATCCTGGTGCTTAGGCTCTGAGAGGGTAGGGCAAGGGATATTGCAGCACTGTTCTGTTACCAGCACTTACCAGCTTGTAAAACTTTAGATATTTTATCTTGCCTTGTTAGATTGTGTGAAATAGTTAAATGTTATTACATACTTAGAATAAGGCAGTTAAAGTTGTAATAAAATTTCCTCAAATCTACTGATCAATAGTTCATTCCACAATTTCAACTATCATCTTTGTATTCAGTCACAATCTACTTTCTGCACAGTTTCATTGTGTCATGCAATCATATGTCAAAACCTCATTTTTTCTCTGACATTGGCCTGTACTCATACATCACTGTCAACTCTAAAGCAAGAATTAAGTTTCCTTGTGGTTTTTTTCCTCATTAACCCCTCACCTACTTTTATTTCTGAGGACTACACCCATCATCTCTCTGGCCATTTGCTCAGCCTGCATTTTGGAAGGCTTTTTTTTTTTCCACTTAATTTTATATATTCATCCACAGTGCATGACCTAACTCATGGGGCTTTTATACTATGTACTTTTTAAATCAGCCTTTCTTTCCTAAGCTGTTGAAACTGATGCTGTCCTGAACAATTTCACATTTTCTCTCACATTGAGAGCTGCAGACTTCATCACTGTTTGTGAAAATCCATAGAAAACACAGGTGCATTTTGTTAAGCCATCACTTTGAATATGTTCTTATTCTTGGTATGTTTTTCTTCAAACACACCAAGTAAATTCATTGTTCATATAAGAACTTCCATATTTTAGACCTATTTTAGACCAGCCCACAGTATTACATGCCCCTGATTGTCTCCTTCCACATTAGTGTTCTCTTCTGTTTGCTAAATCTTTGTGTGTATCTTTTCTGTATTTTATTCACAGAGCCATGTTTGAAGTTAATATGAAAGAACGAGATGATGGCAATGTTACTATTAGTAACCTATCACCCAAGGCAGTGAAAGCTTTTCTTGATTATGCTTACACAGGAAAAACAGAGATAACCAATGATAATGTGGAAATGCTCTTCCAACTGTCATCATTTCTTCAAGTTTCACTCCTTTCCAAAGCTTGCAGTGACTTCCTAATAAAAAGTATTGATCTTGTGAATTGCTTACAGTTGCTTTCTCTATCAGAAAGTTATGGGTCCGTCCGCTTGTTTGATCATGCACTAGATTTTGTACAACACCACTTTTCATTGCTGCTCAGATCAAGTGATTTTTTGGAGATGAATTTTGAGATATTGCAAAAATGTCTTGAGGCTGATGAACTAAATGTCCCTGAGGAAGAATCAGTGTTGAAAGCTGTCCTCCAATGGACCAAACACAACTTAGAAACACGGCAGAAATACCTGCCTAATTTGATTAAAAAAGTGAGATTACACCAGTTACCTGAAAAAACTTTGCAGGACTTTCTGCATTCTGAAGAACACTTACTTAAGAGTGCTAATTGCTCAGTAATAATCAATGATGCAGTTAAAAGTGTGCAGAACTTTAGTGGATTGTTTCCAGATGCACGTCCTTCAACAACAGAAAAATATATATTTGTTCATAAAACTGATGAAGATGGAGAAAACAGACATACATTCTGCTACAACATCAAAACAGATAAATGGAAAGAACTACCACATACGCACATGATCGATCTGCCAGGGTCAAGTTTATCTAGCTATGGTGAAAAAATATTTATAACTGGAGGATGCAAGGGGAATTGTTACAGGACTGTCAGGCTTCATATTGCTGAATGATGCCACTGACCAAACCTGGTGCTACTGTCCAGTCAGCAATGAATTCTCCATAGTGTCAGCTATGAAGAAACCACGGACAATGCACACGTCTGTTGTAACCTTAAACCAGCTCTTTGTAATAGGTGGAAAGACCAGAGGAGCTCAAGAAACTCGGAGTCTTTTGGATGTAGAATCCTATAATCCTCTTTCCAAAGACTGGAAATCTGTAAGCCAATTACCAAGAGGTATCTACTATCCAGAAGCAAGTGCATGCCAGAATATAATTTACGTCCTTGGCTCAGAAGTAGAGATTACTGATGCCTTTAATCCATCTCTTGACTGTTTCTTCAAGTATAATGCTATGACTGATCAGTGGTCTGAGCTTGTAGCAGAATTTGGGCAGTTTTTCCATGCAACTCTAATCAAAGCTGTTCCAGTGAACTGTACATTGTACATATGTGATCTCTCCACCTACAAGGTCTACAGTTTTTGCCCAGAAACCTGTGTTTGGAAAGGGGAAGGATCTTTTGAATGCGCTGGCTTTAATGCAGGGGCAGTTGGGACAGAAGACAAAATTTATATACTAGGTGGTGATTATGCTCCAGAAGAAATCACAGATGAAGTTCAAGTCTACCACAGTAGTAGGTCTGAGTGGGAAGAAGTTTCACCAATGCCAAGAGCCTTAACTGAGTTTTACTGTCAGGTCATTCAGTTTAATAAGTATAGGGACCCCTGGTCACCTGTACTGACAATTTGCTCTGGAGAATTTTGAAACTCCTGAGTCAAAAGAGTCTATGTAAATGCATAAGTTTTAGAACACTTTTTAAGTATTAGTTTACAGATGGAGAAATACGTACCCATTTGTTTAAATTTTCAGTTTAAATTATATGCTGTAGGATTGCTTTTGGAAGAGTCCATTAAAATGTCATTCATGCTAGTCATTATACAGACAGTATTACTTAATTTTATATACAACTTTTCTCTGTAATGATCAGAATAATTTTCAAAATAGTACTTTTCAAAAAAGAATATTCATGAGGAATTTGTTGTGTAACATGTGCCATTATTTCTGTAATATTCACAGTTGTCCCAATAGACAAATTGCTAAATGAGAAAACTGACTGTGATACTGTTTTCCCTATGTAACTGAAGTTTAAAAGAAATTTTCATTAGTGTTATTTAGATTTTCTATGTTCATAAACCTGTAAGAGGAATTCATTGTCAGCTTTATCTTATCAGAATGACCTTAGCAAGGACAAGAGCCAAAGTGACCTTCACAGTATTAAAACCAGGTATCTAACTTGAAGAGACTGATAATTCCTGTCATCTTACTTTAGCTCTTCAGGTTTACCAGTTTTTCTCCATCCTTGTGCCTTAGTAGTAGCTTTATTTTCCGTTTCCTTCCCATTAACTGTGGCAAGGTAAACTTCAATAACATACTGCAGGGTAGGTAAGATTTCTACAGGATGGATGGTTCATGTGATATCTTTGCTTCAGTCATGTTGTTGACTAAAGAAAAAACACTTCAGGATGTTTTCTAACAGAAGTCTTCCATCTCTGAAGTCTTCAGTGCTACCTACTAAGCAGTCACTAGGCTGCTGATAGCAGCAAGCTGTAGAACCAGTTGTAGCTGTTGCTTCCCTTAACTATGGGAAAAGTTTGTATCTTGTCATACATCAAATACAAAGTTACAAAACTGCACCCCCATATTAAAAGTCAATAGTAAATAGTTTTTCTGAGGTGAGAAATCATCTCTTGTGGTTTAAATTAATTAAAACACTTTATCTTAAACTTCATGGTAATTTTAAATGTTAAAATAGTACACAGTAAACACTACACTATATATTGCTTGATAAACTTTAAGTAGTCAGCTGTTATAATGTTAAAATTGTAATGGACTTTTAGTGCTAATATTAATCTAGCCATACGTTGTGAAGTAAATTTGATCTCATGCTTACAAAGTCAGTCCTCTTTCTGACAGGAGGACATGAAATTAGCTAGGTTTCATCAGTTAATTTGTAATCTTCCACAGCCTGAGAATTTCCTTTTTTACCAGGTATCCAGATAAGACACTGAGAGCCCTTATGTTCCATGTAAGTATTGTGAAAGCAGGTTGTCTTCTGCCAGACAAAATAGTGGTTCTAAACATCTAAGCACACCTTTTCAAGCAGTTTAAAACATGAATAAAGTTTAGTGAGGCATCAGAGACATCTTTCATATGTCTCGAGACAACTGTGGTAAGTTCATTGTCACATCACTACTGCATGTACTTTTTGCAAAACCTAAGCTGAATATTAATGCTTAAAGCTTAATATTGCCTAGAACATTCTTCTGTTTTAAACAGTCAGCAATGGAAAGTTCCAATTCTGTGATTGACTCTGTAATTTGTTATCAGATACCTTTATAAATTTAGATAACATTCATCATAACAATTTTCATAAGTATGTAAATGAAAATTATGCGCATTTAGAGAACATGTTAATCGAGCAGAACCCTTCCACTCAATAATTTCTGTGTATTAACATGTGTGTCAATTCTGTAGAAGTAAGTAGCTTGTTACAGTATTTCAGGCAACTTCCACATTTATTTTGGTTTTTTTTCATTATAAGTCTCCATATTTTAAATAAATGTAGCTAGGTAACCTTTACAATCATGTTACAGAAATGCAAGTATTTTTATATTGGGACACAACTGCTTTTTGTTAGTGCAAAGCAAGTGTATTGAGTAGAGAGAGGAAGAATACTATTCCTGCTTACTGAAACAATAGGAAAAACCAGACATATAGGAAAACAGTAGTTTTAGTTTTAATAAAGCTACTCAGGGTAGCATAGAGACTTCATTAACCATAATTATTGCAACTTGTCACATCATTGGAATATGAGGTGCAATTCACCTTTGCTTGTGTATTTGTGTTGTTTTTATACCTGAGTAATATGAGTATGCAATTTATGCATTGAGAAAAGTAACATATTATGCCCATAGTACATGGGTATAAATAGCTATGCAAATTGGAAGAGATTAGAGAATTGCAAGGTTTTTTAATTTCCACTGTCATGACCAGACTGCTGGATTACATAAACAGCAAGCGACTCATTCAGGTGATGCTCTTTCCCCTAAGTTTTCCCCTACAGCAGATCTTTTTGGCACTCTTCCACCCAGCTACTTGCTATAAGATTGGCATCTGACATTAGACAGAGCAGTGATGTATGTGAGATATTCCTCAGTACAGACAGTGAAAACTGACTGAAGCTGAATTGGGAAAATAGTCATGCTTTAATATTCTACACTACGCTTGTGTAGGAACTAATGTCAGTTCCCAGTTTGACAAACCATTCATGGATTTCACAGGGACTTGAGCTGTCTTACTCAGTGATCAGGAAATAATGTAGTAATGTCAGTTGCTTTCTAACGTTGCTTACAGAAGAGTTACTGTGAAATGGTACTGATTTTCTGCAGTTAGGCAGGTAAGCCTGTACTACAGCTCTCGCAGAAGGAAAAAGGTAATTTGCCACATTTCCACATACAAAGTGTTAAATCTGGTAGCAGAATTGAATGCAGAAGAAGCAGAAGTGTTAGAAAGTCATGGTTAAAAACAAGGCTTCATAGAAGTAAGGACCTATGTTCCAAACCCTGTGATTAATTGCTAAAGATGTAAGAAATCTCAGTGAACTACACAAAAGAATATGAATTACTTGCATGAATAACTGTTGTAGGTCTGGATCAAACAGATTTTTCAGTCTACACAGCAGTTATGCAATTACAAAAAAAGTCACAAAATTAATGCAAAGTGAGCTTTTTAATATCTTTTCTGACTTTTCAAAGCTCTTTGAATCAAAGCTTTATGAAAAAGTACCTTCATCTAAAAATAGTAACTAGATTAACGATTACCTATGTTCTCACTGAAATAGTGATGTTTAAACATACAAAATGCATGTAAAATTATAATCTACTATTTGCACTTAAATAATGTAACCAAAACATTTCCAATAGTATTCTATTTTATGTCACAGAATACATTATAAGCATGACCAGTATAGTATACACGAAGATAATATATATTGTATGTGGGATTTTAATATCCAGTGATGATTATATTGGGTAATCGCAATTTTTAAAGAATGCTGTCAAAACATTATGGCACTTTGGTAATGTCATCATACTGGTTTAGTTGTTATAATAAATATCAATTATTCAGGTGTTTTATTGATTGTGTTTGCACAGACCTGATGATTATTATTTAAGGACTAATTAATTTGTCTTCTATATTCTAAATATATTTGTAATAATTCAGTTTACTGCTGTTAAAAATTCATTATATTCACAAAATGGAGTAGATTTTTTTGGGTTAGATTTATTTATGGTATTACTCTGTGAAGAAAATTGTTTACCTCCTCTGGTTAGTACTGGGTAGTAGGTAAGGTATAGGCTATAGAATGTGCTGACTGCAGTTCCTAATGTGGAGATTAATTTTAGATGTTTCTGTTTGTAGACCAACAGGAGGCAGCATAAGATCTATTTTAATTAAAACAGACTGAAAACAGGGATGTATTTGAGAATATTTATAGTTGAACATTATGCTCAATTTACTTTTTCCCTTCTAACACCCAATAAAGCATAGAGAACAGTAACATTTTGCTGCTGCCTGGGCTCTGCTGATATGTGGAAAGTACGATATTACACGTTTGCCGAGATGTTCATTCTTTTGTGAAATAAAGCACTAAGCAACTGAAACCTTGTTGGGTCTCTTTTTTTTTTTTTTTTTTTCCAGTGAGGTTCAAACTGCAGAGAATCTACAGTGTTTCTAATGCAGGTAATCTCTTTTCAGTTTTTGTTTTTTTCTAATTGGAGAACATTTTGAATGCTATAACCAAGAAAGCAACTAGCATGGATGAAAACTGCAGTGACAGGGGTTTAGACTTACCCTTGGACCTTGTATTTGTATATCCTTTGCCTACTGAGTTACTGTTCCCATGCTAATTTTAATTGTCTGCTGAAAAGTTCCTAAGTTTACCATTGTAAGGTACTCATTTAAATTGGTATCTTTTTTAGTTAGATGAGATAGATATACAGGTTTTTTAACAGTTTAAGTATTGCAAATGACTTGGTGTTCATTTTTATTGAAATGGACCTTCCATACTAGTAGAAGTAGCTTTAAATAAAAGGAGATAAAAGCTACTTAGTCTAAAATTAGCATGCCAAGGCATGAAGAAATGACATCAATATGAAGTGACGGAGCCCAGTGTTGTCTTGTATTCTTCCAAAACTTAAAATTCTGTAACTCCAAGACTCCTGTGTAGATAAATTAGAGTTAAATCAATACAGATTAACCTTCCAGCACTCCAAGGCCTTTGCCCCAAAAGCCTTTCAGCTAGCAAAATCCTTTTGGAGACATGTACAAAGCATTCTAACAGCATTCACAATATTAAAAGCTTATATGGAACAATGAAGGGATTCACAGACCAAATCTGAGAGCCCAAGTTGCATAACCCTGTGCACAATCAGAAGGAAATTGTATATGTATGTTCTACAGATCCAGGGAATTCTCCATGGACTTGGAACAGTTTGCATCTGAAGTAGACCATATGGTAGGGATTTTCTTACTGTCATCAAAAGCAAGGAAGAAAGAATCTGATTTAACGATTAAAATACACAGAAATTACACATAAATTCAAGACAGCTCACATAAATGAAGGAGATCCAAGGATTTTTGTTGGAGGAAGCTGGTATACACCAGGATTTTTCACCAGTGATCAGTAGCCTCCATAAAAGTGGAGTAACTATTTTGGGGGAAAGTAGAGCTATTTAGGTTTATGTGCACGGCTACTCTAGGAAACCATATGCTTCCTAGTTGAAGTTATTCTAAGGGATACTAATCATATTTGGTCTGTTTCTCCTTCACAATAAAAGATGGATATTCAATGAGGTATAATTAGGACTAATTATTTTTGCAGACTGGCAGAGGTTCAGACTGTTAATGACTTCCACTTTCCATCATTTGTCCACCTACTTGCACCTGAATCTAATTTGAGCTAGCTTACAAGACCTTTAGGGTGCACTTGAGCACTGTTAAAATACTGGTAATAATGTAAAAGGAAGCCAAGTTCATGCATGGGTCTCAGTAAGAAATATCCCTGTATTATATATGCCATCAGAGTGGCATGGTGTTGCCACGCTACTCCTTACCATTTTCCTTTTTAACATGATTTTCAGTACACAATGAACAAGCATGGCAGCAAAACTATCACTACCTGTAAGCAAACTGGTAAATTAATAGTTGGCTGCAACTGGAAAATACCATTTTAGGGAGATTTGTAGTTTCATCACCGTTATGCTTATTGAAAGCTGTATCAATCAAATAACTACCTGTCCAGTGAAAGAACTTGGAATGAAAGGACTGAGCAAGTAATTGTTAGCGAATATGCAAAGTAATAAATGCGCAGATCAGGTTAGGCAGAATAGAAGTACGTAACTTCGGAAAAGTAGGGTTACATCATCAAGGCAACAGGAGATAACACAGAGGGCAAGGACCAGACACAGCTTGTGTCGTAGGGGGGACGAGGAGCCCCAAGCCCGAAAGCTCCAGGAAAGGGTTTTGTGTGTGTATTCACCCACATCAACAGCGTGGTGGCTCACACATGCAGCATTTCCCGAAAAATGCCTTCATTTCGTAATTACAGTGTCTGATAAACGCCATTTCTCCATTTTAATGACAAACAGAGGGCAAGGACCAGACACAGCTTGTGTCGTAGGGGGGACGAGGAGCCCCAAGCCCGAAAGCTCCAGGAAAGGGTTTTGTGTGTGTATTCACCCACATCAACAGCGTGGTGGCTCACACATGCAGCATTTCCCGAAAAATGCCTTCATTTCGTAATTACAGTGTCTGATAAACGCCATTTCTCCATTTTAATGACAAACCGCGCCAGTTCGGGAGGAACACCCGGTTGCCGCGCGCTCGCTCTGGGCAGCAGCATCACAAACCCGCCGGCCCCACCG
>NW_008237231.1:324644-371225 GCF_000691975.1 Corvus brachyrhynchos | reverse complement strand
CTCGGGGGCTGTGCTGGCCGGGGCAGCCTGCCCTGCCCTCGCCTCCCTTTGTTGCCGCCTTGCTTTCCTGCAGCGCTCCGGGTGGGACCGAGCTGGCCCCGGACCCGCGGCTGTGCCCGCCCTCACGCCTCCGAAGCGCGCTTCCCGCGCAGGGATGAGGTTTTCTCTTCCCCTTCGTGGCCGTGGCTGGTTCAGGGGAAGGGGAACTTAGGCCTGAGAAGTCTGTGCCTTCAATAGCCTGAATCCCCAACTGCTTCCCGTCTTCTGTGCTTTCTCCCTGCTTCGCTGAATTATCCTTTTAGGTGTTGTTGGTTCCCTTCTGTGCCTGCTTTTTCGTTTGAGTAAACCGCGGGCTTCTTGCACGGCTGCGTTGGGTGATGTGTTGTGCAGCACCCAGATTCTCTTATACTAAAGCCTTTGTAGAAAAGCGTAAGTTGCTCCAAGCCAGTGTAGCCATCTGTTAGGAATCACACGCAAAGTTTTCTAGAAAGCCTTAGGCAAAGATACTCAGACTCTCTGATTTTCTTTTAAAAAAACTTAAGAGACAACAGGTCCTCGTAATTTGAATGTTTTTTTAATTCAAGCATAAGCCCTGCAAGCTTATTTTAAAAAATCATCAAGACTTCATCTTTTTTAAAAAGTCTTTTTTGTAAAGGATTATTCGAGTGTGATGCTAGCAACAGTCCTCCAGTCCTGGTGAATGTATGGATCTTTTTGTTTGCTTCATTGCTTGTTTGGTGGATTTGTTAATTTTTCTGTTTTTATTGGTCCAACACGTGGTCAGACAATAAGGTATGAACAAAGGAGACAGAAAAGACAGAGGCAGAATGAAGATGCTTCCGTCTTTAACTGTGCCTAAGGTATTCAGTGTATGTATATTCTATCTGTTTATGGAGTTTCCAGCTTTGTTTTACAGTACTTGTTTCTTTTCAACCCGAACAGTTTGTGTTTCTTTGGTACAGTGATGAGAGCCTTCTTGATCACAGGTTGCTTTTGGCCTGACAGGCCCAGACTCAAAGCTCTATGTAGCCATCTTTTCTGGAAGACCCTTGAAGTCTTTATGATGTCATCAGAGTTGGGGTTTTTTTTTTAGCCAGCACTTCACATTTCTACCCAAACTGTTAAGGTACGCATTTTGCATTGCGGTTCACCCTCAGCTTCTTGTGCACCTCCTCACTGGCTGAGCATGAGAAACTGAAAAGTCCTGGGCTTAAAATGAGCACTGCTTAACCAGAACCAACACATTGGTGTGTTGCCAACATTATTGTCACACTAATCCAAAACACAGTGTTGTCCCAGCTACTAGTACGTGCTTTAACGCTATCCCAGCTGCTGAGATTTGGGATGTTATTTTTTTATTCCTGTGGCTATCTAGAATGTGTACAAATCCTAGCTTATTTACATTCCTGTCTCTTAGGTACCTTGAGTATGTAACAGCTCATTTTTCCTCATTGAAGAGTAATATCCTGGAGACCATCTGGCAATGGCAAAGAACTGAATATCCCAAATCTCAGCTTCTATTAGATAGTAATGTTTTTTAGTTAATATATCAGAAAGGTACACAGAGCTATCTCTAGGAGTAAATATACTGTTAAGACAATTCACTAACCCCATTTATAATAATTAGGAAGGAATTGTCCTTAACCAGGCAGTGTGCTTTCAAAAAGGAAAGAGTTAAAGAGGCAGGATGTCCTTACCAACTGGAAGTTAGTAGTCATGAGTTCTAAAATATATAGGTCTTGCTGATGTTTCACTGGGAAATCCAGGGGCTTGTATCAGATGTGTTTTAGAGAATGCCTCTGATGAATGACAGTTGTTTGAACTAGTAGTTGTTTTATGACACTCAACAGGATTGCTCCAGTTCTTTTATTTATGATTATGATAAGTTAGAAGAGCCTTGAAAATGTCCACCTTTCATATTAATTTACCTTTTTTTTAAATGGAAATGGTGTCTTCTTTAGAATGTGTCTCAGAAATTTCAGTCCCCTAAACATTTCATGTTTTTGAGGTAATGATATAACAATTTCAGCTCTTTTGGAAGTAATTTAGGATTCAAACTGAAATGTGTGTGTCAAATTTCAGTCTTAAGGAAGTCCCAACTGGCAAAACTCTGAAGAGCTGAAGGAAAATAACTGTACTTTTGTAATGGAAATACAAAATCAACCTTAGCAGTTCATGAGATGGATAATTAATGGTTTTATAATTCATAGGAGATTAGAGGAACTATCTGTGACTACTTTATATTCAAAGTTTAACAAAATGGTTTTCCTTTATCAAATAAACAGTTCAAAATACACATTCCTTAAATGATGACTTAGGAGTCAAGTTGTTAAATGAAAATATATGGTGTATACCTTGGAGATTTATCTTGTTTGCTCTTTTTCTCTTAGGAAGCCTGACAAATAGAAAAATACTACAAAGTGAAGAGAAAATTTACTTCACAAGAACTGAGCTCTGCTTTCATTTGCTTTTAAATTTATTTATATTAGTAGCTGATTAGTGTCAGATCATCTCAGTGATCTGGTGTGGTGAAATTATTAGGTTAAGCCTGGAAAAAATGAAACAGTTAAAAAGAAAAAGAAAAAGCAATTTTAGTGTTCAGGAAACTCAAACTCTCCTTAAGGAAATCAGAAAAAGGAGAGAAGTACTCTTTTCGAAGCAACTTAATACAACAATTAATGAGATGAAACGGAAAGCTTGGGAGGAAATAGCAGAGTGTGTCAATGCTGTAGGTGAAGGAGAGCAAAGAACAGGGACAGAAGTGAAAAGGCGATACCTTGACTGGAGAGCACTCATGAAGAGAAAACGTCTGAATGCAAACATCAAAGTGGTAGGTGCTGGGTTTCACCTTCCTTCATCCAATTTAGATGACTCTCTCAATGAAGACATGGATGAGAAAATGGGATTTGCAATTGAATCTAGTTTTGAATGGCAGAATATCACTGACTTCAGAGAAGCCGGTGGATCTTTAACAGAAATCAAAGTAGAAGAGGAAGAGGAGGATCCGCAGAATTTCGAAGTGAGTGACTGACATGCATGAGCTACGTGCAATATGGCCTTTGCTTCATTTCAGCATAAGGCTTTTTACTGTGTTTCTTCATAGCATCTGTTTCTTCTTTTTTGTGAATGTGTGAATTAAACTGTAGAAGTAAATATTATTCAGAGACATGGTATTCAAATCTAGCAACTTGCAGTTGTATGTAAGGTCTTGGATGTTGATTATTGATTTGATATCCCTAAACTTTGAGTATGTCTTTGCATATGTATTTTCCATTTGAATGTGCCACACATAAGAATTAGTTGAGTCAATGCAATGAAAATACACTGTTGAAGGAAACTGGTCAGTTTAATATTCAGGCTGCCTCGATGGATGAATGGAGAAGGGCTCATCTTTAACAAATGAAAGTATATGTTACCTGCAGGTACAGAGAGAAATGAAATACAGAAAGAACTATGATACTGTTTCCATTTCTTAAAATGAACCTACAGGAGATGAAAACATTGCTTGAATTAGTCAGTCAGCCATTCCTCTCTGTCAGAATTTTAGTGAGTTTGACAAGCAGTAGTGGATTCTGTAGACAGGTTGATACTCCTAGTAGTACAGTGACTGTCCTGGGAAAGGCAACCAGCTGGAGTGCTGTGAAATTTTGGAATACTTTTGCTGTTCCTCTTCAAATACATAGGTCCCTTTTCAAAAAGGGGTACCCAAACAATTTTGCTTGGGGTATTTTTATTGCTTTGGGTTTTTGCGGGAGAGTTTTTTTGTTGGGTTTTTTTTTGAGTGGGAGGAGTGGGGAAGCATCTCCTGTCTTAACTCTGTTGATACGTGTGCTGGGAAAAAATCTGTAAGCTGTTAAATGGTAGTGAGAACTAGTGTCAGACAGTGCTGAGGAACAGTGTGTGTCTTCTCTAATGCTAGAGGACTGGCAGTGTTTCTCCTAGTCCAAAGGTTTTTCTGAGCACTCACCTTCCTCAGTTTGCCTTTCTCTTGCAGCATACATACTGGGAGACCATTTATCTCTTGTGTACTATGGATTTGTAGCACATAAGGGCTATGATTCTACACAAAATGTTACAGTCTGCTGAGAGCAGTGGTCCTAACCACCTCATCATCTGTGTCACAAATAGCTTTACAGCAAATGTGATAATACAAAATGGTTAAACAAGTCCTGCTGATTGATCCACTTAATAGAGTTGGAAGGGTTAGGAGCTTGTGAAAAATGTCAGTGTTAAATGTTTTTTAGGAATGGAATACCCCAAGTTAGTGAAGGTTAGGTTAGCTTACATAACACATAGCCGATGGATCCATCTGCTCTGATAAATAATTAGTCACAACAAATGCCTAGTGGCTTACATAAGTGTCACTCAGCTCTATGAAAGGTAGGAACAACATATGGTCTTCTAGATCCAATTTTCTATCAGTTGTTCTGAATGATCTGTAATAACAACTGTTCAGTATTTTCTGTATGCTCTTGCATGTTCGCTGACAAGATTTTCCGTTTCTCGTTACCAGATACTAACTTGCAGATAAAGCCTGTTTCTCTTCCTGTGTAATGATAGAAAAATCTTCTCACCTAGCATGGTTATTTCACAACATACAAGCTAAACACTTCTGAATAGTTCTAAAGATGAAAAAACGCAGTATGTTCTTTTCAGTCAAGTTGTGTGTAACAAATTTATTCTGACATAAAGACTGGAATGTAATTCTTGTCTGTCACATTCCTCTCTCCAGTTTCCTATTGAGGAAGAAGAAGAAATACTGTCATCAGTTCTGCCAGATTCGAAAAAGGAAAATGACCTACCAGACTTCCCCCACATTGAAGAGTTTGGAAATTTGAGCTCTGCTCAAGCTAGGCTAGCGTATGAAGATTCTCACTTGCTTATAAATCTGGAGAAGCAAAAGGTGGAGCTGGAGAAACAGCGACTGGACATCGAAGCCGAAAGGCTGCAAGTGGAGAAGGAGCGCCTGCAGATTGAGAAGGAGCGGTTGCGGCACGTTGACTTGGAGCGTGAGAGGCTTCAGATTGAGAAGGAGCGACTTCAGATTGAGTGGGAGAAACTCAGGCTAGAGACTCTGCATGCTGAAAAACCTGCCCTGGAAAATGACCTCCCCCAAACAGAAAAACCCATCATGCAGCCTCTGGATCTAGAAACTGAAAAGTTAAAACTTGAAAAGGAACGTTTGCAGTTAGAGAAAGAGAGGCTGCAGTTCCTCAAGTTTGAGTCAGAGAAGCTGCAGATTGAGAAGGAACGCTTGCAAGTGGAGAAGGAGCGCCTTCGAATTCAGAGAGAGGGTCACTTGCAGTGAACGTCTCAGCTAAGGTGTCAACATTAGTGTTTTGATGTTTCTAAATTAGAAGTAGTTTGTTTCTTAATACTGAAACTCTCCTAGAGGCTTAACATTCTTCTATTCAGAGTTGAATGTTGATGTTGAACTGCAAAAAAAATGGTGCTCAATATGTCAGTGTGCCTACATAAATGAGCTTATGTGTGAAATTGCTTTTCAGTGTATCAGAACTTAAGTGTTATGTTCTCTTGTCTTCAGTATTGTGCTGTGTTAGTTCGGTGTCCTCCTCATAGAGGCCTTGAGAAGGATCAAGGCTGAACCTTGTATTTTCTTTGTCACTGTACTAACAGTAAGGAAGGATCAAGATAAATCAGCATTTGTTGTGAGGACATGGTGCTGACGATAGCCTGTATGATAAAGAAGTATAATTTAGGCAGAACATGGGAATACGGAGTCATTATGAGATTGATTCATTACATTTTATTTCCCCCATTTTTTTCCTCCACCCCCACAATTGGGAAAAAGAGTTGAAGAGTTATCTAGAAGTTAAAGTACAAGTTAAATTTGTTGCAGTTGTGTTTACTGTTGTTCCATGGCTTGAACTGAATGGGAGTGCAGAAAATAGGTTTGTTTTTTCTGTTGTTTATTTTTTTTTTTTGCATGACGTATTCATATTAGGTGAAGTTGCACATCAGCCATACCTACTATAAAGCTGGACTTGGTTTCACCAGGTTGTTAAAAATGCTGTATGGAGTAGAGCACCTGGGTTAGTGTAGCACAGGGATTTACTGATTGATCAGGCATGCTGTCTAATGAGTCTGTGATGATCCCCTAAAGGAAATTGCTAGACTTTTTGTTCCTTGAAAGGCAGTAGCTGGTGATGGGAGTCTCAGGAATGGAGACATGGAGACTGAGCACAGCCTAAGAAGAGCTGAGCTTGAACACTTACACACTCATTGGTGGTTCTGCCTGGCCAGCACCAAGGCCATGTCTGCAAGGCAGCCAGAAGATGCTTCTGTGGCTCTTTATGTAATATATTTTAATTAGATGAACAGAAATGGTCAGTGCTGAAGGCTGTAAGTATTTTTCATAAGCAATGTATTCATACAACAAAAAAAACAACCAAGGAAGCTTTCTGCTATTTCATGTATGTTTAAATCCCAACTGAGCCAGACTTCACCTTTCTCATCGTTCTGCAAGTAACTATCTTGTTAACTCCATTGGAAATTTAGGACTGTGAGAATACTAAGTCTAAATGTAGGTCGAGTGACTTAGGTAAATTCTTGTGCAAGTAAATATATTTATACCACTACAGGTTTACTTTTATTCTGCAAAGATTATTTTTTTATTACTGAAACAAGTGTGCTTCTACAGTGGAAATAAATTTGACTACTACACTCCAAATGGCTCTTGAGGCTTTCTTCACAGAGAAACAAGGCTATATCTGAAGAGAAACCTGGATACTGAACACTGCAGCACCCCAAAGTTGCTGAAGCCTGTATTCCTTGTGTAGTCAGTCAGAAAGATGGGGCACTTCAGAGTCTGACTTCAGTCAGCTGGGACTTACTTGAGAGAGGAAAAAGGAGGGAGACACCAACCAGATAGAAATGCCCTGGGGAAAATTTTGGAGTTTTTTCTTCCTGAATGTGGTGGGCTGACCTCAGTAGGATGCCAGGTGCCCACCAAAATTGCTCTATCACTCCTCAGCTGGACAGGGGAAAGAAAATATAACTAAAGGCTCATGGGTGAAGATTAGAGCAGGGAGAAATCACTCAGCAATTACAGTCATGGGCGAAACTGGCTCCACTTGGGGAAATTAGTTTACTACCAATCAGTTAAGAGTAAAAGAGAGTGAAATAAAACCAAATCTTTAACCACCTTTCCTACAGCATTCCCTTCTTCCCAGCCTTAACTTCACTCCTGATTTTCTCTACCTCTCTCTGCAAGTGATACAGGAGGGAATGGGGACTGCCATCACTTCATCACACACTGTCTCTTCTCCTTCCTCACGGGAGGACTCCTTGCACTCTTCCCCTGCTCCTGCATGGGGCCTTTCCCACGGGAGACAGTCCTCCATGAATTTTTGTAATAGGAATCCTTCCCATAGACAGCAGTTCTTCATGAAGTGCTCCAGTGTGGCTCCCACAGGGTGCATTCCTTCTGGAACAGGCTGCTCCAATGTGGCTCCCCTGTTGGGTCTCAAGTCCTGCCAGAAAACCTGCTCCAGTGTGAGCGCCTCTCTGCACAGCTCCTGCAGGAGCCTGCTCCAGTGCAGGCTTCCCCCGGGGTCACAGCCTCCTTCAGATGCTTCCACATGCTCCAATGTGGGCTCCTCCATGGGCTGCAGGTGGGTCTCTGCTCCCCCATGGGCTTGAAGGGCACAGGTGCATTGCCATGATCTGCACCATGGGCTGCAGGGGAGCTTCAGCTCTGGCACCTGGAGCACCTCCTGCCCCTCCTTCTGCACTGACCTTGGTGTCTGGGGCTTTTTTTCTTGGATGTTGTCATTCCGCTCCGGCTGCATTTGCTTCTGTGCGTTTTTCCCTTGTTAAATACATTATCCCAGTGTTGCTAGCACCATCACTGATAGACTTGGCCTTGGCCAGGGGCGGGTCCATCTTGGAGCTCCCAGGGATTGGTTGTGTCCGACATGAGGGGGCATCTTCTGGCAGCTTCTCTCGGAAACCACTCCTGTAGCCCCTCCTGCTACCAAGACATTACCTCACAAATCCAATACGCCAAAATAAAGGGACAAATGATATGTATCAAGCAAATTAATATTAAAAGTAACTTACTATAATTTGGAGAAAATACTTACCTTTTCCTTTTAAAACATGGAAGAGGCAAAATTCATGGAATTAGTCAGGACTGACTAGTGTGCAGAACATTGACTGAGATAGTGGGATAGCATGCATTTAATGATTGCTGTACCCTGAGGTGACCAAGTTTCTAGATAACTATTCTGACTGCCAAACAGGGTCAGAGTAGGAACAAGGGGCAACATAGCCAGCTCTGCAAGAGGTAGTGACCAGAAGGACCAAACCAGGACAGAGAAAAATTTCCTACAGTCTTATCTGGAAGACGTGGCTGGCCAGGAAGGAGCAGATGTGGACTCTGGCTCCTGTTTCAACGGGTGGTTGAGCTGCTGTTTGTACCAGCACCTCTGTCTTCATGTTTTACTCCATTTATCTGTTAGGATAATGATTTGTATTTTACATTGAACATCTTTGGAATTGTACCCCAAAAGCATTAAAGGTTTTAGGGAAAAATGAATAGATAAATCTGAACCATTTCTGAATTCTCAGTTGTTTCAGAAATTTGAACACTTCTTCAAATGTTAATAGAGCTGTATGTAAGCAATTATGTTTTCTAAAAACTATTCAGCCTCCTAGGGAAATGATGCCTCTTTTGGTTATAGAAAACGTCTTGGAAAATACTGAATGATGAAATTAAGTATTGTGATAAATCACTGAAAATACAGTTTCAACATAAAATTTAGAGAAAATTACAGAGTTTAATACATCAATTTTATAGCTTGCTTTTTTCATAATGAAAATGCAGTCATTTTGTGGTAATTTGAATTTAAATGTCATATATTTAAATACTAACCTGCACTCTCTTAAGCTTTAATTGCTTGATTTACCAACCTGGGATCCTGATAGTGAAGCCTAAGGGCAAGATTTTGACCTCCGTAAATGTCACCCATATTAGAACATACACACAAACTCGGTGTTCTACCACCATCAGTCATGGTGTAAAGGTAAATGCAGCCCCAAGAAACAACCCAGGATGAACAGCAGCCACAGTCCCAACAGGACACAGCTGACAAAGCACAGTAGGATTCAAAGACAACTTTCTCTCCTTGAGTCCGTGGTCTTGTGTTATTTCTAGGACATTTTGAGCAACTTTCACTGTGCATAAAGAGATGCTGCAAACAATGTGTACGCAAGGTATAAAATATTAATTTATTAAGACAAAAAAGAGATGGTTAGGATTTCCTAAGCATTTGTATCCTCATCACCTCAAGGTGTGTTTACTAGCCAGGGAATTGTCAGCCAGGAGAGGAAGACTTTCTAAAATCCCCCTTGCAAGTGGGAGCAGAAGCCCGTAGTTGATATTTCTTCACCTTTTCACAGAACTGTTCATGCAGTTGCCACAAAAGAGCATCAGTGATGAGTATCCTCTCAGGCTCATTTGCCCCCAAAAGCTCCCTGCAGGAAGGCACGGAGTGCTCCAAGAAGATGGAGTCAGACCTGGGGCTGATATTTTACAAACACAAAAATACCCTCAAAAATCCTACTCTCTGTCAGTCAGTAGCCTTGACAGAAGTGATAGGTGGGAGAAGAGGGAGGAGGAAAGACTAATTTTTCTCTGCTGTTGCTGAAATTAATTGGTGAATTTGAGTCAGATGGTGTCAGAAAATGTCACCACATGCAGTAGTATTTACCTTTTTTCTTTTTTCTTTTTCCTTTTTTCCCTTTTTTTCTTGCATTTCTCTTTTTATTTTTCCTTTTTCCTTTTTCCTTCTTCCGTTTCTTTTTTCTTTCTCTTTTTCATTTTCCTTTCTTTGTATCACTGTAAGTCTGAATACCTGCATCACTCAGGGACTGCTGAAGTTTCAAGCTAACATTAAGATGAAAGATAAATGGGCTGGATTACTCCTTAGGTTAATGGGTTTGTTTTGCATCAGGGACTCAGAATGTTTGTAGTTAGTATTAGGACTATGGAAAGATTTTAATCCAGGATTAAAAAAAAGAAAGAAAGAAAAGAAAGAAAAAAGAAGAGAAGAGAAGAGAAGAGAAGAGAAGAGAAGAGAAGAGAAGAGAAGAGAAGAGAAAAAGAAAAGAAAGAAAGATTGTATTTTTTTTTGTTTCCAGATAATCAGCTTATTTGAAGATGCATGGCCCAAGCAAATAGGAGGAGGCAGGGATGAATTCTTTTAGTATGGACTTGGGGCAACTTGTAGTACTTCATCTTTTCGTCTTATTCTTTTTTTTAATTTTTTTTTTTTTTTTTTTTTGCCAATTTGTACCAAACCCATGATTTTTCAAAGCACTAGCTGTGCCACTCATTCTTTTGGCTTGGTGTTGCCAGGTGATCTAGCAATGACACGGCAATCAGCCTTTTGCCACTCAGGCAGCATCAAATGGCAGTCAGGGAGGGAGCTCTGGGCAATGGGAGCTCTTGCCCACAACCCATTGGGTTTTCCTCTCTAGTCTCTTAAAGGAAAATCTCCTGATGCTAGGTCACACTTATGATGCCAAGGAATGCAAGAGTTCTCAACCATCACAAAACATATTAGAAAAAAAAAAAATAGGTCCACTGACACAAGACCAGAAGTAGCTCTTTTCAGACACTGTGCATAATCCTTTTAAACTTGACCTGCTTTAGAGGACACTTCCATCCTTTCCTTTTACAGTTTATTAAGAATGCCATTGTTATTTTCTGTTCCAGTTTTATTGGTTTTAATTTCCCTGCTTCACTCTATCAGTAGTTTTAGTCTATACATTAGTAGACTGTGAATTACCTTGTCTTGTTACTTCCATATTTTCTAATTGCACCACTCCATCATTAGTCAACAGGTTCATAATGTGGAAGGCAAAGTTGCTATTTCATTTCATGCTATATAATACAATGCTTTTGGTTCAGTAATTACATTGTGCCAGACTTGTGATTAATCCTGAGATAGCTCACTTGTGATGGATAGCCCCATCACAGAGTGTATAAGAGTTAAAGGAAGAAGCAAATTTTTAATTTTGCTCCTCTGTCAATTTAGTGACTTGAATACTTCTCTTCAGACCAATATTTATCTCACTGTAGAGATTACAGAAATGAGAACTTAAAGGAGAGAATTGAAGTTTGAAAAGCATTTTATAAAGTTTTGGTTTGCAAACCGGGAAAGATAAAAATTAAATGTTCTTCCACAGAAAGCTATTGTGTGTTATTCTGTTAATGGATTGCCAATCTTTTATTCACCTGTTTAATGTACTGGAGAAAACCATTACCTGCTTCTTATAACTGTTCTAAGGGTTATGTGAAATGAGCTCATCATCTTACTGCTATTGCTCAGTGCTAGGTCTGTGAAAAAAAGATTTCCAAAGGTTTTCTTCTCTTTCATGGAAGTGTTTGTGAGTCAAACAATTTTTTGAAGTGCAGTCAACTTTCAGTCATAAGACACAGGGAGTGCCCTTTCCTAGCAAGGGAAGAATTGCAAGTATGGAGTGCAAGAGTGCACTTGGGTCACACGGATGGCCAGGACAGCCACACCAAGGGAGGAAGGGTAGAGAGGGCTGTAGCCTTTAGGGACAAATGGCATCCTAGTGCCCTAAGGTTACGGCAGAGGAAAGCCTGATCCTAGTGGGGCATGTTTACACTTTTCTGAAAAGGACCTGCTAGGAGCCAATTTCATGGACAGAATTTCTGTCCAGACAGACTTGCTTTGGTTCGATAAAGCAAAATTTATGTTCTTGCATATCTTTACAGATATAAGGGCACAACCTATTCCTAGGTTTTGAACATAAATAGAAAGTTTTCCTATTTATGTTATAAAATTCTCAGGTCTTCATTGCTCTTTGACTTTTGCTCAGGGCTGCACCTCAGATTTTCCATCTCACATCCTATCTGCCATCCTTCTTGTATACAAATTCTCCCTGCAAAGGAATACCAGCGAGATCCCACTAGTCAGAAATAACAAACTTAAAAATCCCTCAGAAACTGAAGGTACAGTACCCTAATGGGGGTTTTGTCATCTCACCAAAGCAAGGCGAGGTGGCTGTGTCTGCAAATTATGTCAAGGTCATTTTTTACCAAAACTTTGGGAAAGGTCTGAGGTTCAGAATTCAGTTAGAGGTTGTTCAATGGAAAGAGGGCAGCAGGAGGACTAGATGGGTGAAGCAGGTAGTACACACTCTGCTGTGACAGTGAATATTAAAACCACTGAGAGGAGTTAATTGTGACACTTAACAAGTAGAGAGACAAGGAGAGAGGGAAACGAGGCATCAGACAGCGCATTCTGGGTGGACAGAGGCTGCCTTCCACTGCCTCTTCCCCTTTCTCAAGAAGAAAAAATACAGCACTGATTTGGATTTTCCATTAGAGCAGCTCCTTCCAGCATCCTCTACATGGCAGATGAGTGAAACCAACATGCAAGGCAAGCTGTAATGATAAAAGAACAACACAAAAACACCAGATCTGGAACTGGATTACAGAGATGGAGTCGGTAAGTGAATTCCAGGGACATGGGTGAAAGCCAAGAATGATGGCAGCTACAGAATGGATAGCATCTCACCTCTCTTCTTGGCTCTCTAGGATCAATCTGCTTTTCTATTGATTCAAGTATTCAACTGACTTTGAAATGGAAACATCACTACTCTTTTATACATGTGCTACTAACACAAAAGTGTTTTAGTTGAAGGACTTCAGGTCGTTTCTGAGAACAGCAAACTGTTCCACCCAAGAGAATTTTTGAGAAATACTGTGATGACAGATCATTTGATCAGTCACTCCACTTCTGGTATGCATCTTTTTGCACTGTTGCATCAAAACAGCAATTAAGAAAGTAAAAACATGGCAGAAAAAGTGGGGAAATTGAATATGCAAAGATGAAGAGATGAATTATTAATTTTACCATGCCTGGGTTCAGATATGCTGAACAACACTTTAGCACCTTGAGCACTTGCAGAACTGAGGTCTGCCTGGTGATTCCTCCTTAGGGAATATGCCTCAGGATTTCTGGAGAGGACCTGAGAACTCAGGAGATGCAGCCAAGATGGTGGGTGGTATCAGCACAGACCTCTGGGGAGTATTAGAGTCCTTAGGCCTGGGATCCCGGGGGTCAGTCTGTGCCAGCTCTGAGCAGCTGGGGGAGGAGGAGAGGTTCAGCATCCTACTGAACCGTGGCTGTCCTCTTCCAATTGCCCCAAATCTTAAGGAATTGCACAAAATACAGAAAGGAGACAAAACATAGATAAGTGTTACTATTCTTTAGTATTGTGTTTGGTACACAAAAAAATCTCAGAGCTAAGGACAGGAGACAAAAAAGGACCAATCTAAGGAAAACATAAAAAAAAAAAAAAATCTGTTTTTGTTGTCTGATTGTGTGGGTGCTACTTTTCAAGACCTGCACAGGGCTTGGGCAAGAGTACAGTTGCTCTTAGATGTGTGCAGGTCTCCCTGCAGATACCTCCCAGAGCACTGGCACATGGTCTGCTCTAGGGCTGGTGGCTGGTGCACTAATGGCTTTCTAAATGACTCAGGGCAGTCTACAGCTAAAAGAACTAGCACTGATTGTCTTACAGGTTGGAGCTGGGGATATCTTTTGGCTCAGAAATATGAAGGGTAAAAGGTGGGCTAATCCAGAATGGTTTGCAGGGAAGCTCTTACTTCTAAAGGATAAGCTAAGGGTTATCACCAGCCTCTGAACTGTCTCACACTGAAGAAAAAGCATTTCTGTCAGATCAAATAGGCATTGTCAGATAAAGAACTGATTTATAGTTGACCTCATATAAAATATGTAGATAATCTAAATTTTTTTGCCCTAGATCATCTTGATAACAAAATATTGTCAGGAAGCAGTTCTTCCACAGGCAGGAGTGAATGCAAACACTTGCCCTACTTAATTTTTATCACAAAAGGACCCTTCCAGTGAATCGAAGTGCACGTGCCAGCTCCTCCTTCTTCCTGGAGCCCGCCAGCTTCCCTTCCTTCAGATTGTTTTTCCATCAGCAGTGTTTATAATAGTTGCAATGTTTCTGCAAGATGGAGACAGGGCTGTTTATTTAGGAGGCTGTAGTCAGAAGCTTGTCAGTTTAGCTGGACTGTTTGCCAGAAAAGAAAATTCAGTCTATTTAAAGATGCCAGCTTTTATTCAGGATGAGCAAATCCATTCAGAAAATAAATCCCTTGTGCTCTCTTCATACTCTCCCTTTTGATCCATGAGCATTGCTAAGTCTGAGTAGTTCATATGTTTATTCTTCTTGTAGAAAAGAGTTATTTCCTGTAGAACAAAAGTCTTTTGGGAAAGAAATCAAACTCTGTGAACTTCAGTTCGCAGCTTTTTATCCAAGAGTTCGGAAAGAGGTTAAGGGACAAACAAAACCAGTTCAAGTGGAGCAGGCTTTGAAAACCTTCTCCTGAACCTGCTCTGGGAGGGAGCTGTCAAAGGGAGGGAGCAACCTCCATACTTGATCTGCCAGCTTCCCTTGGGGTCAGCAGAATGATCTGCATGGCACAGATGGTGTCAGGGCCAT
This sequence comes from Corvus brachyrhynchos, assembly GCF_000691975.1. Taxonomy (NCBI): domain Eukaryota; kingdom Metazoa; phylum Chordata; class Aves; order Passeriformes; family Corvidae; genus Corvus; species Corvus brachyrhynchos. The sequence goes on along the minus strand of NW_008237231.1, from coordinate 356,690 downwards.
GGTCCTTCTCTTGACGAGCACTGTGCTGGCATCCTCACCATTGCCTGCACCAAGGGAAGCACAGAAAACTCAGCAGTGTCTCTACTGCTCTTCAGTTGATGGAGACCTGAACAGGAATGTGTACGTGTGTGTGTGTGTGCATATAAACCAAAGGAGGTTTAGGAGAATACAGGTTCTGATGGAGATGGACCCCATGGACCAGAAGTGCACACTACAAATCTGACACACCTGACATTTTTGGTTGGGTGGTATTCATGAGTGGGAGGTGTGATGGTGCATCTCTCCTTTCCTCCCAGGCCATACTATGATCTGGGAAATGCTCGAGAGGCTTCGGCCTATGATGAACAGTACCTGGACTGAGCTCCTCTTGACCTTATCAGAAACACTATCTGTTCCCAGGAACTTGTGCTGCCTAACAGCCTCCTGCCCTTTTTTTTTTAATGGACAGCCGTGGAAACTTTTTTTGCCTGAATAAGAACCCAAGCGGAATGACATTTTCGTTCTCAAACTTCAAAGAAAGTGTGCCAACCTGAAGTGCTGCTGGGATGAAACTTCATTAAGACTAGAGCCTACTCTCTTGTGGCCCTATAAACAGCAGTCCAAAATGACACCCTTTGAGCTCTCCTGGACTACAGGGTCTGTGTGCATGCGAGTGTTTATATGCTATAGCCAATGTGAGAGAAATGCTGCTCTCCTGGATTCCTAAGTACTATGGATTTGTAAGTAAATTAGGCCTGTAAGTAAGTCACTGTTGTGTTATTGTAAATCCCATATGAATCCTTTACTCTCTTCCTCTCGCCCCCCACTTCCACAAAGCTAGTCTGCCCCTTTGTGACTGCCTCCACAAAGCTAGTTTTGTGTTTATTTCAGTTTGTTTTGGTTTGGATTGATTGACCCTGGATTTCTGTTTGCTGTTTTTCCTCACTGTGCTTTAACCATCTAGTAAGTAGCAGGGTGAATCTTGCCAGTGAACTTTGTCGTGCTGTCGCTTTTATATTAAACTTGTTTTTACTGATAACTTTGCTGGTGATTCTTTAAGCAATTCACAACACTCCTTCAGGAAGGGAGGGAAGGAGGTTGTTGTTTTCCTTAATTATTCTTGTGCAGCACGGCACAAACATTTCGGGTCCTGTGTCAGGTTTTCCATCTGCTTCACAGCCTCCCCATCATTGCTGTGCTTCTATAATTGGAGCAAGCAAAGAAGAAAAGGGTGGAGAGCCAGGACAGTTGGAGAATTCAGAGATACTCTCAGGAAGAGACCAAATTAACACTAGTAACTCCTAAGGAATGTTAAACCACTTTCCCTATCAAGTGGCCAAGAGGATGTCATCAGCAGAGATTCAAAGTCTACTAAGGAAAAAAAGGTGCCTCTGTGAGAATGAAAAAAAAGAAAGGAAGAGGTAAGGTCCTTTGTATACTGGTTATTCAAACTGGTTGTATGATACTGAGATAAATGGATTTTAGTCCGAAATCATTCCTCCAAAAATAATGGTGAACTTCTGTGGTGAGACTTTCAGAAAATTAGTGTTGCATCCAAGGAAAAGGAAATCATAAAACTGGAAGAGCAGACAGGAGCTGCTCGGGTTAGTTGCATAGCACATTTTCCTGATAGAGTATTTCTTGCCAAAGGCCTGGGCTACAGAGCTCTGCTGGGATGAGTGTCTGAGAAGAGTGAGCAGGTCCAGAGTTGTGACAGATACAGTGTCCTGGTTTGAGACAAATAAAGGGGAAACACTCTGGAAGGAATGTCCCCTACAAAGAAGGCAAGTTTCAGCCATCCCTCCCCCACAGGTTCGGGAAGAAATTCCTTAGAGGAAAGTGAAAAAAACCTATTTATTTAACACGGAAAGTGCACGCAGGCACAGAAAAAGAACAGTGTTAGATAATAAAACCTCTCGCTGTGGAGAAGAAACCTGGGTAGATTCAAAGTCATTTGTGGGTGTGGCTCTCTCCTCTCTGGAGCTGGGGTTCAGCATGGGCCCCTCTGGGCCATGGTGTAAGGCCTCCTGGTGGTGTTCTGGTGTTGCTGAACAGTCCAGAAGAGTTCTTGCTTCAGCTAGCAGGCCAGTGGAAAAAAAAAAAAAAAGCAAAGAATTTTAACTCTCCATCTCTCTCTCCTGAGAAAAGGAACTGAGAGCTGGGAAAAGCAGGAAAAGTTCTTTTCTCCACTCTGCCGCAGCGGTGAGAGAACGCAGGGGAGTGTGTGTGTCCTTGAGCACAAACCCGCTCTGAAAAATTCGCCTGGCTTCTCTCCCCCCTCTCCTGAGAAACAGCTTAAAGACACAGGAAGGCACAGGATTCATGTCTGGCATAGGGCAGATGATAGGGAATACGGTAGCATGCAGTCACCCCAGGACATACAGTTTATGTGGCACAATGGCATTGTTTAGAGTTAATTTTAATTTGATAGCTAAAAATGAATACCAGAAAATAAAGAAACAGGGAGCTTTGAGACTATATTTTCAGGTGAACCAATATCTTCCCATAAAGCTGCTTTTCTGACAGTGTCTTTGTATTTCCATAATGTAAATTCCACACTGATCTTATTAATCTTCCATTTTTATTGGAGATATTTTTTCTAGACTTATTTCTGCTCCTTTGTTGTATTCAACCTGGAATTCGAGGTCAAACTGAAATTTTAGATTAGTTTTTAAACCAGTGTAGTGAGATGGGGAGTAAAACTGAAGTGTCCTGTTTAGATTTCCCAAACCTTGGGTAAAAGGGCTACCTGGAAAAATTTTGCCCAATATACAGATTTTTTTTTACACCAGGAAAGGAAGGGAAATAATAGGGACTGAGCAAAGTAGGAACTTGTTTTAAACAAGTACTAAAGGAAATTCTAGCAAGGTATTAGTGAGAACTAAACCCAAATGCCTCCAAAGTTTTTAAGTTTAGCATTTTTGGCTTGTTCCTTATTGAAATTTGACCTCCAATGTAACTACTATCAACATCTGCAGCCCTGAGTGATGCTGTTTCATAGATGATGAGACTCTTCAGGGACAATCAGGTTTGCAAGAGCTAAGCATGTTTGTGTCAGCAGCAGAAAGAGTGGCTCAAATCAGTTCTCAGGCATTCACCTTCAGTAGTTTCCCATACATCAGCACCCAAGTTTGACAACATCACCAAGCTGACCCAAGAGGGTTACAAATGGACAGGCAGCTTTGTCACGAAAATACCAGGCAGTTCATCTCCAGAAGCAAAACACAGAGAGGGATAACTGAGGTCTGTTTTTTCTGTAAATGAAGGCTGATGTCAAGATTTACTGGTGTGGTCTGGGGGCAGCCAGCACTGTTAGTGCCTGTGCAGTATTTTTCCCAGTGCTATACAAGAAATTTCAGTTTCAAATGGAGTCTGTTTGGTAAGTTTTATCAGTTCTTATGTATTTGGCAAAAAAACCCCAGCCCACCAACCATGCTACTAATATATACAAAATACAGCAGCCAAAAAACTTTTTGTCCTTTATTTTGCGTATGTGTGGGTATATAGGAAATCATCCAAAAGAAATCAAAATAAGAAATGCATCACCAATTATCAAATATACATAAATTAATCTTTTCTGCCTGAAATACCAGTTCAGGGGACATATTCACCTACTCATCACATTTCCCACTGAAACAAGGTTGTCGGCCCGCAAAGAGTAGGCAGGGAAAAAGCCACCACATGTTCACTGCAGCATGTGATAATAACTCACTGCCGAGCGTGGTCGGGCTCTCATCCCACCTTGTCCTCCCTCCAGCAGTCTGTGACTGCCCTGGGATTTGGCCAGTTGGGACTGTGGTGGGGGGGGGGGGGTAAACCTGTCCTAGGGTCCTGAGTGGAGCTTGGCTTCATTCTCCTCTTCTCTGATCGGCCATCCAAGGCTGGTGGCTGTGGTTGGGTCTGGGGGGTGCCCTCACTGACTGCTTTTGTGGGGAAAGGTGGCAGCAGGTAGGAGCATCTCTTCACTTGGGTCACTGCTGGGGCTGCAAACCTGCCACGTCCCTGAAGAGAGGTCAGGCAGATCTACAGCTAAAACCAGGCAAGGCAGAGCTTTCTGTCTTCAACTGCACACTTCTGAATGGGTCTCACAGGGCTGCAGAGAGGTTTCTCTTCCTCCTGCCTAAGTGGTCTCAGATTGACAAAGCTTTTAGGAGTATGAAATACGGCTGACTAAAGCATTGTGCTGACACAGCCCAAGGGTGCATGTATCAAGAGCCACTCCAGGTTGAAGAAAACTGCTGTACAATCAGCTACTTAAATAATAGATCAGTTTAATTTATCTGAGAGAACGTCATGACAACATAGCTTGATTAAGGTCTAGAAATATCTACATGAGAGGTTTCAGAGGGTAGGGTATTCTAGCAGATAAAGGCAAAACAATGCAATCAAATTCCTGGGTGTGGAAAAAAGCTGTGTTTAACCCTAAAAAATGTAGGGTTTAAGTGAGTCCTGAGTGGCATTTAGAAGCACCAGCACAGGAGGTGCTGTGGGTTGTGACAAATGTGACCTCTGATGAGCTGCTTGTAATTTTCCCTTCTCAACTGTAAACCTGTGAGTCTCTGAAAAGAGCAAGGGATTGTCCAAATTGTCCGTGCCGATAAATGATCAAGGTCTGAGTGCCTCAAGAAAATAAGCACCCCAGGTGGTAGGTGGGTATTGTGAGATGGAGTCAGCATGCACCACACAAAAATTAGCTTGTGAAACCAAGTGACCAGCCCACACCCCAATGTTTTTTCTGTTATCTTTATATGGTATAAATTATATTGTATGCTGGCAGATGCTCCTTATCTCCTTGCAATCCTGCCATTATGATATCTTTTTCCAAAATAAACACCAGAAAACAGCAACCCCTTGGGCTTTATAGCTTAGTGGTGGACTTGAAAGTGTTAGGTTCACAGCTGGACTCAGTGATCTTGAAGGTCTTTTCCGACCCAAATGATTCTACGATTCATTTGCAAGTTTGCATTTACTCTGCTACCAATGTTTGCTCCCTCTAGCAATAATAACCACCTCAGCACTGCATCTATCACACATCTTTTCTCTGCTGGAACTTTGCTATAGCAGCTCTCCCCATTTCTTTGGCTTTATGTTTTTCCCTAAATCTCTTTTAGATATGAAAATATCCCTCTTTCCTTTATATAGGGAACTGTGTGCCTACAGGCAGTAGAAGTCCAGGCAACTACACATGGATCTTGCAAAATGGGGATTCTCCTAGTTGTCATAGGTTAGCAAGCATAGTCCCGGAAGGGACGTCCTTGCTAAGGGGTGCCCCCCCCGGCAGGGCTGGGGGCAGCCAGAGCAGCTCGACTTCCCCCCCCCTCCATTGCGGCCAAGATTTCAGCAAAGCGGCACCTCTGTCCGGCAGAGGTCAGGTGACCAACAGCTGACCAACATCGATAAGCCACACAGCTGCCAGGCCGAGGTGAGATTAACCCTTTTTATTGCTGTGAAGAGCTGAAAACCTGAGGGAAGAGAGAGAGGAGATGCTTAAAGCTGAAATTCTGTTGTGAAGCTATGATATATCAGAGTATCCTGTTGTAATTTCATGAAGATATGGGGGGTGGAGTGTTCAACTCGTGAGCAAAAGCACCTGCGCTGAGATAGGCAGATGCTGACGCAGCTGTAATTTCATGGGAAGTTTTGGACAGGGAGAGATGAACCAGATGAGGACTTTTGCTCCAAACGGGAAAGGAGAAAACCTCAGTCCGTAGAGATGAACCAGATGAGGACTTTTGCTCCAAATGGGAAAGGAGAAAACCTCAGTTCCTAGAGATGCTCCCAGAGATAGTCCTAAAGATGAAGATGATGAAGACCCTTTGCTCCCAGGGAAGGAGAAGGGCCTCTGTTTTTGTTTCTGAACGGCTCAACCTTAAAATTGTACCCCAAAAAACTTCAAGAGTGGACCCTCGAAAGCAGTTGCGGGAAAAGCTGCAAGTCGGGGGAAAGGACTCACACGCAGGCAGAGAGACTCCTCTTCCTAAATGGACTGAACAATATTTGGAAGTGGGCGGCTGTCTCGTTGTGATAATGTTTTCATAGCATGAGCAAGAAGAGACTTCTCTTTCTAAATGGACTGAACAAGGTTATTATGGAAGTGGTAAACAGACTGAACATCTGAAGGGTTGTCTTTTCACATTGTCAGAGGGAGAAGGGAGGAAGGTGGGGGGAGGAGGAGAGTTCTGAAGGTGGTATAATTTTTTTTCCTCTTCTTTTAGGTCTGTTAATAAAATTCTTTATATTCTTTCAAGTTTGGTGCCTGTTTTGCATTTCTCCTAATTCTTATCTCACAGCAGATAAACAGTAATGAGTATTTTGGACCTAACCACTACACTAGTGAAAGAGATTTGGGAAATATGTGGTACCTGGTCATGAAAGGAGTGGAGAGAGCAAAGGGTCTATAGGGAAGCAGGGCATTATAAGGAGCAAGGGTTTAATATATAGTCTCATCCTTTTAATACTATTTATTTTCCAGATATGAATAATCCTTGGTGAAGAATGCCAGTTCCCCATTGGGATGGACAAATCAGGATCTGTGGGTGTGCTGTTGGCTGTTAAATTTTGTGTATGATCAGCACCTTAAATTGCACCCTCCGCATCATCTCCCAGCACAGTGCTGTATCACATGCTAAATGTAAGCCTCCTGCTCAGCAGCCTGTTCCTTCTGTCCCAGGAAACTTGTTGCTTCCCTCATCTTCGTGACTCATTGCTGCCACATTGTCTGCAAAGGGTTTGGAAATCAGAAAATCCCACTTATGGAATGTACTTTTGAGAATGGCCCCAAAGTCTCATGTCAGCCAGTTCTGTTGCCTTTTTCACTTTAGTTCACTAGGGAGGATCTGCTTGGCCACAAAATGACTGTTCCTATCTCTCTCTCTCTCTGTAGATTGTCCACTCTAGGAACAATACTGTTTCATGTTTCAGAGCCAGTGACAGGAAGGAAACAGTCCTACACTGAAAAATGTTTTTAGAATAGCGTTTACTGGCAAGAAGGTCAAGGCCATTGCAAGTTTCTGTACCAACCCCCACTCAGAGCTAGGACATCTCACCTCAGTGTTACATCAAGTTGCTCAGAACTAGATCTAGCAGCTTTTAATTACCCCTGAGAATGGAGTCTCCACAGTCTCTCTGAGCAGCCTGTCTCCATGTTTGACCAACCTTTCTGTAAAAGTTTTGTTTACAAATGTCTAACTTGGATTTCTGCTGTTGCTACTTCTCCCCGTTGTGCCGTAAGTCCCCTTCAAGCCTTTGTTCACAACTCTTGGCTTGGTGCTTCCGGAGATGCTCTCTCTTTCCTCGCAACAGTCTTCCACTGGATTTGTTCTAACAAGATGTTTGGATTTCTGCTTGACCACTAGGAACAGGCCAGTACAAAAGATTAAGCCTTTCTGTGACTCATTCCAAGGACTTGCTCCAAGTACTGTCCACATTTGTGAATACTGCTAGAATTCTTTCTTTGTTTTTGTTTCAACTGTGCATTTTCTGTTTGACATTAATGGTAGCTGGAACTGTGGAATTTGGCATTCTTTCATTTTTTTTTGTGGGCTGACACCAGTCTTCACATTGACTGAAACGTTGCTCAGTGGCATGTGCTGATTCCCTATAAAAATTTCAATACCACAGTTGGAAAATGTACAAATATTTTCTTTCCTCTTCTTTCTTCTAACAAAGAACATAAGAGAGGATGTTCTAGAAAGGGACCTTTTTTTGTCCTGGCATCGTTTTACTGAATAAATGGGGTTTTTGGCATTTATCCAAGGGGGCTAATTGAAAAACAGAAGATAAATTTTTCTGATTGACGACTTCATACCAGGAAAGGAAAAATATTATTCTGCCTAGAAATTACTTCTGTTTTCTAACTACTGGGAAACCCTTCAGATATATCAAATTTACTAAAATGTGGTGTTTATCCCTTTGTGCAAGCTTATTGTATGGGTATAAATCTTATTTTCCTAAGGGATATTAAAGTAAATGGGCCTGAGGAAGTAATGTTGAAATATTTATCTTCTTTCAGCTGTAAATTTGGTCAGAGAGAAGTTAGGATATTTGGCATTTTATACACAGAGAAGCTTTAGATTTGCAAAGCTTCATCTCTCTTCTTCAAAGCCAAGCTCGTAAACAAAGGAACTGTTCCCAAACTGTCACCATAATGTCACTCAGTTCCACGAAGTCACCACATCACTTCTATCCCTATACAAACTTAAAATCATCTGTTGCTAATGCCACAAAAACATTGCATTACCATAATTTTGAAAATAATTCTGTAAATGCATTCTTTCTGCATGTATATGCAGAAAATCACCATTTTAATAAGAAAACCTTAGAATGAAGTATTATTTTATTAAATATTGATAGCACTTGTAATTTGTCATAATGAAATAGTGTTGCTCACTATTAAAACATACTTTCCCCTTTTGTTGTCCCTTACTATTTTCTATTTCGTATGAAATGCTGAAAAGTTTCATATGAAGCTAAGACATTGGTAAATAGTTTAGAAAAATTGAACGCAATTCAAGATGCACAAATGTAAAACTGTAGACTTAAGCAGGAGTAATCCACCTCAGAAATGCAGAATGAAGGCTGAATGGCTCTGTAGCTTTACTGGAAAAAGTCAGGAAGAAAATGCACCAGCATCCTCCTACTCCTGTAGATAAAAAAATCTCTCAATTTTAGGAATTCTGTCTGCAATGAACATGGAAAGGAATCCTTGTGCTTTTATTGTCACTACGAATCAGGCTGGAATTAGAGGAAGATTTTGATATGGGACTTCATGATGAATTTGGTTCAGTTGGAAGGAATTCCAGGGACACCAATGTAACCAGTTTAGAGGTTTAGAAATTAGTCTAAGGTTAGCTGTCATGCAGAACTGTAGATATGACATTGCCTTGCAAGGGAGGCCTGCCTGGTGACAAGATCACGACCTTTATTATCTTGGCACAAAGAATAGCTGTGAGTGGAAGAAACTCCAGTGGGTGGGAGAAAGCCTTGGGGCTTGATGTAGGTGAGCAAAGGTGGAAAAACTCAGGGCAGTGAAAGAAATTCATGACCAAGTGGTGAGCCAGGCTTTGGCAGAAGGAGATCTGACAGGAACGTGCTGGAGACCAGAGTTGTAGTGGGGCTTGAAATAAAGAAAGAGAACTAGGAAAGTGTGGGGGAGAGCAAGGGAGCTGTAAAGAGGAAAGGCAGCCAAGCAGCAACCAGTAGAGCAGGTTCACAAAGTGAAGTGTCCGTGGGCTGTGCATTGTGACTATTATTGAGACTCATAACAAGATGAGACAGTATGACTGGTTTGGGTGAACTTCATGTTGATGGAAAGTCAAAAGCCTATGTTGCCTTGTGGGAATAAAATCTCCAGAGAGCTTTTTTCAGGTTTACCACAAATTGCTAATGCTCTATGACCACATGCAGTCCCAAAGAGCTTCAGTGGCCTGCAGAAAACAGCATGGTTACAAAAATGCTGAGTGAAAGCATCAGCCAATTTCCTCTTTGGGTAGAAACATTCTACAGAATTTGCCAAAAGTAAGAAGAATGGGTTCATGCTTGTCAGTTCTTTTTTCCTAGGTTAATTTAATGTCACAGTGACTCCTGGTTTTCAGTTCCTAACAGAGGATGCGATAATCAGGTGGACAGGTCTGAGTGCATGGGGAAATACATCAGCATGATGGACCAAATCCTATCAGTTGTGCTTGCTAATGGCTTAGATGTCTTAAAGCCTTCTCTCAGGCCTTGCATGCCCCCATGACCAAATAAAATGGGAGGAGAAGGATGCAGCAGCATTTCCACATCAACTTCCTGCCTTCCAAGAACCTAAGAACCTGTCTGAAAGCAGTGACCTTAACTGCACTCTCTCTCCTGAAACAGATTCTGTTTGATGGGGAGGAAGAGGAGACAGGTTAGAAGTTGTGCCCGCATGCTTAAGAAAGAAACCTCCCCTTCTGTTCAGGAACTCTGCAGGAATTTCAAACTCGATTGCATCACGCTTGCCACTTCAAAGCCTTCAGCAACTGATCACACACTTGGAAAATATCAAACCTAACTTAATCTGACATGGTTATCAGTGTAACTCAACCTGTCTAACAGCCTCCTTCCTCAGGGTTGCTATGGCCTCCTTGTACCAGAAATGTCTCTGGGGAAAGAGCAGGCATTTCTTCCCAACATTATTCAGAGTGATAATTGCTTATTTTAAAAGGAAGCACCTTTGTACATTTTCCTTGTGAATGATGCAATTCACTGTTTAATGCAGTGACTTTGTTTTGTTGCTTTGTATTAGAACTAGTTTAAAATACTCCCTAAATGAAGAAATGAAGTCTTATATCTAGTCTTTATATAAATGATGTCATTTTCATGTATTTCCAATTTATTTGTTATCATCCTAGATCCAATTCATGGAACAGTTCCTGTGATGAGGATGAAAACCAGTCTGCCCCTGGCTGGGGTTTCTTCTGTAGACATTCCACTTGGTGTGAAGAAATAAGCATTAATGGAGTAACATGAAAATGGAAATTTCTTTATTACTGAGAGTTAACTCATTTGAGCTGTAGGAAACACAGGCTCAAGTTCTAGCTGTAATGAAAATGTATCTAGTGAAATGCACAGAGAGAGTTTCTATGTTCCTCCAGAGGGCCTCACGCTGCACTGACCTGCCTTCAGCCCTCTTGATCCAAAACATCATGCCTGAGGTTCGCTGAAGATACACTTATCACTAGGAAAATATCTCCCCACCTCTTCTCACCTCTCCTTTGAGAATTCAGATTTTGGGGCATCCAGCTGCTGCTGTAACCAGGGTTCCCACCAGCTTGCCAGTGGCTTATATTAATTAAGTGGCAAGTTTAGCAAAATGTGTACCCAGCAACATAATCTTTTGGAGTTGGAGGAAAGCAGTCATCGCTAGGGGCTGGTGGTATCTCAGTAGCAGCTGTGAGAGCAGCAGGGAGCTCAAAGTTGTGTGTTTACACACAGAGTGGCAAACAAGCGACCTCTGGGCATCAGGTACTATGTAGCTGAAGGTGATAAGCATTCAGTTTGGAAGCGATGGCAGCAGCTCCATCCTTGTGTCCCTGTGTCACTGACACCGATTAGCGCTCGTCTCAGTGATGCTGCAAACGTGCCAGACTCACTCCATTTCACCGTGTGCTGGCTGGACTTGGGTCACCATGAGTAGGAGTCATCTGGCCAAATGTAGGCACCTGTAGCGTAAATGTCAACTATTGAGTGAGTCATTCTTGGTTGTCTTCACCAATGAAACTCAGAAAGGATTGTTAGGGCAAAACTATCCCACCCAACAACAGTCATCTAAAATCAGTTATTTATACTGCATCCTACAAGATCCTAGATAGTTAAATTGGAGGTGTTTAAAGTCACTGTGTGTGACCCCAAATATCTGGTATTCTCAGAATGCCATTGCATCTTCTATAGGCTTTCCAGCAGTTATTTCTTAATCTTTGTGATGGAGCTTTTAACAGATGAAGTTTTTTGTAGAATATTGATTCTGTCCCATAGCCAAAAAGGCTTTTTTTTTTTCTTAAAGTTGTTTTAGAAATGTCAGGGAAATTCCAGCAATTGACAGTACTGCAGGTAGCTGGAATATAAGAGGGAAGAAGGGAAGACACCACCTCTGTTATGTATTTATGGACTTCATGACTACTGTAATGTGTAGAAAGACTCTTAATGGAATGGCTGGATTTAAACCGCTGCAGTCTTGTGACTTCGAAATTCTCCACAACTTCTACACAGTTACCCCAAAATATGTTTAAAAGTCTCACCAGATCAGATCTTTCCATCCACACTAGTGGTTACGTTTTTACACCATTATGCATGGATTTGAACAATTAATATCAGGCATAAGGCTAGGTAGAATCAGTGCCTTAGCACTGGAATCCTTACAGGAATAGCTAAAATACACAGAGTCTTGAAAAGTAATATAGTTGTTTTTCAAGGGCTTAGGAAAATGTGTAACTTATCTTAAAGCACTTAAAAGTCCACTTTAACAGTTTAGCCTTGTTGAAGGTCTTTAGACCTCTTAGAGATACAACAATCTAAAAAGACAATCAGGGTCTGGCCTTTAAAACTTTTCAGTATTTGGTGCTAATGGAAGATGATGGATTGGTGAGCTGGGGGTGTGAATCCTTGTTTTAGCCCTAAGGAAAGACTGACAGCAGTGCACACTCCTCTGAAGTGTCATGATAACGTGCCTTAGTCTCCTAACAGAGAAGTCCAGATTCTGGGCTCAGCAATACCAGTGATGATGCACATCTTCATTTAGGTAAGCAGCTTGGGATATGTGTTGCTGCTTTTGATTCTACTCTCAGTGCAGAATAACAACAAAATTTAAGAAAATTTTGCCCTTAGGAAAATATTGAGGGTGGTCAGAACTTTTGAAGGGGTTGCCCAGAGAGGTTATGCAATTTCAACACTAGAGATGCTAAAATTGTGATAGAAATAACAATGAGAAGCCTCTTAAGCTTTGAAATTGGATCTAGCTTCAAAGCTGAATCTACTTTAAAGGGAAGTTTGAAGGAGTTGACCTCCAGAAATCCCTTCCAATTTAAATTATTTCATGTTTCTTATTTACTAGTTTCAGCTTGCCTGACCTTACATTTAATGCAACTGTTATGAAATCAATAAGTTATTTGGAATCTGTGACACTCCTCTCACTTAGAAAAGGAAGTGGCTCTAAATTTCTATTTATAATTCTGCTGGTGACGTTTTATCCTTAGACATTGCAGCTGAAGCTAAACTTGCTGTTGCATACCAATTACACATTTTGTGGTAACAGTGTTAATTAATCCATATCTACAACAAATATCTGCAGCTCCTTGCAGGCTGCCTTTCTTTTCTTGGTGTTGGCATTAGTGTGGGTAAATTCTGAAGGTCGAGAGCTTTAGGAGGTCCCTTCTGCTGTAATTTTCTAATCATGGATGAAAGTATACTTACACTTTGAATATTAAAGAATATTTGTTCTTCATTCTGATATCCTGTCAGGGCAGAAGCTATTACAGAATTATTAAGCAGCACAAATGAACAGGTACCACTGTCCTCCTTCACCACACACAATGATTACAACCAGTTGTATAAAGTTGTACTCCTTTCCCCAGGCTCTGTTCTTGTTTGCACCGAGGCACATTCAATTCAGAACATGTACATTTGGCTCCCAGAATAGTCTCTAGGTGAAATTCAGCAATAACAAGTGGTTGCATAAAACTAATTCTGCCTGTGAGGTTCTCAGACAACCCAGCAAGTCTGTACTGATTTTAAATTTAATAGGCGTTTAATAGAATACACAACCAGTGTGGGAGGGTTGAATGGGTAGAACAAAAAACTACTAATAGAACAGTGAATGTCAAAGCAGGCTGGTCCTACAGTGTGATTCACACCAGCTCAGAAGACTTATTTTGCAGATGAGTCTAATAGTGTTGTGAGTGTTAATGTTAATAATTGCTCTTGATTACATTGAAACTGAAATTATTTTAAAAGCAGATAAATGCTGATATAATTCATTTCATCATCAAGATAGCTAAATTTAGAAATCTATAGGACAACTACATGTCTGAAGTCTTTTCATACTCCATGGAGATCTAGTCAATGTATTCTTGAAAACAACTCATCTGAAGAGACACAGTTCAGTTACTCCTCACAGGTACCATTTGAGATGCCTTAGGCCGTCTGAGACATCTGCACAGGGGTCCTTTCTCTTCTCCAGGCTGAACCCCAACTCTCTGTCTGTCTTCACAGGAGAGGTGTTCCAGACCTGTGGTACACTTAGTGCCCCTCCCCTGGACTCGCTCCAACAGCTCCGTGTCCTCCCTGTGCTGGGACCCCAGAGCTGGATGCAGCACTGCAGGTGGGGTCTCACCAGAGCAGAGCAGAGGGGCAGAATCCCCTCCCTGGCCCTGCTGTCCATGCTGCTTTGGATGCAGCTCAGGACATGGTTGGCTTTTTGGGCTGTCAGTGCACATTGCTGAGACATGTCAAGCTTGTCACCCGCCAACACCCCCAAGTCCTTCTCCCCAGAGCTGCTCTCTGTGGTCACAGCAGTCATGCAGCAGCTACTCTCTTGGAGTAAGACAAAAGAGCAAGTTACTGTGGAGGCAGCAGACCAGTTCCCTGAGATTGCTTTCTCAACCACCTGAACTGTAGTTCAACTCTCTCTGCTGTAGCATTTTCCCATCCAGATTTTATTTTTATTCAAATTTATATCTGCTTACGACAGGCATCAGCAAAGTGGGAGTCTCCATCTCATCTGATCAAGTTTTTTTCAGTAAAGCCTTCCCTTGGCAAGGCCAAGGCTTGGAAGTGGTAAGAGGATGTGGTGATTCCCCATTGTGGCTGCTGGCCACATGCCCTTGGTGGGTCATGCCACTGCACGGCCATGCAGCTTTGTAGTTGCATTGCTCACACTGCTCAATTCTGCTGAATCCTTGGTGTGGATCCTCTGTGGTTACTGACACTGGACTTCTCAAAGGACTTGGGTGCCTCGTTGACAAGTGGAAACCTGACTCAGGGAATTAAAAATGAGCTCCATGGAGCAACATTCCTAACAGCAGTGATGGGCTGTTTACTGAAAGTGAAAAATAAATATAATGTGTTAAAGAGACAGTGGAGCATATAAGAGGAGTAACACTGGAAGATAGTAAAATATCCCAAGACGGCCCTGGCACTGCTCACAGTTGTGGACAAGGAAAGGATGAAGACAAGCTCCTGGCAAACAGACAGACACAGTAAAACAAAATAGACAGCATTCTTCACACTCAGTCTCTCAATCTGTTCAGCTTCTAATATGTTACTTTGTGAAAAATGGAGGCAAACACTTTTTTCTTCAAAAAAAAGACAAGCCCAAAACCAACCCACCCAGAAGTTGTTTTTTTAAATTTAGCTGTAAAAAGAAGGGAGCTTTCAGGCTTACTCAAAAAAGAGAAAAACCAGACAACTCACCTAACCCAGCCAAAGAAACACAGAACACTTCACAGTAACTCATGAATGTGCTAAACATGCCAGTAAGACATGGATACAAAGTAAGTTTAGTCACAGTGATTCATTTTAGTGTTATCTGTCTTTTTCTCTGAGACCCCTGCACACATTATAGCTATTGTGCCTCAGGGGGGTAAGCATCACCTTATTTTCATGTTTGCCTGCACTGTCAAGCTCTGTATAAGAACTGCTCTCCCTCAGCCTGTATTAAGGCGAGTGGAAGGATTTAGGCTCTTGCTGCTGTGGTTCAGCTGCTGATGTTTTAAGGTCTACTTTAAGATGAAGTCATTCACTCTCATTCTTTATTTTTCTATTTCAGTAGCTATAAAGGGTGTCTACAGAGTATTTGAGGCAAGAAACTCGTATTTATATAGTTGATATCTGGACTGAAATGAACCCCTGCTTTGCTACTCTGCAGCACACAGAAGGAGCATCACCTCAGTAGTGTCTGGCTGCTGTTTTTGGCAGTAGTTGAGGGTTGGTCATTGCTGGGCATCCTTAGGCTCCACCTGGGGCCTGCTCTCCTCTGCATGAGAGTCCTGGCAGCTGAGAGAAGCACCAGCACCAGGCTTGGGGAAATTTAAGCCATTGGAACGTGAGCCCTCATAGGCCTGGAAAAATGACAAGCTGTGATTACTCACAGTCTGGGCTCTGGCATGGAGCTGTTACACTGCTGGCAACACTCTGGATTAGGACACCACTGCCAGGTCTTGTGAGGCCAAGGAGAATGAGCATCACAGAACAGACTTGCTGCAACTTTGCACCTACAGTCATGCCTGCTCCTGTTGACATCTGGCTTTTATTCAAATGGTGGCTGCTAGTCTTTCCCAGGTGTGCCACTGATAGGCTGGGGAATGAAAACTGAGGCTCTTGGATACCAAGCAGGCTGCATCTATCATCTATCATCTATCACATCAGTCTCAAGGAGTGTTGTTTGTACTTCCTTGCTCCCTGGCATCTCGTCCCTTGACCTACACAGAGGACAAACACTATCATTAAATGGTTCCCTAACACCTCCGAAAGGGTTTCTGTGACTGGTACTAAGACTAAGTGAATAATCATGACAGTTCTTCAGCTGCTCAGAGTCCCTCCATCATGTGGACTTAAAAGCACTTCAAAAATGTGCAGGGACTCTGACTGACTCTGACAAGATCCTGAATCCTGTTGTAAGAAATGAGCAACCCTTTTCTATTTTCCAGGTGGCATCCCTAATGATCAGAAAACAACTCGAGCTCTGTCAATATTATAAGAACATTTGTTGTTTTATTCTTTTTGGTGGGTACAAAAACCACAGTTTCTTACACAGAACAAGATTATAAATAATATCTGTAACATGAGTGACCCGTAGTCTCTTTTGATTCTACACTGCAGACTGATGAAGTACTCTAAACATTTTATCATTTTGTTTCTTGTATTAGACAGATGCAAATCTGTGGAACACAGAATGATGGAACAGAATGAAGGTAACAGCAAACAAGAGGATGACCAACAACTTTTATAAAAAAAAATTCTCTGAATTTTATTACAGTGATGGCATTTTATATCAATTATTGCAATGATTTTTCCCTAAGATGGTTAGAAAAAAGAATTGTGTTGTCCTCTACTGAATTTACATCAGTTAAAAAGCAAGCATGTTTCAATACTCCTCTTTTTCCAAAGAAAATGTAAATAATTTCTTTATTTTTTCACAGGATTTACATATTTATTATTTTTTTATCACAGTTTAGTGATTCATTTCTACAGCTGAACAGCTGAGTATTCTTCCATTGTATATATTGATGTTCTGGAGACACAGGTTAGCATGTTCATTGACTTCTATAGCTATTTGTCTCTCTTTGTCAAGACAAAGACCAAAATGGTGTCCTTTCTGAGCACGTTCTTCACAGTTTAATGCGCTAAATTGGCAAGTCTTATTAGTTTTAAGTCCACTCAAGTGAAATTTGTTGCTGTTAATACACCCTTCCCAGCCCCCTCCCCCCAACAAAACTAAATTATGAATTTTCCTGATATAAAATCTGAGTTTGGGTTTCCGAGCTGAGCTCATGCACACATTGTTGCTGATGATGTCTGGCGCATTTGGACGTACTTCCCTTTCTCAGCCAAATTATTAGTTCATCAATGACACTCCCATGTCGTTACAGTCTGTGCTGTGTTCCCATCAGTCACCAACACAGTTTGATTAAGGCACTCAATTATTTTTTTGGTTTTTATGGTAGGTCCGATGCAATTACAGCCAATCCTGAACTTTGTCTAATTGCAGTTCCAGTGTGCACGGCCTTCGGGCAGTCGGGAGTCAATACGCGTCCGTTTTCTCCCACACTCCCTGTGATGGATAATCTGGCTTTGTTTCTTATGGCTTCAGAAAAGGTAAGCTAGGTTTGAAGAAGAAGCAGAAGAGAGGAAAGTGTTATAATGTTTCTGTCCTTCAGCCAACCAGGACACAGCAAACACCAAAATATTAAATTTTAGACATCTGCATTTTTTCATGTTAATGTTAAATATAAAAGTAGTAATCATCATAAATATAATACATAGCACTTAAGTCTACTGGGGAAAAAATACTAGCAATTCTGAGGGTAAATTTCATTACAATAAATTGTTACTGACTTAAATATAAAATCTGAATTTGATCATGAAATTAACTGAAGAGGTAATACCTTCATCTAAACTGCTTCAAACTAAATTTATATACAGTGAGAAGACCTTTTGGAACCTGAAAGCATTAGCATCTGTGAATAAAGTCATGCACAGGTGTTTATAGGCTTTGACGTTCAACTAGGAATGTCTGAAAATTGTTTATAAATTGCAATAGCTGTATCAGCTATCCCTCTGGCAATTCTGTCATTTAAATCGAAAGAAATTGTTACTTATTTTCACAGAGCAAATATTTTGTATCAGCAAATCTGAGAGCTGTCCTCAAATCTCTTTCATATATATATTTTCCTACCATTAGAGAAGGTGATAACTTTCAAAGAAAATGTAATTTATTGAGACAAAATACAGTTTTCCACATTTTTCTACATTATGTCTAAATTTTCCATGAGAAGGCTTAAATTTTTGTTACTTACAAATCTTTAGTTTCAGGTAAATCAGAACAAAATATCGTGTTTAGGGACTAAATTACTCAAGCAAAAAATCTGGATTTGTTAAAAGATTTATAGTTATGCCATCTAACTTTAGTCATCCAAAAATCAGTAGTCTAATCTAACAGGGCTCTCTCATGTGATTATAAAAAAAGCCAAGAGGACTAGTTTAAGTAAGTAATTTCCAGATGACTAAAATTAGGGTAAGTGTCTAAGGTCAAACAATGCAGCAAGGCACCCAAACTATATTACATTGAAAGAGATTTCAGAGATAACCATGTTAAGATATTAATTAGTGGGGAAATCTGATTTCTAGTCAGAAGAAGCTATGTAAATGGTGTGCAGGGATGCAGTCTGAAATACCAATTGGGGAAAAAAGGGAGATAGGAGGGTGCATTCACATAGGAGCAAAGGGATGACAAACATCATTAAATCATTTTGTTTGCTTTATTACTAATCTCTACATTTTGAACTTTATCCCTCTGAGCCCAGTTTCTTCTTCTGAGGTAGCAGTGAAATCCTGAGCTGGTGTTTGATATGTGGAGTTAATTTTATATATGAGTATATAGGGATGAGGAAGAGTCCTTAAAACTCCCAAACATTTTCACTGCTTCTGGTGCATTTCTGTGGAAATGCACCAGTCTAATATTGCATTGTTATCAGTAGCTCCTTCAAAAAGAGCTGTCAAAAATACAGCAGCTGTTTGTGGCACAGATGGGAGCTTGGATTTAAAAGCAACTTTCCAAACCAATTACCCTAAAAACTTCAGTCTTCAAGAGCACCCAAATTCAGGAAAAGGCCTCAGCTTACAGAGGGCATTATGGCATTCCCCTTACATCGAAAACCCACAGCTTTGGTAAAGGACATCCTTTGAGAACTTTCCCTGCCCCCACTGTACTTTGTGACAGGGACTGTTACCAAACATATCTTGATGTAAAACAACACCTGGATACAAAAAGGGTGGCAGAGGTGATGAGGAAGTAGGTACCAAAAACTTCAACTACTTCCCAGCAGCAAATAAAAATCTCTGCATTTGCAAAGCACAGACACAATGCAGTGTGGTACAGATCCACATGGTGCGTGTCCTGAGTCCCACTGCAAATGGGTGCTGGTACTCTGTCTGCAGAAGTGCAGAGAACATGTTCTGGTCAATGGCAAGAAAAAGCTAAAGGTGCTTTAGTGTGGAAGAGGGATGAGAGTCCAAACCAGATTAGAAAGCAAACTTGGGTGGAAAAGGGATGGCTAACTCCAGATGTGCTAAATTTCCCAGAACATCATCATTGTGTCTCTCCAGCACATTGATCAGCTATCTGTTCATGGCCATTCAGAGTTTCCCACCGGGAAATCTGAGTGAGAGCACTCAGATTTGTATGGGATATACGAGTTGTATGTAACTGCTTTAGTAGCTCAGTCTAAATAACTTTATGGCCATTGACAACACACTCAGGACAGAAAGACAATAAAAGGCATCCAGAAGGAAAAAAAAAGAACAAAAAAAGAAGAAAAAAAAAAAAGAAGAAAAAAAAAAAGAAGAGAACAACACTTTCTCAGCAGCCTTCCACAGAAGAACAGAAAAGCTGCAAGGAAATAACTCATGTCCTCTTAGTGCAGAGACTAACAACAGCTCAGCAACACACCACAGGACAACTCAGACACTTAAAAAGCCAGGAGGAGCAGGTCAAACTTGTACTTGGGACAGTGCCATAAAGCCAAGTAACCAGGTAAGCATCTGTTCTGTACTTTAAACTATGCTATAGGTAACAAGCCAGGCTGATACTCTGCTTAACTGTGCTGCTACAAGTTCAGATGTATGGCCTGGATGCAGACACAGTTTGAGGAGTGGCTGGGATAAGAGGGCAAAGTCTCAGAATTTATTGTGAATATTACCCAAACTGTGAAAGTCTCCTTGCAGTAAGTGTATGTGGTTAATAGTGATAAGGTATTTTCAAATTTGTCATTAGTTTTGGTTAAATTAGTTGTGGAATTAATCACGTGAATACACTGACTGCCTTGTTCCTAACAGGAAATGGAAATTACGGAAACTGGTATCCTCAGTCTGTGTAATACAAATATCCTAGCCTGTGTGGGGTTTTTTGTTGTTCAGGCTCCTCTAGTACTTGGGTCACATGGAGGTGTCTTTGGCACAAATATCTAAGATGAACTTCTAATGACTTTTTCTCTCGTGACTATGAAATTGGAAGTATACAAGTCAAAATAAGTACATTATGCACTTACTGAGCCATCCCGTAACACTTCACCTTTTCTTGTAGTTAATTGTAATAATGATGTTTTTCATTGCTCTTTGTAGTTTTCTAATTACAAACAACAGCATGGGATGGGAGAGCAACAGAAGGCAGCTGAGCTGGAAGCTGGTTCCTGAGCTTCATGGCCCTCTGAGAAGGCCATGGAGAGGTGGTGGTGGTGGTGGCTGGCTGGATACTGGGACAACCCCTTCAAAAGCCTGTGGGTTTGGGGTGAGGAACTCAGCAGGGCTTTGCCTTAGAGCAGCTGGAGAGAAGGATGTTAAGCTCCTCACTGCTCTTGGTATCAGCTTCATTTGTACAATAAGGGCTTTATACTAATGGCAAATCTACTGCCCAGGGGAAGAGGATTGGGATTATTCCCTCCTTAAAGCAAACTTTCTTCCCTGCCTTCAGCAGTGGCAACTGATGTCTCCCTCTGAATGTCTTTATCCCACACATATAGACTAGTCCATTATCATAAAGACCAGTCCACACATACAGACTAGTCCTTCATTTTCATTTTCAGCTGCCTCACAGGCAGGGTGAATTTCCCTGAGGTAACTCGTGATTGACTGAATGAAACTAAGATAAAAATCATGGTAATGAACATTAATTGTCAAGAGGGTTATTTAAGCTATTTTATATTAGTTTACTACATATACCATTAAAACTATTTGATGTTAGCTTAAAAAGTCAGTGTGTTGGTTACTCATGCAGGTTAGAACCACCAGGCATCTTTCCATATTAGCAGGTTTTAGTTCCAATACGATCTCTTTACTCCTTGGATAAATAAACAAATCAAAGGTTTCAAAATGCATAAGACAGACATATTTCTACAGAATTATATGCAGCCATCATTGTGGGCTCTGTAATGATGCCAGCTAAGCAGGGGTTTATGACTAGCACGTGTAGGAACAGATGGCATAGTCCCCCTGTGCAATGTGGCACACAGGCACCTCTTGCTGCCAGTGTGGCCAGGAGAGGATGACTGTGCCTTGGAAGTCTCCCACATATAGCACAAGCATTTTTATAAGAAGTTCACTTGAAATTTCTCAGGTAAATATTGCATCAAATAAGCAGAAAAAAATTTCAGAAGTCTGTAAATATTTGTTCAAAATCCTTGTAACTTTTTTTGTGAATTTTAAAAGTCTGCACCCTAAAATGTTAACTATCAGAAGTTTTGACTGACCCAAAAATGAATTTTCAATAAAACAAAATGCAACGTTTTTGTATCTTTTTTTGTGTTGTTTAAAATATATTTTTCCAATAGGACTTCGTCTCTGTGTTGCAACAAATCCCACAGAAATCCAAACTTTAGAGTAAGGTGCTTATGATCTTTCCTTTAAATACAAAACTTAGTTAGCTCTATTTTTTATTACAAGAAAACACTAAGACTAAAAAAAATTCTGCAAGTATAATCAGTGTCTGTTGCACTGGAATCACAGAGCTAGGTGGCAACTGTGGGGATTGTCAAGTCATGCCATGTTTAGCATGCTCAGCCAATTGGAGTCAGGTCAGTATTTAAATGAAAGCTTAATTTTTTTGGTTTTTTTTTTTAAGACCGTATTTTGAATGCATTGCACCCTGTAAACTTGATAAGAAATATGTTTTCTGGAATTCTTGCTTTTACACCAGCCTGGGGACACTCTGAGTTGTGAGCACATCACTAAAAAAACCACCCTCACTTGCATTTTGCACAATGACTTGCAGAGGATTACTTCTTTTTAAGACCCTTACTGCTGACAGTAGGGAGTGGACTTGGGAGATTAATATTAGCATCTGGAAGTCCTGGTTCCCAGTTCAGAGTAATGAACACTGGCCTATACTCTTGGAGTCCTCTTGACACATACTATGGCTCACATTTTCACTAGTGAACAAAGTGCACAGCTAACACCTTTTTTTTACATGGGGAAATTGGCAGCTCTGTTACAATCAGAATATACCCAGGGTCATGACTCCTTCTAGAACAGTGAAGAAAAGAAAACTACACAGAACAGTGTGTTGGGCAGAGTTTCCCAGCCAGCCCCCTCCCTCGCGCCCCGAGAACCCACCTATTCCTCGCAGCGCTCCAGCTATCCTGCTCAAACAGCATTCTCTGCTCACTCTGTGTTTGCTCTGTACTGTATGGTTCGGTACTGTACCGGCTGTGCCTTTAGGCTGTAAGCTCCTCGGGACAGGGACCTGTTATGTGTTTGGCACACTTCACCTATTGTACAGCGCCGTCTACTCCAGCGCTATATAAATAATAAATAAAAAATAATAAGTGTATCTCCAGTGGTTTTCTACAAGCATTTTTTTTTCTAGGCGGCATCATAAGTATTATATTATTAATCTCGTTTCCCTAGATTTGTGTTTCCTACTTCCACTATAGGGATGGCTCAGTGATTTCAGGAAAATGTAGCTGAAGATTTTTGTTAACAGAAGAGACATGTGGCTTGCTATTTGCAAAGGCAAGGGAGCTCTAGCATGACAGAGTGGGGTGCTAGCTGCACATTCACTTATAAAGCAGCCAGCATAGCTTGGGAGCTACGTAAAAGTTATATTTAGAAGCTCAATTTGCTGCTGCATACCATTTCCAAAGGTCAGAGAGTTGATTTGTCTAATGATTAGTTGGCAAGATACTCACTGTATGGATGAGAGCAAGTACATTAGTAACCCATCCCTGCACACCTACTCAGGGGAGCTATGCAGGACGCAGCTCGGCAGCATCAGTGCTTCAGCCTCCAAAATCACTGCATGAATGTCTAAAATACACTAGTCTTGACCTAGGTAAGGAGGTTTGTTACTGAAAGCTGAGGATGATAATCAGGGTCTATTCACTGGTTAGTGACTTTTTGTGACTACTATTCTGGCCAAAAATTGACCTGAAGCATGATATTGGGGTGGGGGGGGGGGGGGAGGAAGCCGCACAATTAGCATAAAACATGTATCAAAGGGAGGGTGAAGGAACAGAGAGGGGAGGAGGGAGAGAAGGCAAAACAACATTTAGACTTCTTGTAACAGTGCCTTTTCTTCCATTAGGTTAACTATGGTTCAGTGATGTTGCCTATCCTAAATCTTGGTTACAGACAGGGCCAAAATTGAATAATACAGGCTTGCAGCAACTTGTCACTAGTAGAGTGCAAACCTTCAGGAAAACAATTTTCCAATCAAGTACTGAAAAACTGGCCCTCTGAATATTTACTTTCTCATTTAAAATAGTTGTCATCTCTCAACTGATTTGACAACTTTGAGTTGTTCAAAATGTATTTTTCATGTTAAAAATTCCTTGCAATGCAGATGTCTATTAGCAACATAGAATAATATACTGTACATCTGCAGCCAAAAGAACTGAACCACTTTGCACTGAAATTTTTCAAAATATAAAGCTCTGTTCAGAAGCAAGCACCACTAGACAGACATGTCACAACACTGCGTTACAAGATGCATCACCCACTCGCTGTAGTAGGCCCTAAGTCCTACCCCTAAATTTTAATACTTTCGGTTCCATATACGTTGTAACCTTCTCTATAAGTTGCTAAATTCTGGGTATTCTGCGAGGAAGTTGGGTTAAAAGTCTGTGCACTCTTTGCCACCTTCATTCGTTTCGCCTCTGCCCTGGACTTGTAACAGAACTCTATCAAAGCCACCAGCATTGCCAAGCCCAAGCCTCCAACCAGAATGTAGAAGACTCCAGCAACGTTGCTGAGACTCAAGGCACTCGTCTTGTCCTGGGAAAACAGAAGTGACACAGTTAACCCTGGAAAATGGATCCCAAGAAGCACAAACCACACACTAAAACATTAGAAATAGACATAAATAACAACGTTAAGCTGAATTTTAATGACAGTTGTTTACATACTTCAGCAAATTTTGACCTATCTGGATCTATAAAATATATTTTAAGCAACTAGTTTTCCTGGTTGGCATAAAAAATATTCTAAGTATATTGCCAACATATCAGGATGTCATTGCTTGCTTCCTGCAAAGCATTACTTCCATTACGTGGAGAATTAAACAATGACATGTCTAGCTCTCTTTAGGGGACATTTCAGCACTGATATGAAACTGCATTTATGTAAAGCTCTTCAGAAGCCTCGGAATCCAGAAACCCATTTATATCAGACAAGACTCTGCTTGATCTTTACAAAAACCAGTAATTGTACTTGTGATAGGCATTAAAAGATCTAGACTGGGCTTCTGATACTTAAAAAACAGGTGAAAATAACAAATAAGGCTTAAGTTCTTTCTTTGAACAAACACTTCCTTTTAAAGTGCACACTGTACCATACACATTGTGATATATTTGCCTCTTACCTATTATTGTATTTTGGTTTTATTTTACTATAGATACAGTTCTGGAATATGCCCATGGACTACTAAGCTCAGTAACAGTGTACTTCTAAATATGAATTTATGCAATTTTATACATTATTCATAATCTAGATAAAAGTGAGGATTTTCTTTAGCAAATTATTAAATATATGTAATTTTACAATCACCTTCTTGGGTGTATTGTAGTAAATAACTATTCTATATTTCTCTATACTTCACTGCTGAGTTATGAAGCACATTTATTTGACCTGAAATCCATGTGCTTTTTTAGCACAGTTCTCAAGGAACTCTCTCAGGATTGACTTCATATGCTACATTGTGTGCCTTAAAATACTTATAAAGCTTTATTCTTACGCAGACTATATAATCTTTAGCTAAAGTAAGGAGAGTACTTAACTTCTGATTGTAATCTCTATGAAATTTTAACTTACGAAGACTGAAAAACATTTGTATGTTTAATTTAAAGAGGCACTATTCATTGTGTAATCAGCAGATGAGCACAGTAAAGGTTTCCATGGGCGTACAGAGGTGACTGGGGCTTATAGCCGGGTTCAGCTTTGTCTGTGCCTTTTTAGCTGTCTAGGAGGAGTCTGAGTATCTTGGAGATGACTGTTCCTCTGGTGGCAATTGTTAACGTGGTGCTTGCAAACAAGGAGGAGGCAGGACTGAGAAAGACCTGCCCTAATGTAGGTGGTGGGTTGAGGCTTTCTCAGCTGTTATTTACAGGTACTCTGTCATCCTCTTAAACGGTTTTCACTCCTTTTTTTCAAAGCACTTGCCAGAAAAAGTGAAATGTGTTGAAAGCTTGCTTCCCATGCTAATTTTATCAAGGTAAGTCTCGGGACATGCAGGCTGAGCAAGCAGTCAGTGCCTGTCATTCTTTCCTTTTAGCTGTGGCTGAAGAGGCTGGCATGGAGTCAGGTACTGTGAAGAAATGTCAGACTCCCCAAATACAGGGCTGGCACTGACTGTGGTGTTTCCCAACCATCAGAAAATACTTGGTTCTGGGTCTGTCCCCATATAGAGAGCTGTCAGCTCCCTGGAGCTGTCAGGATTACTGTTCGGGTATGGACTAGGATAAACACTGGAAGCTAAAGAAACTATTAATTACTGAAGCCTTTCACTTCAAAGCTCAACTTAAGTTTTCCTTGGCCCTCAAGGAGCCAGGGACATCCCCAAAGGCAGCCAGACACCACCTTCCTGGCCAGTGATGAAAGGCAGTCCTTCCTGCTAGCATTTCTCTGTTTCAGACAATGCTGAGGTAGGCCAGCTCCAAAAGAAGACGCGAAGGGACATTTCCTAAGCAGTCAATGGGAAAAGTCCATCCCCTCCAGGAAGGAAGGAAACAACTAACTCAGCCTGCCTCTTCCAAACCCAAAAATCTGCTTTGTATTTCTTCAGGAGATGCTCTGAATATGTGGGATGATGTTTGGTGATTTTTATCACTGAAGACTTTAAAATGCAATAGTGCTTCCTTAAATTAAAGTGCGACCCCCATCAAGATGGGCCAAAGCTGATTGATTCTGTGTCTACAGCTGCTTATTTTATCTCTATGTCATTTTGTTTATTACTTCCTCTACTGCTTTGTGAACACGATAGTAGGTCCCGAACTGTAGCGACTGACCTTACTTCCAGAGTCCTTGGGTCCACATTCACCTTTATCGTACCACCATTTGTTTTTCAGCTTGTCTAAGACGCCTGCCTCACTGAGTTTCAAAACGGCAAGGTTTACAGGAGTTCTTCACGTGGAAAATAACATAAATAACATTATATATGTTATTTTATGTTATTCAAGTAAAACTACATAGAATCGCATTGCAAAGTGACAGAGCAGAGGCCACAGTGGGTGCTATGTCATGTACTGTTGGCCCAGGTTTAGAGACAGACATATGACCGGGACCTGCTCCATCGCTTTAGGTAACAGGCACATACTGCTGGGGAAGATTTGTAAATAAATAGTATGCAATTACTGTGAACCCAAAACTATTGGCTTAGAATATTAACAACATACCCTTCAGAGATATATGTAAGACAACTGCATATATGACTTAGGCAACATTAATTTGTGTTCCTTGCTTTCAATCTATTTTTAGTTTGTATGCATACAAACTAATAATATGATTAGGCCATAGGTATTTCATTTACTGCCCTCAAAATTATCCTGGCAAGAAAAGAAGATGCTTCCTGCAGTGTGCTGCCCATAACCATTTAACACAGCCCTGTAATAGGAGGTCTGCATGCAAAGAATTTGCGGGGAGAGGTGCAAAGATCCCCTTATCCCCAGCTAAGAAGGACAGTGAGTCTTCAATTTTCACTTCCTGTTTCAACATTATTTTAAAATTTAAAGCTTTTCCTTAAATCTCACTTATTCATGTCAATATTTCAAGGGTCCAGGCTGATGATACATTTGTGCTTGGAATAGCTTTTTTTTTACTGGTGGCATTTGCTGTGGGTGGTGTAACAGAGTTTAATATTGAAATGAAACCTAATCCAATGCCTCCAAATCATGAAATGCTATGGATTTACACTGAAGTTGCTTAAACTCATTGAATCATCTCAGAGTATTATGGTAATGCCCCACTTCATGCAGATCTACCACTATATGTTTTAAAAACGCATGAAATTATTAACAGACATATTTTATGTACTTTCCACTTTAAATCATTGCCTAATTATTAATGTGGTAGGCATATGGATATCTATTTATGTGCAGGTGTGCATGCAAATACAATATATATCAGAGAAGCAGGGAGATAAACAGAAATAGCATGTGATAGCCTTCTGGTGATGTTAAATGACATGATCCTGTGTGTGCCAGCAGATTCCTATGGGAAAATTTATCTCCCATAATATGCCATAATCCATGCATTACTAAAACATTAACTTACAAATTCAAGGCTTAATAAATAAATAACCAGTGCAAACATTAATTAGTATAGTTTAACCGAACCTACTAAAATAGTTTCCATTGAAGAGAAAAGGGGCTTGTTACACTCTATAACTGGTTTAACTGGAAATCCTCAAATGCTTATGTATTAATGTATTTGTGCAGGTTTATATATATCTATTTAATACACAACAGCTTCTGAGCCTTGGATGCTATTCTTAGCTTTAGGGACCCTGCCTCTTCATACATTCTGATTACTCTTTCTATATGTACCTAAAGAGGGGGGAGGGACTCACCTCACCTCAATTTTTTCACCCCTAAATTGTGCCCCAAGCTTTGCCTGTCTGTCCAGACCTCCCTGCAGTTAATAGAAAAAGGTCGGTACCTCCAAATGGTGGGCTTTGATACCAGTTTTCACGAAGGATGATGTTGCAATGCCTGTCTCTTCATCTACTGCTGAGGGGGCCTTGGTGCCTCGGAGAAATTTTTGACAGCCACAGTTGGGTGAGAGGATTTCCCAGGAACCCTCAAGTGATCACTCTAAGTAAAGGAAAAGCTTCATCCACTTTCCAAATCCCACACATTTAATTCATATGCAATATTCTGCTTCTAGAAATGAAAATGCCCATTTCTTGCTCTTTTCCAGTATTCAAACTTACAGTTTGCCTTCAGGCTTCTGGCAGCAGGCTGTGCAGGTTGACAGTGGAACATGAGAGTCCCACAGCTGTGAAATGAGTGGGTTTGGGGTGCTGGCAAGTTGCCTGTCAACATGATCCTCTGCTGGCTTCTAGTACAAGTGCAAAATAATTAATATTATTTGAATAGCTGTCATCTGTAACATGTGATGCACTGGCACTGAGCCACATTCCAGTGCTCCTAAATCCCATCAGTGTAACAGGGCTGGTTATGACAAAGGTAAGTGGCATACAGGTACAGTTCTCACTTGGAAAATCAGAAGCCTCTGGAGTTGTTGCAGATTAAACTGATTAAACTGATAACTAGGAATAGATATGAACTATCAAGGCCACCAGCAAGGTGGGAACAAGTCAGAAAAAAGATGTCTCCATGTCCTTTGCTTCTTTTTTTTTTTTTCAGCACTAGCAGTTTAGGCACATAAAGCCTGACACAGGCAGGGAATATTTTCTTTTTTGCAACTGTAGTGACTTTAATGTCATCCTTTCTGCATTGTGCCTGCAAGGATGCTCTCAGGTTTTCCTTTGGGAAAAACAATCAGTTTCACACTTTAAATTGCCACGCTATCCTCAGTTTATAACTGGTCTCGATGGCAATGGTAAGCAGAGAATGTTCCTACTTTTCACTGGGATACAGCAGTGATGTGACTGAGGCCAGGCCCCTGTTTGTCCTCTCCACTTATTTTGCTGGAAAACTTTCTTAATGAAGAACCTGCTGAAGCTCAAGAAAGCCTGCTCGCTGCCCCTCACTTTCTTGCCTGCCTTAGCAAGGCTGTGTGACATGTCCCACACACCTGCCTTCAGACAGTCCCAGCTGTGATGAGGAAGAAGCATTCTGAGAAAAACTTAAAATTATGTATTTAAAATATTTTACCCTTTCAAAACAGGATTTTTGTCCTAATTTAAATCACTCAGCTGTGATGGGAAATGCACATGGTCCAATAAAAGAAGCCCAGACTAAGGGGCTGCAGAGTGGAAAAGGAAGATTTTTTGCTTATGTTTTTCAGAATCACAGCATATATACACCTCTTTGCAACCACGGTAAGTGATTGCAGGTATAGTGAATTTTAATGTATTTTAGGCTTTTGTTTGTTTGTTTGATTTTAGTAGGAAATTCTCAACAGCTCTTATTGGAGATGCATGTCCAGATCGCCTAGGCTCTTGGGGCAAGTCACTTATTTTGACTGTGTCAGTCATGAACTCAGAGACTACAACTTGTTACTACATTGCTTACACAGTCAGTTGGTGAATAGTCCCACTGATATTAAAGGGGACAGAAACAAAAAAATTGGTATGGTTTCCTGTATGTGAGCAAGAGTGATGTACTGAAGCTATATACAGGGGACAAATTCAGCATTTATAATTAAATTTCCCATTAAGTTCAGTATTGCATACTTAATATGGCAGTGGAAAATGTCTATATACTTGGGTTTTGTTCAAGTTGTTTAGTGATTCCTGAATTACTAATGTTGGGCTAAATCTTCAACTAGATTAAACTGTCACAGTTTATGAAAATCAGTGTAGTTTTTTTTCCAGTGTACAGCTGCTGAGAATCTCTGTTGTCGTAGGATCCAACTGCCTCAAGTTCATGTAAGGATAATATATGAGAAATTGTAACTAAAATATCCCTTTATCTATGGAGAAGAATTTGCCCCATGTAGCCATAGTGCAAAACTGCTGTTGTGACAGCACAGGAGACCCTGTTCTTCACCCACGTGCTGAAGTCGGTGTTGGCATGGCCTGACTTGGGCACAGGGACACTGGTTTTCTAACTTTTCATCATGTTCTCAGCCCTTCTACCTCTTCTCTTGGCTTCTTACTCATTTCCTCCTATCCTGTCATCAATCACTTGCTGTTGGAAGGGCTGTTTTTTAAGAGCCTCAGGCTGGATTTTGAGCCAGCAACATCAGCAAAATCACAGTACTTTAAAATGGCATTAATGAAGTTCTGAGCTAGCTGTGTTCAGGACAAGAAATGGCCAATTATAACATTTAAATCACAATATGGAGTGATTCTGAAACAAATATAGAATTCTGGTAGACAAAGATTTTAAAAATGCAATCATGGGTATACTTGAGGAGCATTTTCATTACCCACTCACGGCTGAGCCATTAATTGAGTGTAAGGTCAGCCTCATCAGCTGAATGAAAAAAACATGGGCCACCGTGTTCTCCTGAGGGGTGCCAGCAGAGATTGGAGGGATTTTCATCATCACAGCTTCTGCCCACTCACATTTTTATAAAAAAAATGGAGCAAAGTGGCAGAAACAGTATTTCAGTACCTTCCCATGCACCACATGAAATGATGGCATGCAGTTAGGATCTGAGGTAGTACTTTCAAAAGCACTCAAATGACTTGGGGAACTCACTTTTATCTTCAACCATGAACTAATTAATCAGACCACTAAACCACAGGTGGTTCACACAGGGCAGCTTTCTGAACTGTCTTTCTGAATTTTGGAAGATTGTCCCTTAAAGGGAACAATAAATGGGGAGGCTAGAGGTGACCTTTTAAGAGCAGAGAATGGAGGTAGGAGACATCTTGTTTTACAGAGCAATACAAACCTTTGGAGAACAGCTAAAGTCTCATGAAGCTCCCTCATTTCTGTAGTCCTCTGTAGTATCATGAAGTGTTTTTGTGGGTCTAGACTCTCATATTCTGACTAATGAATCTCAAATAATAACATCACAGTTATCAGTCAAGCCTCAGGTGCTGTATTTATTTCAAGAGAAGAGGAGTTTCTTATTCTCTTTTATGAGAGTGCAAAGCCCTGTAATTTAAACTGGAGCTTCTAAAAAAGCTCAGGGTTTGTTCTTTTTAAATTCATACAATGAAAAGAAGTATTCTTGAGAAGGTAGGAACTCTGTTCAGGACTTGCTGGTAGCTATCAGCTTTACAAAAGTAGTGCATAGTGTCCTGGTTATTCCACTAATGATAATTTGCTAACAGAAAAAAACCTAAAATACTTAGAGCGCTCCATTAATTCAGTAGAAAGGGTCTTGACTTCAATTGATCAAGATTGTTTCTGAACAAGGAAATGAATTTTATAGATGATAAACGGCTAAGTAACCCTTTGGGGAATCAGCCTGGCTGTAGTTTATAACCCAAGACCAGATGCTGCTGCAATGCAGACTTTGACAAGCATGGGAATGGCTGCTCACCTGCACGATGTGCCTGGTTCTACCAAACGCAGGCAGTGGACGCACGTGATAGACCTGGAGCTTCCCAGGACCACTGGTACTGCCTACTCACCCAGCTGTGCCTGAGAAAAACTGTGGCAAGAGACAGGCCCAAGGTCATATGAATGCTCATGGCAGGCTGTATATAGTCCCAGAACCACGGGTTGAGCTCCATCATGTTCTCCATCCTTTGCTAACACTGTCCTGCCCACCACATTGTCTGTTGTATCCTGAACTGCCTGTGTCACCTATTGTTTATTTCCACGGACAATGTGTTCCTTCCTCCCTCCTGCATTCACACGTCCCCTGTTTTGCCCTGAACCACATTCCTCGCCTTTCTTTTCTACCTGTTCCCCCCAACTCTTTTTTCTGTCACTTTCCATCACACTAAACTTGCTCCTTCAGCACTTCCAGACATTTCTTGGTGAAACTCTGCCTGTCCTTCTACTGTGAGCTGCTCCCTTTTTTACCTGCTTCATGACTCACAGAACCTGTGGCTGGTAATCAGGGAAAGCAAGTTAACAACATCCTTAGTTTGCTATCTAGCTTTCATCTCACTTTGCAACCACTGCAGGCTTATGAGGAGGATACGCTAAGAAAATTGAGGTATTTGAATGATTTTATTCTCTGCCTGTGACATTAAAAAAAAAAAAAAAAAAAAAAAAAAAAACCCCCCCCCCAAAAAGAAAAAATCAACGCCGCAGT